>NC_136508.1:92431361-92718861 GCF_053919585.1 Euprymna scolopes | reverse complement strand
TTTTTTTTTTTTATTCAATTTTCACCCCAAACAAGGCACAGTGCCACTTTGAAGCAGGGGGCTACTATCAGGGACTTAATTAGCGGGGTCATTATGAAGGGAGATGAGTAGAAAGATGTTTGTTAACATTACACTTGAACTTCTGCATATCATTGCAGTTGGGAAAGCAGAATCCCGGAAGGGAGTTCCAAAGACTCGCAGTTCTGGGGAAGAAACTATTGGAGTAAAAGGCTTTCTTGCACCTAGGGATCTCTACTGTAAAGGGATGAGACTTAGTAGCTTGTCGGGTTTGTCGGGGTAGTTACGTCGGGGAGGTACAAGTGTTTGCAGTTCGTCAGATACATAAATACATCTACATAAACAAGTACATATACATGTATACACATACACATGTATACAAATATGCACCCATGCATATATACACGACCCATGAATACATACCCCCATACATGTACATATAAAAAAATATATACAAATCCACATAAACCTATCTATACAGACATACATACATATACATACAGAGATACATATACATATATATAAGTAAGTAAGTGTGTTAATGATAATAGTATTTTAAGCCCACCTATACAAATGCATACATATATACATACAGACACCAATACAGATTCTTATATATACACACTTATATATTGTGGAGAATTTTAATAGTAATTAGTAAGTAAGTGGGGGATACCTGTACAGATAAATGTGTAAATGATAAAAGATAAGTGAATGAATGAATAGGGGGTGTAAGATAAGTAGTTGAATATATATGAAAATGGAGGAGAAAGTATGGTATAAGGGTTTGGGATGGAGGAGAGTATATTAGAAAATATATAGAAATATAGGGTAAGTGGAATACTTAAAGAGATAGGATATTAGGAAAGAAATGGGGTACGTCCAATAAATAAGAAAGTGAATTGGTTACATAATAGCTTCAACATATTCAGAGGAATATTAGGCTATATTGCTAACAAGTAGAAAAGGGGAATGCGAGTTGTAGACGATTGTATGGTTAATAGTTCTAAGTAGGTATAATTATAGACTTTGGGGAGGAGTCTAGGGTAATTTTATGGAGATTAAATACTTTAATTACTATTCTAAGTTGGGTATTTGGTTTTAAACACATTATAAATCAATTTATGCTCACATTTATATTGGGACAACTACATATTAAGATATGTACCTATGCATATAGAAAATTATGCAATTATATACTCCAATACATGCGTACATGTGCCCACATGTGTAAGTGCAAACCTATAAAGTTACATGTACAATAATCTCTCATATCAAATTGTGGAAGCTGTGTGTGGAGTATGCTGGGTTTGGGTGGGTAAATTTAGCTAGAAAGAGTAATAGACGTAGATTACTAGGTAATTGTATGGTAGATAAAAGTAAGTGGTATTTAAATTGGTAATATCGGAGATATAGGTTATTTTGTTGGATTTAGGGGGGTTTAGGACGAGAGGCTAAGGTAATATAGGGTATAGGGAGAAGGGAATGAGGATTTAAGTGTGTAGATGTTACAGTAATTGGATGTATGTGGTAGATGGTTGTACTGGGTGTATGATTCGGCAGATTTAAAACGACGTTGTCTGAGGGATGTTTCAGAAAGGTGTATAATTGCTAAGGATTTGTAATGCCGACAGTTTATGGTAGTTTCATGTTTTCTATTTAGTAATTTGTCTCTATGCTTAAAATTGGAGATAAAAAGTTTTTCATTTAGGCAGAGGACACATGGAGAATTTAAAGATTTACATATGCTACAGTTTTTAAGGATTTCCCAAGTTGTGTAAGGTTATTTTGGATTAGATGTAGATAGTGGGAAGTTAGTGAGGTTTTGTTAGGGTGGTTGAGGTTTGTAAAGGAGCATTTATGTACTCTAAATCTATCTTTAAAAGAGGTGCCGGCCAAACCAATATAGTATTTTTTGTTGTTTGGGTTTTCTGTCGGGGCAATTGTTGCTTTATACACCCTCTCTCTCTCTCTCTCTCTCTCTCTCTCTCTCTCTCTCTCCCTCTCTCTCTCTCTCTACCACTTCCATATATTCCTATAAATGTCTGTTTGAACAGCTTAAACCCTCCTAACCCCTCCCACCTCCTAATTTTATTAAATCTTAAAACTTAAAATTGAAATTCTTCCCCCTCCTTTCCTTACCCCTCTCTCTATTTCTGTATCTCTCCCCGCCCCTCATTCCTGTCCATGTCTAGCTAAATTTCTTAAACTCCCCCTAACCCCTACAACTGTCTAATGTTTATTAAACCTTAAAACTTAACTGCTGTCGATCTCCTTTTTTTCCTTTTCTTCCCCTCTTTTTTCTGTGCTACTTCTAATATCATACTGACCATTTCTGTAATATCTGATGAAGTTACTGGATCGTTAATATGATTTGGTAACCAAAATATGTGTAACTAAGCAGATAATTCGGTAATAAAAAAATAAAACATAAACATATTTTTTTTTTTTTTTCAAAATGGCGTAATGTAAACATATTATAAAGTATTTACAGCTTCTCTTCCAATTTTCGGATTTTTAATCATGTCAAAACGCTCCTTTTGATGGATTGATTGTTGCTATTTCTTCTGATGAGTTAAGAGCAAAATAGATTCACTGATTGATATAATATTTAATTGATCGATTTCGTGCTATGATACATACTGTCAAGAATTCTAAATGTCAACTGATTTAAAGAAATAAATTGTAACATGGTTAACATCAGCAATTTGGAATATAGACTTTTGTCATTCATTCATTATATATATACATATATATATGTGTGTGTATGTATGTGTGTGTATGTATTCCCTATGAGGATGAAATGTGGAAGCCTTTAATTGTCATCTATATTTTCATAACTTACTATCTAGCTCTACTCAGGTATCGACCACTGTTGAAGTAAATACTGAAATAAATACATAAAATATAATATATCTTTCTAAGATTTGATGAAATAATAATTATTTATAATATATATATATATATATATATATATATTTATATATTTGTATGTATGTATATATTTATATATTTGTATGTATGTATGTTCAGGATTTCGGCTAAAATAATTAACAAACCATTGTGAATTTTGGCACACAACCGCTAAGCGTAAGTGGTTATAATGTAGGTTATGCATAGTTTAATTTAGTTTTATGTAAAAGGGATAAAAAGAGGCTTGAAGCTCTTTGTTAAAATTCACATACCTTTAACTTTTATGAAAATTTAACAATAGGTATTAGATATTAATTATTTATTATTTTGCAAGTGTCAATTTCTTTGGAACATTTTGAAAAGATTTTAAGAGACTAATATGGGTATAATATTTAATATACAACTGCTTATTTGAAAATTTGCATTAAATTTGATCCATAATCATTAGACACCAATTAAACAAGATCCTCTGATTTTTAATTGCTGATTAAGATTGTTTAAGCCTTAAATTTTATAAATTTTCTCCAATCAAAATCATGTAATTGATTAATATGTAAATAAAACATTTGAAATATTTGTTGCTTAGGAAGAACAGAGAATGCATGGTACAGTGATTGTGGGCATGATGGTGTGGCGAAAATTGTGGGAACGCAGGCTTACCTCTTAAACAGCCTTGTTGTGCGCTTTGCCGACGCAGCATTATGATGCTGAAAAGGGTCCAAGATGGCGTCTGCGGCCTTATATAACAATGCAGTCTTGCAGAATCTCGAGTGCTCTCGCGCTCACATGCAAATATGCAAATTTGGAGGACTCTGTCTTTTATAAAAACAGGCCACTGGAGCAGATGGGACAGACGTGAAAACGAGTCTACGGAAAGTATCGACGGATGATGCTGCTGCAGTGAGCTGAAGTTTTGTGTACTCTTTTTTTTTCTTTGTGACAATAAGCTATTTCGGCGAACATTTTTTACCATGGACAGATTCTACCTGAAGCTGATACCAGAGTTTGACGGGTCCCCGGCTGGGCCTTCGGTGGTTGAATGACAGGAGAAGGCTGAGCGCGTTTGCCTATTGTACAAAATTAAGGATCCAGCTATGGTCATCCCATTGAGGCTCACTAAGAGGGCTTATGCTGTATACCAGCAGCTCGGGGATGAGGCGACAATGGAGCAGATAAAACAAGCGTTGTACGGAGCATTCGGTGCGGACCTTTTTGTTGCCTGGAGGCAATTGTTTGAACGTCGGCTTCGGTCAGGGGAGACGGTAGACATCTACCTGGCCGACTTGAAGAAGCTTGCTGCTTCCTTTGGCGGTGCAAGCGACCGAATATTGGCATGCGCCTTTTTGTCTGGGCTCCCGGATGATGCCAGTTGGCTGTTGCGGGCGTCGTCGAAGCTCAATGAGCTTGGGTTGGAGGAGTTGTTGGCTAGAGCCCAAAACATCCTAAAAGACGATGTGGAGCAGGTCTTGGCAGCGGTTGATGCACTGGAATCGCCTACAGAGAGTCCACGGTGCTGCAAATGTGGCAGCCCCAACCACTTCGCCAGAGGCTACAGAAGTGGTGCAAAGCGCACCTCAGACTATAGAGCATGGAAACAAGGACGCTGTCATCGATGCGACAAGTCAGGCCACATAGCACGGAATTGTCCGGGAAACGAGCAAGGGGAGGAAACAGCAGTGCCAGCACCCTCCCCAAAGCAACACTGAACAAGGCGCTTCCTGTAGTGACAGTGTGAGTTGATGGGTGTAAGCGCTCAATGCTGGTTGACACTGGATGCACCCAAACCCTCATACACAAGAAATGTTGCACCGCATGGATGAAACAGAAGGTCCAAGTGTTAACCATTGGCGGAAACTTGCTGGTGTGTTGTGGGGTAAGCATTGTCCATATAAATGTTGGCGATAGCCCCCTGGTGTCTGTGAAGGCGTTGGTGGTCGACAGGGAGCTTCTTGGATACAACCTTCTCCTTGGAATGGACACTATTACACAGCTGGGTGGAATCACTGTGGATGGCGCTGGTGATGTGAGGTTTTCCCAATGCAAGGAACAGGTCTGCGCGGCAATCACTCTTGATGAACCCGACTTCCATGCGGAATACGATGAGGGCACAAACATGTGAACTACGTTCTGAAAGTGGTAAGGCAACCAGTCACCAGTGTCCTTGCATATCGGCTAACGGAGTATCCCCCTCCCGCGTAGCTTAGGGGGCAGTACGAGGCAGAACTCCAGGTTTGGATGGATAATGGCTGGCTGGTTCCGTACCCAGAGGATGAGCTCGGGCTACCAAGTGGTCTGATCCCCCGATGGCCATCAGGCAAGAGAATAAACAGAAGGTCCGACCCGTCATAGATTACCGAGAACTCGATGAATATGTTGACCCACACACGGCGGGATCTGACGTCTGCACACATAAACTGAGGGAGTGGCAGCAGCAGGGGGTGTACACAGCAGTCCTGGATCTGCGAAGAGCCTACCTGCAGATACGTGTCGAGAAATCGCTGTGGCTGTTTCAGATGGTCGAGATCAAAGGGACTTGCTATTGTTTGATCAGGCTGGGGTTCGGCCTGAATGTGGCCCCGAACATTATGACAGCGATTATGCAGGCGATCCGGCGTCAGGATGAGGCCGTGCAACAGGCGATGTCATCGTATTTTGACAACATTTTTGTAAACAAGAGCCTCATGTCTGCTCAGGCAGTGAAAGAATACTTTGAGAGCTTTGAGCTGTCATGCAAGAAGTCAGAGCGCCTGCAAGATAGAGCGAAAGTTCTTGGCTTGCATGTGAGTGGCAGCGCAGACGGACTAGGCTGGGCAAGAGGTGATGACATCCCGGAAGTTCCATCCAACATCAGGCGTTGGAGTGGTTTTTCATCTGCAGAAAACTGGTGGGCCACTTCCCTTTGTAGGTGGCTCTGGGTGGCGGTGGTGGCCATAAAGCGACATGCGACTTCCATGTCAGCGGGATAGGACGATGAGGTGCACGATCCCGCCCTGCGAAGCATGCTGGTGGAAGCTGTGGCCAGAGTAACCGAGGACAACCCCGTGCGAGGGAGCTGATGCATAGATGGGAGCGAGTTTACAGTTTGGGTGGATGCCAGCTCACTCGCCCTTGGCGTTGCTCTGGCGGTCGACGAATTTATCATAGAAGATACCTGCTGGCTTCGGCCAGAAAATGACGCCAGGCACATAAACCTGGCTGAGCTTGATGCTACACTCAAAGGGGTAAATCTGGCGCTTCAGTGGCAGGCCAGAGTGCTACACATCACAGAGTCTACGTGCGTGCATCAGTGGATGCACGGTTGATAACAAAGGCATCGGCCGAAATGCTAATACGGAGATGACTTGCTACCTTGACCGAGATCATCAAGGAATTCAACCTGGCTATAGATATGACATTGGTGTCACAATCATGCAGATCGCCTGACCAGAGTGCCACGCCAATAGCTGGACCTGCCAAAAGAAATGGACGTACTGGCGCCTGTGAATTGCACTGCGGTGGGGCGTCGGCTTAGCCTGGGCTGTGTTGCTGATGTCTATTGCCAAAGCAGGCACCTCGGTGTGAACCGAACCCTTTACTTCGCCAGGCTGGTCGACCCCCCTGTGTCAAAGAGGAACGTGAAATCTGTTTTGAGGAGCTGCAAAACCTGTTGGTCGATCGACCCAGCATTCTTCCTGTGGAAGAAGGGAAAACTGAGTGTGAAATTGGAACAGGCTCGCAATGGACGTAACTCACCACAACGGCGGGCATTTTTTGATGCTCATCGATTGCAAACTGTCTAGATTTGCATTGTGGCAGCCCCTTCGCTGGCAGGATCCGGCCGCCGTTGTCCGTGAGCTAGAAAGTGTCTTCCTTGAGCGTAGTCACCCTTCTGAGATACTGACCGACAATGGCACCACCTTTGTTAGCGAGCAGTTACAAACAGTTTGCAAACAGCTGGGGTATACGTCTGCAGTTTTGGTGTGCCCATGTGCCTAGCAGGAATGGAATTATTGAGAGAAACTATAGGACCGTCAAGACAATCGCAGCTAGAAAAGGGTGTACAGTGCCTGAAGCGGTCTATTGGTATAATGTCACCCCTAAGGACGACATTTCACCCTCTGCCACACCAGCGAAAGCACTGCACAAGTACTACATCAGGGTGAGAGGCATGGAGACCAGCCCACTGCCTGAGCTGGAGGTGACAAGAGAGAGTATCAAAGAGGAGGATGTCGTCTGGGTTAAGAACCCCCATGGTAAGTGCACCACACGCTACAGAACCGGGTGTGTTACTGAGGTGATCAGCCCACAATCAGTGCGGGTTGTCGAGGTGCCCCATCACATCAAGGATCTTTGATCGATATCACAAGTGCAGCCGCCACTCGGTGATGAGAGCGAGACTGGATCCGAGACCAGTGAACCATCATTCTTGGTTACGCCGACTTTGTCGGACAGCAACCCTGAGATAAGCAGCCTTAAGTTCACTGACCTAGAAACCGAGGACGAAAGCACCAGTGAGGACAAAGACCCCAGTCCCCCTCTCTGAAGAAGCACCCAAAGAAAAAGGCCACCACGTGCCTGCCCTCTCTATGATGATGATATCAGGGTGGAGTTTGGCAAAAATTGTGGGAACGCAGGCTTATCTCTTAAAAGGCCTCGGTGTGCACTTTGCCGACGCGGCGTCATGATGCTGAAAAGGGTCCAAGATGCAGTCTCACAGAATCCCATGTGCTCTGGCGCACCTATGCAAATATGCAAATTTATAAAAACAGGTCACTGGAGCAGACGGGACAGATGTAAAAACGAGTCTACGGAAAGTACTGACAGACGATGCTGCTGCAGTGAGCTGAAGTTTTGTGTAGTCTTTTTTTTTTTTGCAACTACAGACGGCTACCTCTCTTTATTATTTTACTTTAGTTCCAAAAGCAAAAGGTTCTTTTTAGAAACTCCTTTGTTTGGAGAGTTGACTAATTGAAGGTAATGGTGACATAATAGCACATTCCTCTTTCAAATGACTAAATGAAAAGAGAAAAAACATTTTTAGAAACTCCTTTGTTTGGAGAGTTGTCTAATTGAAGGTAATGGTGACATAATATCACATTCATCTTTCAAATGACTAAATGAAAAGTGAAAAAACATTTTTAGAAACTCCTTTGTTTGGAGAGTTGTCTAATTGAAGGTAATGGTGACATAATAGCACATTCCTCTTTCAAATGACTAAATGAAAAGAGAAAAAGATTATTAGAAACTCCTTTGTTTGGAGAGTTGTCTAATTGAAGGTAATGGTGACATAATAGCACATTCCTCTTTCAAATGACTGAATGAAAAGAGAAAAAAACATTTTTAGAAACTCCTTTGTTTGGAGAGTTGTCTAATTGAAGGTAATGGTGACATAATAGCACATTTCTCTTTGAAATGACTAAATGAAATGAGAAAAAAACATTTTTAGAAACTCCTTTGTTTGGAGAGTTGTCTAATTGAAGGTAATGGTGACATAATAGCACATTCCTCTTTCAAATGACTGAATGAAAAGAGAAAAAACATTTTTAGAAACTCCTTTGTTTGGAGAGTTGTCTAATTGAAGGTAATGGTGACATAATAGCACATTCCTCTTTCAAATGACTAAATGAAAAGAGAAAAAACATTTTTAGAAACTCCTTTGTTTGGAGAGTTGTCTAATTGAAGGTAATGGTGACATAATAGCACATTCCTCTTTCAAATGACTAAATGAAAAGAGAAAAAACATGATTAGATGCTCCTTTGTTTGGAGAGTTGTCTAATTGAAGGTAATGGTGACATAATAGCACATTCCTCTTTCAAATGACTAAATGAAAAGAGAAAAAGATTGTTAGAAACTCCTTTGTTTGGAGAGTTGTCTAATTGAAGGTAATGGTGACATAATAGCACATTCCTCTTTCAAATGACTGAATGAAAAGAGAAAAAAACATTTTTAGAAACTCCTTTGTTTGGAGAGTTGTCTAATTGAAGGTAATGGTGACATAATAGCACATTCCTCTTTGAAATGACTAAATGAAAAGAGAAAAAACATTTTTAGAAACTCCTTTGTTTGGAGAGTTGTCTAATTGAAGGTAATGGTGACATAATAGCACATTCCTCTTTGAAATGACTGAATGAAAAGAGAAAAAACATTTTTAGAAACTCCTTTGTTTGGAGAGTTGTCTAATTGAAGGTAATGGTGACATAATAGCACATTCCTCTTTCAAATGACTAAATGAAAAGAGAAAAAGATTATTAGAAACTCCTTTGTTTGGAGAGTTGTCTAATTGAAGGTAATGGTGACATAATAGCACATTCCTCTTTGAAATGACTAAATGAAAAGAGAAAAAACATTTTTAGAAACTCCTTTGTTTGGAGAGTTGTCTAATTGAAGGTAATGGTGACATAATAGCACATTCCTCTTTGAAATGACTAAATGAAAAGAGAAAAAACATTTTTAGAAACTCCTTTGTTTGGAGAGTTGTCTAATTGAAGGTAATGGTGACATAATAGCACATTCCTCTTTCAAATGACTGAATGAAAAGAGAAAAAACATTTTTAGAAACTCCTTTGTTGTGAGAGTTGTCTAATTGAAGGTAATGGTGACATAATAGCACATTCCTCTTTCAAATGACTGAATGAAAAGAGAAAAAACATTTTTAGAAACTCCTTTGTTTGGAGAGTTGTCTAGTTGAAGGTAATGGTGACATAATAGCACATTCCTCTTTCAAATGACTGAATGAGAAGAGAAAAAACATTTTTAGAAACTCCTTTGTTTGGGGAGTTGTCTAATTGAAGGTAATGGTGACATAATAGCACATTCCTCTTTCAAATGACTGAATGAAAAGAGAAAAAACATTTTTAGAAACTCCTTTGTTTGGGGAGTTGTCTAATTGAAGGTAATGGTGACATAATAGCACATTCCTCTTTGAAATGACTAAATGAAATGAGAAAAAACATTTTTAGAAACTCCTTTGTTTGGAGAGTTGTCTAATTGAAGGTAATGGTGACATAATAGCACATTCCTCTTTGAAATGACTAAATGAAAAGAGAAAAAACATTTTTAGAAACTCCTTTGTTTGGAGAGTTGTCTAATTGAAGGTAATGGTGACATAATAGCACATTCCTCTTTCAAATGACTAAATGAAAAGAGAAAAAACATTTTTAGAAACTCCTTTGTTTGGAGAGTTGTCTAATTGAAGGTAATGGTGACATAATAGCACATTCCTCTTTCAAATAACTGAATGAAAAGAGAAAAAACATTTTTAGAAACTCCTTTGTTTGGAGAGTTGTCTAATTGAAGGTAATGGTGACATAATAGCACATTCCTCTTTGAAATGACTGAATGAAAAGAGAAAAAACATTTTTAGAAACTCTGTTGTTTGAAGAGTTGTCTAATTGAAGGTAATGGTGACATAATAGCACATTCCTCTTTGAAATGACTAAATGAAAAGAGAAAAAACATTTTTAGAAACTCCTTTGTTTGGAGAGTTGTCTAATTGAAGGTAATGGTGACATAATAGCACATTCCTCTTTCAAATGACTGAATGAAAAGAGAAAAAACATTTTTAGAAACTCCTTTGTTTGGAGAGTTGTCTAATTGAAGGTAATGGTGACATAATAGCACATTCCTCTTTCAAATGACTAAATGAAATGAGAAAAAACATTTTTAGAAACTCCTTTGTTTGGAGAGTTGTCTAATTGAAGGTAATGGTGGTATAATAGCACATTCCTCTTTTAAATGACTGAATGAAAAGAGAAAAAACATTTTTAGAAACTCCTTTGTTTGGAGAGTTGTCTAATTGAAGGTAATGGTGGCATAATAGCACATTCCTCTTTTAAATGACTAAATGAAAAGAGAAAAAACATTTTTAGAAACTCCTTTGTTTGGAGAGTTGTCTAATTGAAGGTAATGGTGACATAATAGCACATTCCTCTTTCAAATGACTAAATGAAATGAGAAAAAACATTTTTAGAAACTCCTTTGTTTGGAGAGTTGTCTAATTGAAGGTAATGGTGGCATAATAGCACATTCCTCTTTCAAATGACTAAATGAAAAGAGAAAAAACATTTTTAGAAACTCCTTTGTTTGGAGAGTTGTCTAATTGAAGGTAATGGTGACATAATAGCACATTCCTCTTTCAAATGACTAAATGAAATGAGAAAAAACATTTTTAGAAACTCCTTTGTTTGGAGAGTTGTCTAATTGAAGGTAATGGTGGCATAATAGCACATTCCTCTTTGAAATGACTGAATGAAAAGAGAAAAAAGATTTTTAGAAACTCCTTTGTTTGGAGAGTTGTCTAATTGAAGGTAATGGTGACATAATAGCACATTCCTCTTTCAAATGACTAAATGAAATGAGAAAAAACATGTTTAGAAACTCCTTTGTTTGGAGAGTTGTCTAATTGAAGGTAATGGTGGCATAATAGCACATTCCTCTTTTAAATGACTAAATGAAAAGAGAAAAAACATTTTTAGAAACTCCTTTGTTTGGAGAGTTGTCTAATTGAAGGTAATGGTGACATAATAGCACATTCCTCTTTCAAATGACTAAATGAAATGAGAAAAAACATTTTTAGAAACTCCTTTGTTTGGAGAGTTGTCTAATTGAAGGTAATGGTGACATAATAGCACATTCCTCTTTCAAATGACTGAATTAAAAGAGAAAAAACATTTTTAGAAACTCCTTTGTTTGGAGAGTTGTCTAATTGAAGGTAATGGTGACATAATAGCACATTCCTCTTTCAAATGACTGAATGAAAAGAGAAAAAACATGTTTAGAAACTCCTTTGTTTGGAGAGTTGTCTAATTGAAGGTAATGGTGACATAATAGCACATTCATCTTTCAAATGACTGAATGAGAAGAGAAAAAACATTTTTAGAAACTCCTTTGTTTGGAGAGTTGTCTAATTGAAGGTAATGGTGACATAATAGCACATTCCTCTTTCAAATGACTGAATGAAAAGAGAAAAAACATTTTTAGAAACTCCTTTGTTTGGAGAGTTGTCTAATTGAAGGTAATGGTGACATAATAGCACATTCCTCTTTCAAATGACTAAATGACATGAGAAAAAACATTTTTAGAAACTCCTTTGTTTGGAGAGTTGTCTAATTGCAGGTAATGGTGGCATAATAGCACATTCCTCTTTTAAATGACTGAATGAAAAGAGAAAAAACATTTTTAGAAACTCCTTTGTTTGGAGAGTTGTCTAATTGAAGGTAATGGTGGCATAATAGCACATTCCTCTTTTAAATGACTAAATGAAAAGAGAAAAAACATTTTTAGAAACTCCTTTGTTTGGAGAGTTGTCTAATTGAAGGTAATGGTGACATAATAGCACATTCCTCTTTCAAATGACTAAATGAAATGAGAAAAAACATTTTTAGAAACTCCTTTGTTTGGAGAGTTGTCTAATTGAAGGTAATGGTGGCATAATAGCACATTCCTCTTTTAAATGACTAAATGAAAAGAGAAAAAACATTTTTAGAAACTCCTTTGTTTGGAGAGTTGTCTAATTGAAGGTAATGGTGACATAATAGCACATTCCTCTTTCAAATGACTAAATGAAATGAGAAAAAACATTTTTAGAAACTCCTTTGTTTGGAGAGTTGTCTAATTGAAGGTAATGGTGGCATAATAGCACATTCCTCTTTTAAATGACTGAATGAAAAGAGAAAAAACATTTTTAGAAACTCCTTTGTTTGGAGAGTTGTCTAATTGAAGGTAATGGTGACATAATAGCACATTCCTCTTTCAAATGACTAAATGAAATGAGAAAAAACATTTTTAGAAACTCCTTTGTTTGGAGAGTTGTCTAATTGAAGGTAATGGTGGCATAATAGCACATTCCTCTTTTAAATGACTAAATGAAAAGAGAAAAAACATTTTTAGAAACTCCTTTGTTTGGAGAGTTGTCTAATTGAAGGTAATGGTGACATAATAGCACATTCCTCTTTCAAATGACTAAATGAAATGAGAAAAAACATTTTTAGAAACTCCTTTGTTTGGAGAGTTGTCTAATTGAAGGTAATGGTGGCATAATAGCACATTCCTCTTTTAAATGACTGAATGAAAAGAGAAAAAACATTTTTAGAAACTCCTTTGTTTGGAGAGTTGTCTAATTGAAGGTAATGGTGACATAATAGCACATTCCTCTTTCAAATGACTAAATGAAATGAGAAAAAAATTTTTTAGAAACTCCTTTGTTTGGAGAGTTGTCTAATTGAAGGTAATGGTGACATAATAGCACATTCCTCTTTCAAATGACTGAATGAAAAGAGAAAAAACATGTTTAGAAACTCCTTTGTTTGGAGAGTTGTCTAATTGAAGGTAATGGTGACATAATAGCACATTCATCTTTCAAATAACTGAATGAGAAGAGAAAAAACATGTTTAGAAACTCCTTTGTTTGGAGAGTTGTCTAATTGAAGGTAATGGTGACATAATAGCACATTCCTCTTTCAAATGACTAAATGAAATCAGAAAAAACATTTTTAGAAACTCCTTTGTTTGAGAGTTGTCTAATTGAAGGTAATGGTGACATAATAGCACATTCCTCTTTCAAATGACTAAATGAAATGAGAAAAAATATTTTTAGAAACTCCTTTGTTTGGAGAGTTGTCTAATTGAAGGTAATGGTGACATAATAGCACATTCATCTTTCAAATGACTAAATGAAATGAGAAAAAACATTTTTAGAAACTCCTTTGTTTGGAGAGTTGTCTAATTGAAGGTAATGGTGGCATAATAGCACATTCCTCTTTTAAATGACTAAATGAAAAGAGAAAAAACATTTTTAGAAACTCCTTTGTTTGGAGAGTTGTCTAATTGAAGGAAATGGTGACATAATAGCACATTCCTCTTTCAAATGACTAAATGAAATGAGAAAAAACATTTTTAGAAACTCCTTTGTTTGGAGAGTTGTCTAATTGAAGGTAATGGTGGCATAATAGCACATTCCTCTTTTAAATGACTAAATGAAAAGAGAAAAAACATTTTTAGAAACTCCTTTGTTTGGAGAGTTGTCTAATTGAAGGTAATGGTGACATAATAGCACATTCCTCTTTCAAATGACTAAATGAAATGAGAAAAAACATTTTTAGAAACTCCTTTGTTTGGAGAGTTGTCTAATTGAAGGTAATGGTGGCATAATAGCACATTCCTCTTTTAAATGACTAAATGAAAAGAGAAAAAACATTTTTAGAAACTCCTTTGTTTGGAGAGTTGTCTAATTGAAGGTAATGGTGACATAATAGCACATTCCTCTTTCAAATGACTAAATGAAATGAGAAAAAACATTTTTAGAAACTCCTTTGTTTGGAGAGTTGTCTAATTGAAGGTAATGGTGACATAATAGCACATTCCTCTTTCAAATGACTGAATTAAAAGAGAAAAAACATTTTTAGAAACTCCTTTGTTTGGAGAGTTGTCTAATTGAAGGTAATGGTGACATAATAGCACATTCCTCTTTCAAATGACTGAATGAAAAGAGAAAAAACATTTTTAGAAACTCCTTTGTTTGGAGAGTTGTCTAATTGAAGGTAATGGTGACATAATAGCACATTCATCTTTCAAATGACTGAATGAAATGAGAAAAAACATGTTTAGAAACTCCTTTGTTTGGAGAGTTGTCTAATTGAAGGTAATGGTGACATAATAGCACATTCCTCTTTCAAATGACTAAATGAAATGAGAAAAAACATTTTTAGAAACTCCTTTGTTTGGAGAGTTGTCTAATTGAAGGTAATGGTGACATAATAGCACATTCCTCTTTCAAATGACTAAATGAAATGAGAAAAAACATTTTTAGAAACTCCTTTGTTTGGAGAGTTGTCTAATTGAAGGTAATGGTGACATAATAGCACATTCCTCTTTCAAATGACTAAATGAAATGAGAAAAAACATTTTTAGAAACTCCTTTGTTTGGAGAGTTGTCTAATTGAAGGTAATGGTGACATAATAGCACATTCCTCTTTCAAATGACTGAATTAAAAGAGAAAAAACATTTTTAGAAACTCCTTTGTTTGGAGAGTTGTCTAATTGAAGGTAATGGTGACATAATAGCACATTCCTCTTTCAAATGACTGAATGAAAAGAGAAAAAACATGTTTAGAAACTCCTTTGTTTGGAGAGTTGTCTAATTGAAGGTAATGGTGACATAATAGCACATTCATCTTTCAAATAACTGAATGAGAAGAGAAAAAACATGTTTAGAAACTCCTTTGTTTGGAGAGTTGTCTAATTGAAGGTAATGGTGACATAATAGCACATTCCTCTTTCAAATGACTAAATGAAATGAGAAAAAACATTTTTAGAAACTCCTTTGTTTGAGAGTTGTCTAATTGAAGGTAATGGTGACATAATAGCACATTCCTCTTTCAAATGACTAAATGAAATGAGAAAAAATATTTTTAGAAACTCCTTTGTTTGGAGAGTTGTCTAATTGAAGGTAATGGTGACATAATAGCACATTCCTCTTTCAAATGACTGAATTAAAAGAGAAAAAACATTTTTAGAAACTCCTTTGTTTGAGAGTTGTCTAATTGAAGGTAATGGTGACATAATAGCACATTCCTCTTTCAAATGACTAAATGAAATGAGAAAAAATATTTTTAGAAACTCCTTTGTTTGGAGAGTTGTCTAATTGAAGGTAATGGTGACATAATAGCACATTCATCTTTCAAATGACTAAATGAAATGAGAAAAAACATTTTTAGAAACTCCTTTGTTTGGAGAGTTGTCTAATTGAAGGTAATGGTGACATAATAGCACATTCCTCTTTCAAATGACTAAATTAAAAGAGAAAAAACATTTTTAGAAACTCCTTTGTTTGGAGAGTTGTCTAGTTGAAGGTAATGGAGACATAATTGCACATTCCTCTTTCAAATGACTGAATTAAAAGAGAAAAAACATTTTTAGAAACTCCTTTGTTTGGAGAGTTGTCTAATTGAAGGTAATGGTGACATAATAGCACATTCCTCTTTCAAATGACTAAATGAAATGAGAAAAACATGTTTAGAAACTCCTTTGTTTGGAGAGTTGTCTAATTGAAGGTAATGGTGACATAATAGCACATTCCTCTTTCAAATGACTGAATTAAAAGAGAAAAAACATTTTTAGAAACTCCTTTGTTTGGAGAGTTGTCTAATTGAAGGTAATGGTGACATAATAGCGCATTCCTCTTTCAAATGACTAAATGAAATGAGAAAAAACATTTTTAGAAACTCCTTTGTTTGGAGAGTTGTCTAATTGAAGGTAATGGTGACATAATAGCACATTCCTCTTTCAAATGACTGAATTAAAAGAGAAAAAACATTTTTAGAAACTCCTTTGTTTGGAGAGTTGTCTAATTGAAGGTAATGGTGACATAATAGCACATTCATCTTTCAAATGACTAAATGAAATGAGAAAAAACATGTTTAGAAACTCCTTTATTTGGAGAGTTGTCTAATTGAAGGTAATGGTGACATAATAGCACATTCATCTTTCAAATGACTGAATGAGAAGAGAAAAAACATGTTTAGAAACTCCTTTGTTTGGAGAGTTGTCTAATTGAAGGTAATGGTGACATAATAGCACATTCCTCTTTCAAATGACTAAATGAAATGAGAAAAAACATTTTTAGAAACTCGTTTGTTTTGAGAGTTGTCTAATTGAAGGTAATGGTGACATAATAGCACATTCCTCTTTCAAATGACTAAATGAAATGAGAAAAAACATTTTTAGAAACTCCTTTGTTTGGAGAGTTGTCTAATTGAAGGTAATGGTGACATAAAAGCACATTCCTCTTTCAAATGACTGAATTAAAAGAGAAAAAACATTTTTAGAAACTCCTTTGTTTGGAGAGTTGTCTAATTGAAGGTAATGGTGACATAATAGCACATTCCTCTTTCAAATGACTAAATGAAATGCGAAAAAACATTTTTAGAAACTCCTTTGTTTGGAGAGTTGTCTAATTGAAGGTAATGGTAACATAATAGCACATTCCTTTTTCAAATGACTGAATGAGAAGAGAAAAAACATTTTTAGAAACTCCTTTGTTTGGAGAGTTGTCTAATTGAAGGTAATGGTGACATAATAGCACATTCCTCTTTCAAATGACTGAATTAAAAGAGAAAAAACATTTTTAGAAACTCCTTTGTTTGGAGAGTTGTCTAATTGAAGGTAATGGTGACATAATAGCACATTCCTCTTTCAAATGACTAAATGAAATGAGAAAAAACATTTTTAGAAACTCCTTTGTTTGAGAGTTGTCTAATTGAAGGTAATGGTGACATAATAGCACATTCCTCTTTCAAATGACTAAATGAAATGAGAAAAAATATTTTTAGAAACTCCTTTGTTTGGAGAGTTGTCTAATTGAAGGTAATGGTGACATAATAGCACATTCATCTTTCAAATGACTAAATGAAATGAGAAAAAACATTTTTAGAAACTCCTTTGTTTGGAGAGTTGTCTAATTGAAGGTAATGGTGACATAATAGCACATTCCTCTTTCAAATGACTGAATTAAAAGAGAAAAAACATTTTTAGAAACTCCTTTGTTTGGAGAGTTGTCTAATTGAAGGTAATGGTGACATAATAGCACATTCCTCTTTCAAATGACTAAATGAAATGAGAAAAAACATTTTTAGAAACTCCTTTGTTTGGAGAGTTGTCTAATTGAAGGTAATGGTGACATAATAGCACATTCCTCTTTCAAATGACTGAATTAAAAGAGAAAAAACATTTTTAGAAACTCCTTTGTTTGGAGAGTTGTCTAATTGAAGGTAATGGTGACATAATAGCACATTTCTCTTTCAAATGACTGAATGAAAAGAGAAAAAACATGTTTAGAAACTCCTTTGTTTGGAGAGTTGTCTAATTGAAGGTAATGGTGACATAATAGCACATTCATCTTTCAAATGACTGAATGAGAAGAGAAAAAACATGTTTAGAAACTCCTTTGTTTGGAGAGTTGTCTAATTGAAGGTAATGGTGACATAATAGCACATTCCTCTTTCAAATGACTAAATGAAATGAGAAAAAACATTTTTAGAAACTCCTTTGTTTGAGAGTTGTCTAATTGAAGGTAATGGTGACATAATAGCACATTCCTCTTTCAAATGACTAAATGAAATGAGAAAAAATATTTTTAGAAACTCCTTTGTTTGGAGAGTTGTCTAATTGAAGGTAATGGTGACATAATAGCACATTCATCTTTCAAATGACTAAATGAAATGAGAAACAACATTTTTAGAAACTCCTTTGTTTGGAGAGTTGTCTAATTGAAGGTAATGGTGACATAATAGCACATTCCTCTTTCAAATGACTGAATTAAAAGAGAAAAAACATTTTTAGAAACTCCTTTGTTTGGAGAGTTGTCTAATTGAAGGTAATGGTGACATAATAGCACATTCCTCTTTCAAATGACTAAATGAAATGAGAAAAAACATTTTTAGAAACTCCTTTGTTTGGAGAGTTGTCTAATTGAAGGTAATGGTGACATAATAGCACATTCCTCTTTCAAATGACTAAATGAAATGAGAAAAAACATTTTTGAAACTCCTTTGTTTGGAGAGTTGTCTAATTGAAGGTAATAGTGACATAATAGCACATTCCTCTTTCAAATGACTAAATGAAATGAGAAAAAACATTTTTAGAAACTCCTTTGTTTGGAGAGTTGTCTAATTGAAGGTAATGGTGACATAATAGCACATTCCTCTTTCAAATGACTGAATTAAAAGAGAAAAAACATTTTTAGAAACTCCTTTGTTTGGAGAGTTGTCTAATTGAAGGTAATGGTGACATAATAGCACATTCCTCTTTCAAATGACTAAATGAAATGAGAAAAAACATTTTTAGAAACTCCTTTGTTTGGAGAGTTGTCTAATTGAAGGTAATGGTGACATAATAGCACATTCCTCTTTCAAATGACTAAATGAAATGAGAAAAAACATTTTTAGAAACTCCTTTGTTTGGAGAGTTATCTAGTTGAAGGTAATGGAGACATAATTGCACATTCCTCTTTCAAATGACTGAATTAAAAGAGAAAAAACATGTTTAGAAACTCCTTTGTTTGGAGAGTTGTCTAATTGAAGGTAATGGTGACATAATAGCACATTCATCTTTCAAATGACTGAATGAGAAGAGAAAAAACATGTTTAGAAACTCCTTTGTTTGGAGAGTTGTCTAATTGAAGGTAATGGTGACATAATAGCACATTCATCTTTCAAATGACTGAATGAGAAGAGAAAAAACATGTTTAGAAACTGCTTTGTTTGGAGAGTTGTCTAATTGAAGGTAATGGTGACATAATAGCACATTCCTCTTTCAAATGACTAAATGAAATGAGAAAAAACATTTTTAGAAACTCCTTTGTTTGGAGAGTTGTCTAATTGAAGGTAATGGTGACATAATAGCACATTCCTCTTTCAAATGACTAAATGAAATGAGAAAAAACATTTTTAGAAACTCCTTTGTTTGGAGAGTTGTCTAATTGAAGGTAATGGTGACATAATAGCACATTCCTCTTTCAAATGACTAAATGAAATGAGAAAAAACATTTTTAGAAACTCCTTTGTTTGGAGAGTTGTCTAATTGAAGGTAATTGTGACATAATAGCACATTCCTCTTTCAAATGACTAAATGAAATGAGAAAAAACATTTTTAGAAACTCCTTTGTTTGGAGAGTTGTCTAATTGAAGGTAATGGTGACATAATAGCACATTCCTTTTTCAAATGACTGAATGAGAAGAGAAAAAACATTTTTAGAAACTCTTTTGTTTGGAGAGTTGTCTAATTGAAGGTAATGGTGACATAATAGCACATTCCTCTTTCAAATGACTGAATTAAAAGAGAAAAAACATTTTTAGAAACTCCTTTGTTTGGAGAGTTGTCTAATTGAAGGTAATGGTGACATAATAGCACATTCCTCTTTCAAATGACTAAATGAAATGAGAAAAAACATTTTTAGAAACTCCTTTGTTTGAGAGTTGTCTAATTGAAGGTAATGGTGACATAATAGCACATTCCTCTTTCAAATGACTAAATGAAATGAGAAAAAATATTTTTAGAAACTCCTTTGTTTGGAGAGTTGTCTAATTGAAGGTAATGGTGACATAATAGCACATTCATCTTTCAAATGACTAAATGAAATGAGAAAAAACATTTTTAGAAACTCCTTTGTTTGGAGAGTTGTCTAATTGAAGGTAATGGTGACATAATAGCACATTCATCTTTCAAATGACTGAATTAAAAGAGAAAAAACATTTTTAGAAACTCCTTTGTTTGGAGAGTTGTCTAATTGAAGGTAATGGTGACATAATAGCACATTCCTCTTTCAAATGACTGAATGAAATGAGAAAAAACATTTTTAGAATATCCTTTGTTTGGAGAGTTGTCTAATTGAAGGTAATGGTGACATAATAGCACATTCCTCTTTCAAATGACTGAATTAAAAGAGAAAAAACATTTTTAGAAACTCCTTTGTTTGGAGAGTTGTCTAATTGAAGGTAATGGTGACATAATAGCACATTCCTCTTTCAAATGACTGAATGAAAAGAGAAAAAACATGTTTAGAAACTCCTTTGTTTGGAGAGTTGTCTAATTGAAGGTAATGGTGACATAATAGCACATTCATCTTTCAAATGACTGAATGAGAAGAGAAAAAACATGTTTAGAAACTCCTTTGTTTGGAGAGTTGTCTAATTGAAGGTAATGGTGACATAATAGCACATTCCTCTTTCAAATGACTAAATGAAATGAGAAAAAACATTTTTAGAAACTCCTTTGTTTGAGAGTTGTCTAATTGAAGGTAATGGTGACATAATAGCACATTCCTCTTTCAAATGACTAAATGAAATGAGAAAAAATATTTTTAGAAACTCCTTTGTTTGGAGAGTTGTCTAATTGAAGGTAATGGTGACATAATAGCACATTCATCTTTCCAATGACTAAATGAAATGAGAAAAAACATTTTTAGAAACTCCTTTGTTTGGAGAGTTGTCTAATTGAAGGTAATGGTGACATAATAGCACATTCATCTTTCAAATGACTGAATTAAAAGAGAAAAAACATTTTTAGAAACTCCTTTGTTTGGAGAGTTGTCTAATTGAAGGTAATGGTGACATAATAGCACATTCCTCTTTCAAATGACTAAATGAAATGAGAAAAAACATTTTTAGAAACTCCTTTGTTTGGAGAGTTGTGTAATTGAAGGTAATGGTGACATAATAGCACATTCCTCTTTCAAATTACTTAATTAAAAGAGAAAAAACATTTTTAGAAACTCCTTTGTTTGGAGAGTTGTCTAATTGAAGGTAATGGTGACATAATAGCACATTCATCTTTCAAATGACTAAATGAAATGAGAAAAAACATGTTTAGAAACTCCTTTGTTTGGAGAGTTGTCTAATTGAAGGTAATGGTTACATAATAGCACATTCATCTTTCAAATGACTGAATGAGAAGAGAAAAAACATGTTTAGAAACTCCTTTGTTTGGAGAGTTGTCTAATTGAAGGTAATGGTGACATAATAGCACATTCCTCTTTCAAATGACTAAATGAAATGAGAAAAAACATTTTTAGAAACTCCTTTGTTTGGAGAGTTGTCTAATTGAAGGTAATGGTGACATAATAGCACATTCCTCTTTCAAATGACTAAATGAAATGAGAAAAAACATTTTTAGAAACTCCTTTGTTTGGAGAGTTGTCTAATTGAAGGTAATGGTGACATAATAGCACATTCCTCTTTCAAATGACTGAATTAAAAGAGAAAAAACATTTTTAGAAACTCCTTTGTTTGGAGAGTTGTCTAATTGAAGGTAATGGTGACATAATAGCACATTCCTCTTTCAAATGACTAAATGAAATGAGAAAAAAACATTTTTAGAAACTCCTTTGTTTGGAGAGTTGTCTAATTGAAGGTAATGGTGACATAATAGCACATTCCTCTTTCAAATGACTAAATGAAATGAGAAAAAACATTTTTAGAAACTCCTTTGTTTGGAGAGTTGTCTAGTTGAAGGTAATGGAGACATAATTGCACATTCCTCTTTCAAATGACTGAATTAAAAGAGAAAAAACATTTTTAGAAACTCCTTTGTTTGGAGAGTTGTCTAATTGAAGGTAATGGTGACATAATAGCACATTCCTCTTTCAAATGACTGAATTAAAAGAGAAAAAACATTTTTAGAAACTCCTTTGTTTGGAGAGTTGTCTAATTGAAGGTAATGGTGACATAATAGCGCATTCCTCTTTCAAATGACTAAATGAAATGAGAAAAAACATTTTTAGAAACTCCTTTGTTTGGAGAGTTGTCTAATTGAAGGTAATGGTGACATAATAGCACATTCCTCTTTCAAATGACTGAATTAAAAGAGAAAAAACATTTTTAGAAACTCCTTTGTTTGGAGAGTTGTCTAATTGAAGGTAATGGTGACATAATAGCACATTCATCTTTCAAATGACTAAATGAAATGAGAAAAAACATGTTTAGAAACTCCTTTGTTTGGAGAGTTGTCTAATTGAAGGTAATGGTGACATAATAGCACATTCATCTTTCAAATGACTGAATGAGAAGAGAAAAAACATGTTTAGAAACTCCTTTGTTTGGAGAGTTGTCTAATTGAAGGTAATGGTGACATAATAGCACATTCCTCTTTCAAATGACTAAATGAAATGAGAAAAAACATTTTTAGAAACTCCTTTGTTTTGAGAGTTGTCTAATTGAAGGTAATGGTGACATAATAGCACATTCCTCTTTCAAATGACTAAATGAAATGAGAAAAAACATTTTTAGAAACTCCTTTGTTTGGAGAGTTGTCTAATTGAAGGTAATGGTGACATAATAGCACATTCATCTTTCAAATGACTAAATGAAATGAGAAAAAACATGTTTAGAAACTCCTTTGTTTGGAGAGTTGTCTAATTGAAGGTAATGGTGACATAATAGCACATTCATCTTTCAAATGACTGAATGAGAAGAGAAAAAACATGTTTAGAAACTCCTTTGTTTGGAGAGTTGTCTAATTGAAGGTAATGGTGACATAATAGCACATTCCTCTTTCAAATGACTAAATGAAATGAGAAAAAACATTTTTAGAAACTCCTTTGTTTGGAGAGTTGTCTAGTTGAAGGTAATGGAGACATAATTGCACATTCCTCTTTCAAATGACTGAATTAAAAGAGAAAAAACATTTTTAGAAACTCCTTTGTTTGGAGAGTTGTCTAATTGAAGGTAATGGTGACATAATAGCACATTCCTCTTTCAAATGACTAAATGAAATGAGAAAAAACATGTTTAGAAACTCCTTTGTTTGGAGAGTTGTCTAATTGAAGGTAATGGTGACATAATAGCACATTCCTCTTTCAAATGACTGAATTAAAAGAGAAAAAACATTTTTAGAAACTCCTTTGTTTGGAGAGTTGTCTAATTGAAGGTAATGGTGACATAATAGCGCATTCCTCTTTCAAATGACTAAATGAAATGAGAAAAAACATTTTTAGAAACTCCTTTGTTTGGAGAGTTGTCTAATTGAAGGTAATGGTGACATAATAGCACATTCCTCTTTCAAATGACTGAATTAAAAGAGAAAAAACATTTTTAGAAACTCCTTTGTTTGGAGAGTTGTCTAATTGAAGGTAATGGTGACATAATAGCACATTCATCTTTCAAATGACTAAATGAAATGAGAAAAAACATGTTTAGAAACTCCTTTGTTTGGAGAGTTGTCTAATTGAAGGTAATGGTGACATAATAGCACATTCATCTTTCAAATGACTGAATGAGAAGAGAAAAAACATGTTTAGAAACTCCTTTGTTTGGAGAGTTGTCTAATTGAAGGTAATGGTGACATAATAGCACATTCCTCTTTCAAATGACTAAATGAAATGAGAAAAAACATTTTTAGAAACTCCTTTGTTTGGAGAGTTGTCTAATTGAAGGTAATGGTGACATAATAGCACATTCCTCTTTCAAATGACTAAATGAAATGAGAAAAAACATTTTTAGAAACTCCTTTGTTTGGAGAGTTGTCTAATTGAAGGTAATGGTGACATAAAAGCACATTCCTCTTTCAAATGACTGAATTAAAAGAGAAAAAACATTTTTAGAAACTCCTTTGTTTGGAGAGTTGTCTAATTGAAGGTAATGGTGACATAATAGCACATTCCTCTTTCAAATGACTAAATGAAATGAGAAAAAACATTTTTAGAAACTCCTTTGTTTGGAGAGTTGTCTAATTGAAGGTAATTGTGACATAATAGCACATTCCTCTTTCAAATGACTAAATGAAATGAGAAAAAACATTTTTAGAAACTCCTTTGTTTGGAGAGTTGTCTAATTGAAGGTAATGGTGACATAATAGCACATTCCTTTTTCAAATGACTGAATGAGAAGAGAAAAAACATTTTTAGAAACTCCTTTGTTTGGAGAGTTGTCTAATTGAAGGTAATGGTGACATAATAGCACATTCCTCTTTCAAATGACTAAATGAAAAGAGAAAAAACATTATTAGAAACTCCTTTGTTTGGAGAGTTGTCTAATTGAAGGTAATGGTGACATAATAGCACATTCCTCTTTCAAATGACTGAATTAAAAGAGAAAAAACATTTTTAGAAACTCCTTTGTTTGGAGAGTTGTCTAATTGAAGGTAATGGTGACATAATAGCACATTCCTCTTTCAAATGACTGAATTAAAAGAGAAAAAAACATTTTTAGAAACTCCTTTGTTTGGAGAGTTGTCTAATTGAAGGTAATGGTGACATAATAGCACATTCATCTTTCAAATGACTAAATGAAATGAGAAAAAACATGTTTAGAAACTCCTTTGTTTGGAGAGTTGTCTAATTGAAGGTAATGGTGACATAATAGCACATTCCTCTTTCAAATGACTAAATGAAATGAGAAAAAAACATTTTTAGAAACTCCTTTGTTTGGAGAGTTGTCTAATTGAAGGTAATGGTGACATAATAGCACATTCCTCTTTCAAATGACTAAATGAAATGAGAAAAAATATTTTTAGAAACTCTTTTGTTTGGAGAGTTGTCTAATTGAAGGTAATGGTGACATAATAGCACATTCATCTTTCAAATGACTAAATGAAATGAGAAAAAACATTTTTAGAAACTCCTTTGTTTGGAGAGTTGTCTAATTGAAGGTAATCGTGACATAATAGCACATTCCTCTTTCAAATGACTGAATTAAAAGAGAAAAAACATTTTTAGAAACTCCTTTGTTTGGAGAGTTGTCTAATTGAAGGTAATGGTGACATAATAGCACATTCCTCTTTCAAATGACTAAATGAAATGAGAAAAAACATTTTTAGAAACTCCTTTGTTTGGAGAGTTGTCTAATTGAAGGTAATGGTGACATAATAGCACATTCCTCTTTCAAATGACTAAATGAAATGAGAAAAAACATTTTTAGAAACTCCTTTGTTTGGAGAGTTGTCTAATTGAAGGTAATGGTGACATAATAGCACATTCCTCTTTCAAATGACTAAATGAAATGAGAAAAAACATTTTTAGAAACTCCTTTGTTTGGAGAGTTGTCTAATTGAAGGTAATGGTGACATAATAGCACATTCCTCTTTCAAATGACTAAATGAAATGAGAAAAAACATTTTTAGAAACTCCTTTGTTTGGAGAGTTGTCTAATTGAAGGTAATGGTGACATAATAGCACATTCCTCTTTCAAATGACTAAATGAAATGAGAAAAAACATTTTTAGAAACTCCTTTGTTTGGAGAGTTGTCTAATTGAAGGTAATGGTGACATAATAGCACATTCCTCTTTGAAATGACTGAATTAAAAGAGAAAAAACATTTTTAGAAACTCCTTTGTTTGGAGAGTTGTCTAATTGAAGGTAATGGTGACATAATAGCACATTCATCTTTCAAATGACTAAATGAAATGAGAAAAAACATGTTTAGAAACTCCTTTGTTTGGAGAGTTGTCTAATTGAAGGTAATGGTGACATAATAGCACATTCATCTTTCAAATGACTGAATGAGAAGAGAAAAAACATGTTTAGAAACTTCTTTGTTTGGAGAGTTGTCTAATTGAAGGTAATGGTGACATAATAGCACATTCCTCTTTCAAATGACTAAATGAAATGAGAAAAAACATTTTTAGAAACTCCTTTGTTTGGAGAGTTGTCTAATTGAAGGTAATGGTGACATAATAGCACATTCCTCTTTCAAATGACTAAATGAAATGAGAAAAAACATTTTTAGAAACTCCTTTGTTTGGAGAGTTGTCTAATTGAAGGTAATGGTGACATAATAGCACATTCCTCTGTCAAATGACTGAATTAAAAGAGAAAAAACATTTTTAGAAACTCCTTTGTTTGGAGAGTTGTCTAATTGAAGGTAATGGTGACATAATAGCACATTCTTCTTTCAAATGACTAAATGAAATGAGAAAAAACATTTTTAGAAACTCCTTTGTTTGGAGAGTTGTCTAATTGAAGGTAATGGTGACATAATAGCACATTCCTCTTTCAAATGACTGAAAGAGAAGAGAAAAAACATTTTTAGAAACTCCTTTGTTTGGAGAGTTGTCTAATTGAAGGTAATGGTGACATAATAGCACATTCCTCTTTCAAATGACTAAATGAAAAGAGAAAAAACATGTTTAGAAACTCCTTTGTTGTGAGAGTTGTCTAATTGAAGGTAATGGTGACATAATAGCACATTCCTCTTTCAAATGACTGAATTAAAAGAGAAAAAATAGTTTTAGAAACTCCTTTGTTTGGAGAGTTGTCTAATTGAAGGTAATGGTGACATAATAGCACATTCATCTTTCAAATGACTGAATGAGAAGAGAAAAAACATGTTTAGAAACTCCTTTGTTTTGAGAGTTGTCTAATTGAAGGTAATGGTGACATAATAGCACATTCCTCTTTCAAATGACTAAATGAAATGAGAAAAAACATTTTTAGAAACTCCTTTGTTTGGAGAGTTGTCTAATTGAAGGTAATGGTGACATAATAGCACATTCCTCTTTCAAATGACTAAATGAAATGAGAAAAAACATTTTTAGAAACTCCTTTGTTTGGAGAGTTGTCTAATTGAAGGTAATGGTGACATAATAGCACATTCCTCTTTCAAATGACTAAATGAAATGAGAAAAAACATTTTTAGAAACTCCTTTGTTTGGAGAGTTGTCTAATTGAAGGTAATTGTGCAATAATAGCACATTCCTCTTTCAAATGACTAAATGAAATGAGAAAAAACATGTTTAGAAACTCCTTTGTTTGGAGAGTTGTCTAATTGAAGGTAATGGTGACATAATAGCACATTCCTCTTTCAAATTACTAAATGAAAAGAGAAAAAACATTTTTAGAAACTCCTTTGTTTGGAGAGTTGTCTAATTGAAGGTAATGGTGACATAATAGCACATTCCTCTTTGAAATTACTGAATGAAAAGAGAAAAAACATTTTTAGAAACTCCGTTGTTTGAAGAGTTGTCTAATTGAAGGTAATGGTGACATAATAGCACATTCCTCTTTGAAATGACTGAATGAAAAGAGAAAAAAACATTTTTAGAAACTCCTTTGTTTGGAGAGTTGTCTAATTGAAGGTAATGGTGACATAATAGCACATTCCTCTTTCAAATGACTAAATGAAAAGAGAAAAAACATTTTTAGAAACTCCTTTGTTTGGAGAGTTGTCTAATTGAAGGTAATGGTGACATAATAGCACATTCATCTTTCAAATGACTGAATGAGAAGAGAAAAAACATGTTTAGAAACTCCTTTGTTTGGAGAGTTGTCTAATTGAAGGTAATGGTGACATAATAGCACATTCCTCTTTCAAATGACTGAATTAAAAGAGAAAAAACATTTTTAGAAACTCCTTTGTTTGGAGAGTTGTCTAATTGAAGGTAATGGTGACATAATAGCACATTCCTCTTTCAAATGACTAAATGAAAAGAGAAAAAACATTTTTAGAAACTCCTTTGTTGTGAGAGTTGTCTAATTGAAGGTAATGGTGACATAATACCACATTCCTCTTTTAAATGACTGAATGAAAAGAGAAAAAACATTTTTAGAAACTCCGTTGTTTGAAGAGTTGTCTAATTGAAGGTAATGGTGACATAATAGCACATTCCTCTTTGAAATGACTGAATGAAAAGAGAAAAAAACATTTTTAGAAACTCCTTTGTTTGGAGAGTTGTCTAATTGAAGGTAATGGTGACATAATAGCACATTCCTCTTTCAAATGACTGAATGAGAAGAGAAAAAACATGTTTAGAAACTCCTTTGTTTGGAGAGTTGTCTAATTGAAGGTAATGGTGACATAATAGCACATTCCTCTTTCAAATGACTAAATGAAAAGAGAAAAAACATTTTTAGAAACTCCTTTGTTTGGAGAGTTGTCTAATTGAAGGTAATGGTGACATAATACCACATTCCTCTTTGAAATGACTGAATGAAAAGAGAAAAAACATTGTTAGAAACTCCGTTGTTTGAAGAGTTGTCTAATTGAAGGTAATGGTGACATAATAGCACATTCCTCTTTGAAATGACTGAATGAAAAGAGAAAAAAACATTTTTAGAAACTCCTTTGTTTGGAGAGTTGTCTAATTGAAGGTAATGGTGACATAATACCACATTCCTCTTTGAAATGACTAAATGAAAAGAGAAAAAACATTTTTAGAAACTCCTTTGTTTGGAGAGTTGTCTAATTGAAGGTAATGGTGACATAATAGCACATTCCTCTTTCAAATGATTGAATGAGAAGAGAAAAAACATGTTTAGAAACTCCTTTGTTTGGAGAGTTGTCTAATTGAAGGTAATGGTGACATAATAGCACATTCCTCTTTTAAATGACTGAATGAAAAGAGAAAAAACATTTTTAGAAACTCCTTTGTTTGGAGAGTTGTCTAATTGAAGGTAATGGTGGCATAATAGCACATTCCTCTTTTAAATGACTGAATGAAAAGAGAAAAAACATTTTTAGAAACTCCTTTGTTTGGAGAGTTGTCTAATTGAAGGTAATGGTGACATAATACCACATTCCTCTTTTAAATGACTGAATGAAAAGAGAAAAAACATTTTTAGAAACTCCTTTGTTTGGAGAGTTGTCTAATTGGAGGTAATGGTGGCATAATAGCACATTCCTCTGTTAAATGACTGAATGAAAAGAGAAAAAACATTTTTAGAAAATGATAAAAAAAACAAAAAATGTCAATGTGTCATTGTTTCATCTCTAAACTTTTTGGATAGTCCGATTATTTGATCCATTGAAATGAATGTTGCTTTTGTGCTTTGTACACTGTTTGTACACTGGATGTACAGATTTTGTTGGGATCCTGAAGATTTTCAGTTGGGTTTACCTCAGGATTTGATGTGGTCTTAGATGGGTCTATTCTTAGTCGTTATCCATTTAGATGGAGAGTTTTTCTGGAAGGGGTCTTTACTATGTATGACCTTGGTTCTCTGCTCAATTGTGTGACAAGTTCAGGAGACCACTTGCCTGTCTCTTTATTTAAAACATGCAAATACATTGAAGACATTGCAAAGGCTGCTGCAAAGAAGGTGGGTTCCTTTTATCATGTTAGAAGATTACTAACATCTGAGTATCCTGTACCTCTACAAAGCCACCATTTGCCCATGGATGAAATATTGTTGCCACACATGGTCTGGTGCATCCCCCTCTTGGATAGGGTCCAAAAAAGAGTCTTCAATCTAATAGGCCCCACTTTGTCAACTAAGCTTCAACTCCTGTCCCTTCAGTGCAATGTTGCATCCTTTTGCAAGTATTTTAATGGAATTTGCTCTGATGAATTCATCGCACTTGTGCCGCTTCGACAAACCCGCTTAGCAACAAAATCACACCCCTTCACTGTTGAGATCCCTAAATGCCAGAAAGCTTTTTACTCTAATAGTTTCTTCCCTTAAACAGCTAGACTTTGGAATTCCCTTCCTGCTACCTGCTTCCCTTACTGTACTGATATGCAGAAGTTTAAACCAACATTTTGTTAATTTTTCCTAGGCATGGTCTCAAATAGTAGTTCCTAACATCCAAATAGCGATATGCCTTGTTAGGGGTGAGCGTGAGTTGAATAAAAAAAATTGTGAACCATTGTGACTTATCACTTTCTCTGGAATCTCTTATTCTTCAAATATTTACTTTGTCAGTTTGATTGCTTCCTGACTGGAGAACTCCTTAAACAATTTCAAAAATGTGAACTTGGAATAGTAGTCGACAATGAGCATAAAGTTGAAATCTGCACTGTGAAATAGGTCAGTGGCTACTATCTGCCATAGCATTACTGGAATCTTAAAATTGAAAATTGAACCAAATCCACTGTCAGATCCAAGTTAATGTCTTTTTTAACTATTTTATTGGGTAGCCTTGAGAATCCATCTGCTAATGCCATAGCTTTTCCAGTGTGATATACAATCGTCATATATCATCGTAGCCGAGCTGCAACTAGATTTTTTAATTTGATCATTTTCAAAGGCTTATGATCACTTTCCATCTGGAATGCACTTCGATGTAAATAAGTTCAGAAGCATTCACACTTAAAAACAACAGAAAGGAGCCCCCATTCTATGTTGGCATAACATTGTTCAATCTCTATTAAAGATTTCGATGCAAACGTTATGGTTTTTTTCCCTGCTTGGAGAAGAGTGATGCCAAGTTCCTTACTTGATACATCGACTTGGATGACATTGTTTTGCCAGGTCAAAGTATGATATCAATATTTCCTTGCAAATCAAATCCTTGGAGGAATGTCTGGTAATTTTCTGTTCATTGGCATTTTGATCTTTTTAAACGATGCTGCGAGGTTTAACAGGTACAGGATGAAAGGTGCCATATATGCGATGATTCTAAGAATCCTCAGCTAGGTCAGTGATGTTCAATGAACTGGGTAAAATTTTATTTTTATTACCTTGCTGGGATCAAGGTGCATATCATTTTGATCATAGATTGCACCAGCTTTTCATTGACTTTACACGTTTCACGGTTGAAACAAAATCTTTCTTTTCCGTGCAATCCTCATTAAATTGTGCACTTGCTTGTTATGCTCTTTTTCCAAAAACGATGACATCATCAATCAGCCCTAGAATGCTGGGGCGCTTCTTCAGGATCATGTCCATTTTCTGGATAAATACATTCTAAGACATTACCAGACCATAAAGCATCTACTGGAAGCAGTCTTCCAAAAGCGGAGTTAAATATAGTTACTCTGACACCTTGTTTCAACATATTTACTAATTTAGTCTGGATTCATCCCTCATATGTATGGGCCATTTTCTAGATACATGTATAACAAAGAGGTTGTTTTTAGGACAATATGATATTCATTCTCAAAATTACCTTTACTGTCAAAACAATGTGAGTACAGGTTTAACAGATCCTGTGTTGATCTGATTGCAACTGGGGTTTCCTGGATTGTACTGTAATGTGCATCCAGGAGACAAGCGCCCGCGTGTTTGTGTGTTGTGTGGGTGCGTAAGAGAGACGGACGAAAAGGAAAGACTTACCTCGGGACCGGCTCGGCGTCGCCGACCGAAAATAGATAAAGAAAGATCAAGATGGCGGCCGCCGTCTTTTGTAAAGGATGATATCTCGCAAAGTCACACGAATTCTCGCAATATGCAAATTTAGCCAGCCTACAACGGCCATAAAAGCGGGTGATGGAAAGACGTTGGGAGAGCGATGATTGACTTGGTCAGGAATCGTGATGCTGTTGCTTCTTGTGCCGTGTGAGGATATCTTACCGTTGTTGGGTCCGGTCTGAGTAACCGTTCGCGTCCGTCTAGGCACCTTGTTAGTTGGATTCCGTGCAGAACCGGTGTTTACTGGTTATTGAATTGCTTTACGTTGCTGCAACATTTATAACATCTTTTCCTGAACTTACCGTGTTAAAGAGAGAGTCGGGCACCATCTTGAATTTTCCTTATACATCTACAGAGGGCGCAGTAATTTTTTTTTAAAGGACTTTCCTTACACATTTTGCTACAAGCTATTTCGGCTATTTGGCCTCTAGGACTATGACCGAGTCGAAATTTGACTTAAAGCTCATACCTGAGTTTGACGGGTCCACGTCCATTGTCGACTGGGTTGAAAGGGTCGAGCTGATGTGCGACCTTTGTGAGGTAATAAGGGTACACACTGTGATTCACCTTAGATTGGCTGGGGGTGCCTTGACTGTATATCAGCAACTCAGTGCTACCGAAAAGGGAGATGTCACCACAATTAAAGCTGCGCTGTACAAGGCATTCGTCATGGATCCTTGTACGGCCTATGAAAAATTTGCTTCCCGAAAACTTCTACCGGAGGAAAGCGTGGACGTTTTCTTCGCAGAGTTAAAGAAACTCGCAGTCCTATTCGGTGGAGGGATGTCGGAGCGGACGCTCATGTACGCGTTTGTGGCGGGCCTTCCCACTCAGGTGAAGCAGCTACTGAGAGCCTCAACCAGCGTTTCAACAACGACCATGGAACACTTGATGGAACGTGCTCGAGCCATCATCAAAGATGAGGACGACCTGGGAGAACCAGTTGTGATGGCGACACAGACTGGCCAGATTGGCACTCGGGAGATTCCGAATCAGAACCCTGCAAGCAATGGGAAATGTTTTCGCTGGCATTTTGCAAGGAATTGCACCAATAGGGGGCGTGTGCGCTGTTTTAATTGTGGCGGTTTGGGGCATCTAGCCCAAAACTGCGGGAAACGTATCAGGGGAAGGACGTCAGCGCCGCCCTGCTCCCCGAGCAAAATTTGAACAAGGCGCAACCAGTGATGACCGTCTACGTAAACAGGATACCCTGCTCAGCACTTCTCGACTCAGGCTGTTCGCATACTATAGTGAGCACCAGGCTGTGTCCAAGTTGGACTAAGAGAAAGATCAAAGTCACCACGATAGGAGGTGAGACCCAGACATGCTGTGGAGCTGGAACTGTCGAGATCTACACGGACACCGGTGCAGCCACTAAGATCAATGTGCTCGTGACCCAAGGAAATCTCCTGGGGTTTGACCTGTTGCTCGGATACGATGCCATCAAGGCGCTGGGGGGAGTCGCAATTCATAGGGTTGGAAAAGTGCGATTCTTGGAGGCCCCAGTGTGTGCAGCGCTCCACGTCGATCGGCCGGATTTTACAGTGGACTACGACTCTCGCAAGAGGGCCTGGATTGCATCTTGGAAGTGGACCGAGAGAAGGGCACCAACTAAACTCAAGAATGGGGTTGCAGAGTACCCTATACCCAGTGAGGCCCGAGCAGAATACGAAAGGGAACTAAAGGCGTGGATCCAAGATGGCTGGTTAATCCCCTACCCTGAGGACAAGCTTGGGCCTCCCAAGGGTCTAATACCCTTGATGGCAGTAGTCCAGCATAACAAGTCGAAAGTACGGCCCATGCTGGACTATAGAGAGCTTAACAAGCATATTGAAGCCTATACTGCCGATGCTGACGTATGCGCCTACAAGTTGAGGGAATGGCGTCAGAAAGGCACTAATGTCTCGATATTGGATTTGCGAAAAGCCTATGTACAGGTGCGAGTTGATGAGACGTTGTGGCCGTTCCAGACAGTTTGGTTCCAGGGGCAGAGGTACTGCCTTACACACCTCGGCTTTGGCCTAAATGTGGCACCACAGATCATGAAGACTATTGTCAACACAGTATTGTCCTAAGAAAAGCCCATGAGGGACTCAACGTCAGCTTACATTGATGACGTATACGTCAATGAAGATGTACAGTCTGCGTCGTGTGTCAAAGAAAAGTTGGTTCAGTTTGGTCTGGAATGCAAGAATCCCGAACGTTTGAGGGAAGGAGCACGTGTATTGGGATTGGATGTTTATGAAGAAGATGCCACCCTACAATGGAGGCGTGGCAGTGAAATTCCAAGCATCCCCAACATCGTTACAAGGCGGACCGTTTTTTCTTGGTGTGGAAAACTTGTTGGTCACTTACCTGTCTGTGGCTGACTCCGCACAGCTGTTGGTGTAATTAAACGCAGAGCAAATTTAACAACCACGGATTGGGATGACATATCCGATGATGTCCTACTAACTCTGATGATTAAAGAGACACTGGAGAGAGTGAACAAGAAGGACCCTGCCTGTGGGTGGTGGTGTGTTAACGGAGGCAACGTAGGTGTGTGGGTTGATGCCAGTTCTTTGGCGTTGGGAGTATCGTTGGAGCAAGGAGGAAACGTGTTCGAGGATGCATGTTGGCTGCGGCCCGTAACAGATTCTCAGCATATCAACCTGGTAGAGCTGGACGCTGTTGTAAAGGGGATAAATCTGGCCCTGCAGTGGCAGTCTAAGAAGTTGACCTTGTACACAGATTCTCTCTGTGTCTACCACTGGGTGTCTGACACACTTTCAGGACGGACACGAATCCGTACCAAGGCAGCAAGCGAAATGTTAATACGGAGAAGGCTAGACACGCTAAAAAACCTGGTATCTGAGTATGGGCTATCACTGAGCGTCACTCTGGTGCCATCACATTGTAATCGTGCTGACCAACTGACCCGAGTACCTCACAAATGGTATGAAGCCGCGAAGATGGGAATGGAGATTACTGCTCGATCATGTGCAGTTGCAATCGACCTATGTCAAATACAAAAAATTCATGCACAGAGCGGATATCCAGGTATCAAGAGGACCCTTTATTTTGTGAGGCGTGTATACCCAGCAGTGACCAAGATGGATGTCAGACAGATCATCAGAAATTGTGAGGCTTGCCAGTCTATTGATCCTGCACCAGAGCGATGACAGAAGGGTCGATTGGAAGTTGAGAGTGTGTGGCAGCGGCTGGCCATGGATATTACCCATTACAGTGGCAAGTCCTTTCTAAGTCTCATTGATTGCGGGCCTATGAGATTTGCGGTGTGGCGGCAGATGACCAGACAGGATTCAGCAAATGTTGTTCGCCACCTATCATCCATTTTTTCTGAGCGAGGTGCGCCGGAAGAGCTCCTGACTGACAATGATGCAGCGTTTTGTAGCCAGCAAGTGCGGCAGTTGTTAGATGAGTGGGGCGTCCGACTACGGTTGCGATGTGCGCATGTGCCGTCAGGAAATGGCATTGCTGAAAGAAGCCATCGCAGCATCAAGAGAATTGCTGCCAGGAAGCGATGTACTATTACGGAAGCCACATATTGGTACAACATTACGCCAAAGGACGGGACGTCTCCTTCAACCGCACCTGCGAATGCTATTTACACGTACCGAGTCGGAGTGAAGGGAATCAACACTACACAGCCAGCCAACAAGGGAACATGTAACAGATATGAAGTGGGAGATTCAGTGTGGGTGCGGCCCCCAGGAAATCGGTGCACCGACAAGTTTAAGCGAGGACACATATCTGGAGTGATTAGCCAGCAGTCTGTTTTGGTCGATGGAACCCCACGACATGTGCGAGATCTTCGCCCAGCTACCGAGGTGCGTCACAACTACAGAAGAAAGCAGTGAAGCGTCTAGTGATGAGCTGCCGATGCACGGATTCAGTGAGCCCCCTCCAGAGACTGATAGCGATACTTCATCTGATGAGGCGGAACCAGATCCAGAGCCCGAATCTGAAACAGTGAATGTACCTCTTCGCAGAAGCACACGCACTAAAAGGCCCCCCCCCCCAGTGCTTTCTATGTGATCATCAGATCAGGGGGGTGGGTGTAATGTGCATCCAGGAGACAAGCGCCCGCGTGTTTGTGTGTTGTGTGGGTGCGTAAGAGAGACGGACGAAAAGGAAAGACTTACCTCGGGACCGGCTCAGCGTCGCCGACTGAAAATAGTTAAAGAAAGATCAAGATGGCGGCCGCCGCCTTTTGTAAAGGATGATATCTCGCAAAGTCACACGAATTCTCGCAATATGCAAATTTAGCCAGCCTACAACGGCCATAAAAGCGGGTGATGGAAAGACGTTGGGAGAGCGATGATTGACTTGGTTGGGAATTGTGTTGCTGTTGCTTCTTGTGCCGTGTGAGGATATCTTACCGTTGTTGGGTCCGGTCTGAGTAACCGTTCGCGTCCGTCTAGGCACCTTGCTAGTTGGATTCCGTGCAGAACCGGTGTTTACTGGTTATTGAATTGCTTTACGTTGCTGCAACATTTATAACATCTTTTCCTGAACTTACCGTGTTAAAGAGAGAGTCGGGCGCCATCTTGAATTTTCCTTATACATCTACAGAGGGCGCAGTAATTTTTTTTTAAAGGACTTTCCTTACACATTTTGCTACATGTACAATGTAGCGTTACCAGTTCAAGGTTTCTTATCAAAGGTAGTCTTATGTTAGTAGGCCCTTCTGTTGTCACAACAAACAACTTGTCTTCCATTCTCTTATATATTATGTATTATAATAGTTTCTATAACGAGATACATTTTATAGATTTTCTTTTCATTCTTATTAGCCAAGAACATGATAAAAAGAAAATCAACTGTGTGAAAATTTATTCGTTTGGATAAACCAAGATGAGTTTAATGGACAATATGTGAGAAAAGTACAAAGTCTTTTGGAGGATTTATCACGTCTTTGCTCTTTCATTTGAAGAAAATTCATCTACTCAACAAAAATCCAAATGCCAACAAGTCTTCTGTGAAAATAGCAAAACACAATGGAAGACTTATAAACAAAAAAATCTATGGGAAAAGATATTTTAAAATAAACGATTGTAGATGGATTTTATTTTAGTTTAATCACCAAACACAATTTTATACAAACAAAACTCCATTATCTAAGACGCAATTATTATAAATTAGCATCAACATCTGTAAATGAAATCAAGAATATGTTAACGAATTACAAGATAACAAAGAATGGATTTATTATTTTGAAAAAAAGAAGTAGTGCTGGGTGTTCATGAGGTATTGACACGATATGAATTAGCATCAGTTCAAAACAAGCAATATACAAACATAGTCATATGTTATATATCCGTTTTGGAGCTATTTCTTTTAAAAAAATAAAAAGTCGCTTAACATTTATTTTTTAGTTTGGTAATTATCATTTTCATTCGGTTATTTCTTCACATAGATTTGATTATAATGAATTGTTAACTCTTACATGTACAAAAAAAAAATATGGTGCACGAACAAAACACAATAAGATAATTAATGAAAGCTAAACACAAAACAGATACAAAATGTTCAAATGGATTCCAAATATATACTTTTATTATTACACCATTTCAAAAAAAAAAAAAAATGACTGTGTGAAGTATACATTTTCCTACTATGTCCTGCAAAAGGGATATATATTATATATATTTTTATATATTGTTTGAATTAGCTGAGTGGGTCTTGCTATAGTTTGAGTAATAATCTGGAAAGTCACGGTACGGAACGAGTGTTTGTGGTCAAAACTGGTAGTTAAAGCAGAAGGCTTTCATATCTTTCGATGTCTGTCCCTAGATGACTCTATCCATCGATATTTATGGCTTAGCAAGCTTATATTATGGCTTGTACGGAGGATGGACCTGGGTGTATGTGTATTTTGTTACATCATCTTCAAATGAATTGATTGATGTTTTATATATAAACATTTTATGTACATTCATTTCTCTACAATAAGTCAAATTTCATAGTCTCTAACAGTGTAAACATTTAAATGTTATAGAACCAATTGCACAACGTCGAAAATGGCACACAAATGAAAATAATTTTCCAATGTAATTTTTTTTAACAATAACAAATTAATATTATAATTATTTACAATTTCTTTCATTACATCTTTAATTTCATTCAATTTGCACATTCTTTTTAACATTCAAGAGAAAGAGAAATACATAAAAGTTATATCTATTTTTAATATGTACTTATCAAAATGAAAGCGTGTCAGATGCTAATTTACAAGTGCTCATTTATTGTGTGAACGTAATTTTAAAGTTTACACAGTCTATATTTTGAAATAACCCAATTAAATACTTGGAAAAGAAAAGAATGGTGTGCGAAATTAGCTAGGAATTGATTTTGTGGATTATTTAAATGAATATTCTTATCTTGTATGTTATTCTCACAACATTTAAACTGTTGTAACCTCCGGCCTTCCTCAAAAGACATCCGTATGAAGTTCTTAGTAAAATAAATTTACTGTGTTACATTTGGTTAATTATACTTATATTTGTATCTATTTATATGCATCCCACCTCTATTTCTGTATATGCATGTGTTTTTATGTATGTGGATGTGTGTAGATGTGTGTGTGTGTGTAGTAGGTAGAGCTAGTTAGTAAGTTATAAAATATATATGGCGATTAAGCTACACTGAATATTCCGCGTTTTATCCACTCTAGGACTCTTCAGGCTTATGCTTGAAGAGTCCTAGAGTGGATGAAACGCGGAATATTCAGTGTAGCTTAATCGCCATATATATTTTATACCTATTTACTATGCCTCCACACGGGACAGAGTTAGACACCAGGGTCGTTTTTTAACGTGGAGAAAAGGTACAAAAATAAAAATTGTCTCAGTCGTGAAGGATTTCTCCTCCACCGAAAGAGAACAAGAAATAGAAGTGCAGCATCTGAAGAACAGATACTACACTTTGATCTTGATTTTATAACTTACTATATATATATATATATATATATATATATATATATATGTGTGTGTGTGTGTGTGTGTGTGTGTGTGTATTTATTTACCACATTTTCCCTTACTTTCATTTTTACTATTATCTTTATCTTTATTATTCTATTATTATTATTATTTCTGTTACTATTATAATTTTTATTATTATACTTAATATATTTTTTTAATACTACTACTACTACCACCTATATCCATGAACTGAATTTCTTTGCATATTTTATAACTATCCAACCCATTCCCGGTAATCTTTAACTTAATTTTCTCTTATAGACATTTACAGCAAGTGCATTTAAATAAGCAATTCGTCTAAATTGATAACAAAAAAGTGAAGCAGAGGGAATATGGGGAAGAAAAAGGTGATTACATGTGAATGGATAGTCTGGTGGAAGATAAATAATCCAATGACGGTAAAATCCAAATATATAACTTCAAGAAAGTTAATTGAATTTCCATTTGCACATGTAAAATCCAAGGAAAATTTAATTGTAATTTTTATTATATATATATATATATATATATATATATATATATATATATAATCTTATCAAACATGTTTATTTAGAAGTTGTTTATTTGATCTAAAACTAATTTCAGCGTTTGATGGATCAAAACAAAAACTGTCAGTATAAAATATTTCATATTCCTATTTTATCAGCTTAGCTGACCATGTGCTGAGAATTCATTCTTCACACACATGGTTTCTATTCTTCGTAAGTGTTATTGTTAATAACTGTTGTGGTCCTGTTAGGGGTCACAATATTAAGGAGAAAGAGTCCTGGTCTTCACTGTGAGTGGTTAAACTATACGTGTGCTCTCTGCTCGAAGGCAGAAATGTCTGGCTTACATAGTGTCAGAGGAATCCGTACTATCATAGATATAGAGGTACTAAACTACTCCAGACCAATAACATACACGAATGTTTAAAGAAAAATAGGACATGGTAGTTAACATATACATTTTATGTAATCACAGTTTTCAGTAGAAAATCATAAAAGGGATTCAAAAGACATGTAATACATAAACAGAAGTCAAAGAACAAACTTCAGAAATGAATACTAAACAAAGAATACAATCGGTTTTTTTTTGTTTTTTTTTTACATGGTGGTCACCACATATCAAGGCCCGGAAGCTACTCAGGGATAAGGGTTATTGCACGTACAGTAATCAATGGGATAGTATCGTAGTATTAGAGATTTGATAATGTGTCTTACTTAAGGGGGTGGTTCATCAGGAATTTGTTTATGTAGAACTTGAACACATCGAAGTCGTAGTCAGGTGGGAAACAGGCAAATGGAAGAGAGTTCCACAGGCGTGCACTTCTAAGAAAAAAGCTTTGTTCATGGAATCTACGTTTTGATTTAGGCACAGATAAAGAGTGGAGAAAATTATTGACAGTAGTTTCAGCTAGACGGGTGTTTATCGTGAAAGATTGGCGAGGAAGAACCAGAGAGTGGAGCTCAGACGAGCACTTGCCATGAAAATAATGATAAAACAAAGGCTTGCAACGTCTCTTCTGTGAGAGAGAGGTTATAGGGAAGAGAAAAGAGCATCCCCACTAAGCCATGAAGTCTATTTTGTACTCTGTCAAGGCAGGATAGGCTGTTTTTAGTAGCTCCTGCCCAGATATGGCAGCAGTACTCCATCTTTGGATGTACTTAGCTTTTATATAGATAGAGAATTGCATCAGTAGTGAGATATCTTCTGGAGCGGTAGAAGGATCCCACCATTTTCTCAGCGACCTTGGCAACAGACTTGATGTACGTGTTCCATTTCAGATCAGGAGTAAAGGTCAATCCCAGAAGCTTGTCAAAACATGGAGACGAGAGCCATCCATTTCAATTGATGCCAGATGGGGATCAGAGCGTTGATGATGTAAAGATAGAAGCTTGGTTTTAGATGCATTAGAAGTAACCAGCCACGTCTTCCCCCATTGTACCATGCGCTCAAGATCAGAGGAAAGAGAATCAGAGAGAACTTTGTCATTTACGGACTTTGATGTTTTGCCATAGATGGTCGTGTCATCAGCATAGATGTCAACGAATGATTTAAGTATGTGTTTTGGGAGATCATTGATGGAGATCAGGAAGAGAGTTGGGCCCAGGATGGACCCCTGAGGGACTCCAGAATTAATACTGTGGGCCTCTGATTTCTGCCCATCAACCACTACTCTTATGAGCCTATCAAAGAGAAATGATTTAATGATTGAGAAAACATTTCCAGTTATACCGTAGCTGGAAATCTTATGAAGTAGGCCTTTATGCCATACCTTATCGAAGGCCTTTGATATGTCAAGAGCAATTGCTCTAGAAAGGAAGCCTTTGTATAGAGATTCACTAATCCTATGAGATATAACCATTAGCACATCTGCTGTATATCTAGCAGAACAGAAACCATATTGCATGTTACTAAGGTTATTTCTGCTGATGTGGTTGACTACTCCTCTATTTAATATGGATAATAATCGTTTCCATTGCAATAAAAAATACATGTTGAAAGACAAGGGAATAGAATATATGTGATGACATTGAATATGTAATTTGTACAATGACACACTAAGAGAAATGTGTGTAATGATGTTACCAGTCAGAAAGGCAGTTGACGAATGTAGTTGTCTGTGTTTTTAAAGGCCATGCTCATATGAAAAGCTAGCCAGATAGACATCTGTGTGTTTTTAAAGTTGTGCCACCAAGAAAGTGTTGTACTAAATTTACCACAAGTAAAACGAGATTACAAACTTTTAAGCTCAAAGGATTCTCTTACAATAATACCAAAAATGTATATTCAAGGGAGATAACTCTGGCCTAACAGTTGTATACAGAAAGTAGAACTCTTTGCAATCTTTACATAACCTTTATGGGAAAATTACAAAGTTATTTCTACTCTGATTGATTACCTAACAAATTTGTGATCAATGGACTTTATTGGATTCTTTTATTTCTATAGAACTTGAAATAAAAATTATCCTTGTAGAATTTGTTTCCATATAAAATTTATTCTTTCCTGCTGATAAAGATTCATAATTATATTTAACAGAATACAGTAATATTATTAATACATTTTTATTTCTATTAATGTATATTTTTTAACTAGTGTTTCAAACTTTATGCATGTTACTGTACTCAAAGAGATAAACAAATTGATTGCTCACTCCAATAAACATTGGGACTTCATGAAAAACTAATCAATTACTGAAACAAGTTCTCTCAGCATTTCAAAAATGTTACTACTTATTATTTTTTCCAATTCCAAGAAAATGTTGATTAACGATTCCGATACCAAGTACAATTTCGATTTCCGTGGAATTGTTGTTTTGAAATATACTATTATATAATCGGAAGTTTTTGTGTAGCGAAAAAATTTGGTGCAGTGGAAATACAATTAAGAGAATTTCGAAAACGATTTGATTTTTTTCGTAAAATTTCTTTCATTGAAACAAATCAAAACAAATATTTTAACCATGAATTAAACATGCGCCATGAAATTAATAACAATCAATTTCAGGAGTTATTTTATATATTAAAAAAATATAAAGAAAAAGTCATGATTAATTCAACAAAAATACAATAACATCAAATTTCAAGGGGAATAACATGTTTTGTTTATTTTTTTATATTCATTTTTTTGTTATATTTTCTCTTTGTCTTTAATAACTCTTTAAAATTTAACATTTTTTTTGTTTTGTAGCTTCAATCGTTAACTGATTTTTATTCCACTTTCTAGAATATTCTTATTTCTAAATGAAATTTAAAAACAACTTAATCTTTGATTAAATTTTTAGCCTTTTATATTCAATCGTCTCAAATTATTCCTATTTATTTATTTGACTTTTTAAAAAATATTTTTAACAATAATGTTATTTTTTAAATTTAAATAAATTGGTTTGATAAATGCTATCTTACGTTACAACAAAACACCGACCACCAACCACTCTAATTTGTTTTTTTAAAGATATTTGAGGTTGCTGATGACAAATCTGATAATCAAACCCGCCTCAAATTTGCTGTTTGCATGATATGAACCCCCTAGACCTTGGGGTTATTTTGTGCCATTTCACCGCCTTTGGTAGTGTTTTTTTCTTACATGATACGTTTGTGTGTGAATGGGCGTAGTGAAGTGTCTTATCACATACATCGTGTAGGAATCTTTCTAATAAGAAAGTTTTTTAAAAAATGTGGTTAATTTTTTTTTTGTCTTACGTAGTTTTTAATGCTTTTTTAATTGATCAAAAAATAAAGTTTTCACAAGTGATTTGCATTAATGCGCGCCACCCTCCCCAATGTAAACAGAATTTTTGTGAAATGGTAAATGTTGGTGCATTATTTATGGAAAAATAGTTGATTAAACTCGAGAAGCACCTGTTAAACTACACAAGTCCTATAATTGAATATCTCCACTCCCAAAAAAGAACGAAAAACATAAAAATATGTTTGGTGGTTATGTTTTTGTAAACCACTTGTGAAAACTATTTTTAAATCAATTAAAAAGCATTAAAATTACGTAAGAAAAAATAAATAAACCACATTTTTTTTTAACTTGGTGTGAAATGACAACTTAAAGATTTTTACGCGATATGATAAGACACCCCACTACGCCCGTTCGCACACGAACGTATCATGGGAGAAAAACACTACTGAAGGCGGTGAAATGGCACAAAATAGTTCTAATGTCTAGGGGGTTCATACCATGCAAACGGTAAATTTGTGGCGGGTTTGATTATCATATTATGTCATCGACCTAGAATCCCCCTTAAAAAACAAACTAGAGTGGTCAGTGTTCTGTTGTAGCGAAAGGAGTTACGAGTAAAAATAAAAAAAAAACTAGACAAAATACTGTTAGAAACTCGCTCAATATATGTTACCGTGACATAGGCTGACATATATTCGGTGGGATTTTAACAGTATTTTGTATATTTTTTATTTTTAACTCCTTTTCCCAAACTTACCGTGTCAAAGAGAGAGTCAGGCGCCATTTTAAATTTTCAAATACATTGGTAAACACTGTATGTTTTTCGAGCTGAATAAACACGTTACATTAAATAAAAACACTAGAAAATTATCCAATTAGATAGAACAGTAACTTATCTTGCCTCTGATAATATTTATTTGTTATATATTTGTTTTTTGATAACTTTTTCGAATCTATGTATACAGTAATACAAACCCCATATTAAATATGTTATGAAAACTTCTATGACCTTTTTATCATAAATTTTGGAGAGCATTAATCTCACTTCAAACAAACAGTTCAATAGGGACTGCCAAAATTCACCATAGAATTACCCCCTCCCCTATATGTAACATGATGTAACTTTATTATAAATTAATACTACCAGTGTAACTTTTATACTATTGAAAAGAAGGGCAAAATAAACTAGTAATAATTAAAAAAAATGTTTTTCATCATATGAAAATAATGAAATTGCGAGACGAAAATCTTGTTTATATAATTGACGCTTTAAAATAACGTTCCCATGTAGTAGATATTGTGAACGTGAAAACATACTCGTGTTAAATAAATTTAGCAAAAATCAATTAATGGTCAGATTTTCATGCAATTTCTGATACTTATCCATTTTAGAATGAAATTACATATAAAATGCAGTTTCCGTAAAATATATGAGGGGAAATTTTTTTTAGTGCGTGCCTCCCCCCCATCTATTTCTTTCGAAATTCAAACAAAATATATTTAAATCTATCGAAATTTCTACTTATTATGAAACATAAGCAAAAATGTTTTTTTTTTTAAAGTTTAAATACATGTATTGAACAAAAACTTAAAGTTGCAATTAAAAAACTGATATAAATTTAATATTTTTATGTTTTTTTTTAAATAACATTTTTTCTAATTAATATATACTATAATCAGTTGAATTGCCAAGAAAAAAGTAACTTCTTAAAAATTAACTGATTTTTAAAAGATTAAAACGATTAAAATCCCATTATTTCAAAATGTCCACTACAACGGATGTTTAATTAATTATGTGAAAAACTTTTTTTAAATATAAATTTATGATATAAACATGGCTCTTGCCAGCTATTTTATGGCCAGATTGAAACCAATTCAAAATTAATATTGCGTTAAAATCCAGTTTTTCTACATGCACTGTGATATTCTTGTATGTCTTGTTTTATGAAATAAAATACGGAAGCATAGACTGAACAAAAATGAACTGGTTCATTGGAAACCATTCACTTCCGCAGTTGCGTTCGCCATTCTAAAACTTCATAGCTTAACTCGATTATTCTGTTAGTGTTTACTAAAAAGTAACCAAATTATCTATTAAAAGTAAGTTGTTAAATTATTTTTATAATTTTTTTCTTGTGTATTACGTTTAATTTTAAAGTTTATCAAACTTTTTTTTCCAATTTTAGATACTTTAAAAACTCAACTTTTTTCGCTAACATTTGTTTTTAATTTTAGTAGTAATGGAGTGGTCAGAGGCACCAAACTGGTAAAACGGAAAATTAATCCCAAGTAGCATTCAGGGGGGGGGGGATGCTCTTTCATATAAATAATTTAAATCATTCCAAAGTATCGAAAACTTAAATAAACAAATAACATGTGTAGTGAACTAACAAAGTATTTTATTGTCGCTTCTGCTCTCCCGTAGATGTAAAAAACGTCATGTAACATTTTATTTTTGTGCTATGTTTTCTACCACTAAAAAAAAACAGATTTTAATTATTTCTAACGATAATAGTGAATCTTTTTTACATTTCGATAATTTAATCTTTAAGTAAACTATTTTGAATGTAAAATAAATTCGTATTAAATTAAATTACAGTAGTAAATAATAGTTTAAAAAAAAAATCGTTCGCCATGGCTCGCATCAAGCATCAATTGATGACGTCACCAGATCATTTGTACATTTTGGAAAAGTTCACATAAAAATGGTAGTGCCACTTAAAAATATAAGAGAATCGTAATGAAAGAATCGTAAATCTGAGGTATTTTTTAACGATGTGATTTCAATTCCGATTCTCCCCAAAATACATGATTCTTACGATTAAGGATTCTGATTAATCGTCCCATCACTAGTTACTAGTGTAAATAAGTATTCATATAATATTGATTTTATTATGTTATAAAGAATGGATTGCATGAAAACTATCGGGAGCTTTCAAATAAGATGTTTTTACAGAAGTTAAACTTAACTGCAAGTTTTACCTATGTGATTAAAAAAAAAAAAAATGAAATTACTAAAAAATAACAATGGAACAATTTTAATTAAAAAATTTTTTTTTTAAACGAATGGATGCAGTTGATTTTGACTCCAAAAAACAGAAGAGCTAGGAAAAACAAAGTCAATAATCCAATTTCTTTTGTTTTATTTTTTACTTTTTTTTTTACAAAGGAATCACCACTTATCAAGGTCCAAAGGCCACTCGAGGATAAGGGTTAAAGAATATACAGTGTTCAAAAGGACAATATCATAGTAATCGATAGAAGTGTAAATTTGGTAAATTGGATTACTTAAGGGGAACGGCTCATCAAGAACTTGTTTTCATTGGACTTGAAGACGGCCATATTGTAGTCAGCTGGAAAGCAGGTAAACGGAAGAGAGTTCCACAGGTGTGCAGTTCTAAGAAAGAAGCTTTGTACATGGAATTAACGTTTAGGTTTAGGCACAGATAGAGAGTGAGGGAAATTATTGATAGTGTTTTCAGCTAGACGAGTGTTTCTTGTGAATGTTTGGCGAGAGGGGACCATAGATTGGAACTCAGATGAACACTTGCCATGAAAATAGCGATAAAACAGAGCCAGGCTCGCAACGTCTCTTCTGTGAGAAAGAGGTCGCAGGGAAGAGAAAAAGGCATCCCCCACTAGGCTACAAAGTCTATTCTGAACTCTGTCAAGGCAGGATAAGATCTTCCTAGTAGCTCCTGCCCAGATGTGACAGTAATACTCTATCCTTGGACATACCTGGCTCTTGTATAGGTAGAGAATTGCATCAGCAGGTAGATATCTACTGAATTGGATCATTTTTCCAGCTATCTTGGCAACGGATTTGATGTATGTATTCCATTTTAGATCAGAAGAAAAAGCCCAGAAGCTTGTCAAAACATGGAACCTCCCCAAGACGAGAGTCATTCATTTCAATCGATGCCAAATGGGGATCAGAACGTTTATGATGCAAAGATAGAAGCTTGGTTTTAGATGCATTAAAGTAACCAGCCACTTTTTCCCCCATTGTACCACATGCTCAAGATTAGAGGAGAGAGAATCAGAGAGAACTTGGTCGTTTACGGCCTTTGATATGCTGCAATAGATGGTAGTGTCATCAGCAAAAATGTCTACGAATGATCTAAGGATGTGATTTGGAAGATCATTAATATAGATCAGGAAGAGAGTTGAACCCAGGATAGACACCTGAGGGACTCCAGCATTAATAATGACCTTCTGATTTCTGCCCATTAACCATTACTCTTATGAACCTATCAGATAGAAATGATTTAATAATTGAAAAGACATTTCCAGCTGTACCATACCTGGAGATCTTGTGAAGCAAACCTTTATGCCATACCCTATCAAAGGCTTTTGATATGTCAAGAGCAATTGCCATAGGAAGGAAGCCTCTGTTGACAGTTTCACTAATCTCATGAGAAATAACCATAAGCGCATCCACTGTCGATCTGGCAGAACGGAAACCATATTGCATGTCACTAAGAAGGTTATTTTTGCTGAGGTGGTTGACTACTTATCTATTTAACACAGATTCAAGTAACTTACTCATGACGCACAGGAGACTTATAGGTCTGTACTGAGACGGAGATGACCGATCACCTGAATTCTTAAATACTGGGCATGCTGATAAGATTTTCCAGGGTGTTGGGAGGCAATTCTCCTTAAGACAACGCTTAAACAATTTTGTAAGTATGGGAGCTAGTTCTGGTTGAAGCTTTTTGAGCACTATAATAAGAATGCCGTTGGGGCCAGTTACTTTACTTACTTTACTGGAATCTTTGATGAAATTTTTGATTAGCTTGGCAACATCACACACAGATATTTGTATGTCACATAGCGTGTTTTCTGATACAGGAGAAAATATGGGGAGGGGGGTTGGCAGCCTTGGTCGCATAGAGTGGAATTAGCTGCAAAGTTGTTGGCAAAGAGTTTGGCTTTGTCTAATGCTGACGAGATTACCTCAGGTCCATTGATGATAGTTGGGATAGAGCATACGCTTCTGTTCAGGATCCTGTTTGCTATTTGCCAAAACTGGTGGGAACCAAACCACTGCTCAGCTACTTTGGCCTTGACGAACTGAGCATACAACTCTCTCGTATTCTTCATTACTCTTTTACAATGGCTGCTGGCAGCTCTGAACGTGGCTTTAAAAAAAAAAAATAATAATAATATTAAGTTATCTACTTAAACCCATAAATTGGACTTATATTAAGTGAATGCATGGTGATTAGGATACCCTCTACCTGAAAAAAAATAGAATTTTAAAATCCATTTATGCTATATTTTCAATCAATTTGCTAGATTTTAATAAATATGTGTATGGACGAGGGAATCTGTTACTAAATAAAACGAGTAAAATAATAAATATATCAATTAAAGAGCTGCAATAAATATAAAAATAACATTTGACTAGAATAGAACAGAAAACATAATTAAACAACTTATCTTATTAAAGTTTAAATAGAATTGTATATTTATTTCTTTTTGTTCCACATATTTACTGAGATTTCATGGCAGAATAAATCCAATTTGTTTGTGATCTCAACTTGGCTAATCTCATTGTTTTTTTTTATGTGTTCTTTGCATTCTTTTTCCAGTTTGTTCGGATGATACATTCGGCATTGGATGTTCGAAAACTTGTCATTGTGCAAACAATTATTACTGTGATAAAAAAGATGGGTATTGTTCAGATAAAAAATGTGAAGCTGGATACAAGGGTTATGACTGCCAAACTGGTAAGCAAGTTTACTGAATTCTACTTTAACATGTTTGTTTTTGTCTGATATTTTTTTCTACCATGTATCAGAATTTAATTCTTCCATATACCCTTCTTTCTCTCTTTCTTTCCTTCCTTCTTTAACCAAACCTTCTATGCAAATAGTTGTAGACTTTTACTGATAGCTCGTGGCTTTTTCTTTGTTGACGATTGGTCAAGTGATTTTTTGCTCGCCGATTTAAGCGAAAATGGAAGTGAAAAAGGCAGTTGCTGTCTTGGCTTTTGGGAATAAAAAGTTGTTGGTTGAAAATGTCGGACCTGGATCTAATAACCCATCATGATGAGACATCAGGAGGCTCTAGTTGAAGGTTCTATTTCGTCAGTTAAATTTTAGTCTAGGTGATGCAAATTGTTGGGGACAGGACGGTCTGCCATGTGTTAGACGATCCCGTCCCCATGTATATTTAATGGTGACTGTATTTAATGGTAGAGGAATTGAAAAGACTAAAGGTCACATAATGAAGACGAAAATATACCGTTATATATCAACGAAACAAATGCAATTTATTTGCATAAATATATACAGGAAAGAATGATAGAAAGAATCAGAGTTCATGAAAGATGAGTAACGTTACTTGCAGTTGACTGGCTAGTCAGGAACGCGGTGGTGGCTCATGGCTCCACCGGAGCGGTGTTTGTCACATCTTGACTGGTTGAGCGGTCAGCAGAAAAGAGAGTGAAATATGAGAAACAGGAAGTGACGTAGGTAGGTCGCTCTTCTGAGTTAAAGGGCGACAATTGATTTAGGCTGAGAGTGTTCAACTCCCACAAAATGAAGAGAAAAATGCCGGCTGAGTTCAGACAAAAAGTCTTAAAAAATCAAGTCAGGTCTTGTCTAGAGGAAAAGAAAAAAGTGCAAAAGTTAAGAAAAAAGAAGAAAAGGGACATTGCAAACAACAATTTGCTTGTTACTCAGAAAACATTCAAAGGGAAAAGGAAAATGTATAATCTTCAATGGGGCAGCAAGAAGTGCCTTCTCTGATGAGAAAAAAGTTTTCGTTCGACTAACTATAGTCGAAACTACATCAGGTCAAGTAATGCTTTTTCCCCAAGTAAAAGCCGACAAGTATGAGTAAAAGAAAATTGAAGAAGATGCAGATTTATTTTTTTAAAAAAAAGAAGAAAATCCAGCAAGACATTTATTTTTATGCTATCGCAAACAGAAATGACAATTCTTCTCTCTAAAAAAGATTCTGTATAAATTATCCTTGCTTCTAAAAAAAAACTATTCTTACCTAAAAGTAAGTTTTGCTACTTAACTTTTTATCTTTGAATTCTATTCTTTCTCTCTCCTGAACTGTTACTAGAACGTTTAAGGTTCGCCAAAAGGGACATTTTTGGCAGTCAACATACAGTCTTTAATATGGTTAAAAGGTGAACTTCAGACTTTATTTTTTTTCTCCCTCCCATTTCAATTAATTTTTTCCTTTTTTAAATAAAAGTTTATAAGTATTTGAAATGTTTTTTCCTCTTCTTTCTCCTTGACTTACTTGTAAATGGTTATATGGAATTGGTTTTTACAGGTTCTAGTATTTAAATACGTCTAATTTGGTTGTTACTAAGTTAAATTCGGACACATGAAAGGATGTGCAAAATGTCTATTTGTTCACATGTTTATGTGTGTTAAAATAAAATTAAATCCCTTTAGTTTTCTCTACATCTTCAGTCTGAATTAGTATAGCACAGAGGATAGAGCATTTCTTTAACTAGCAGAACCCATATCCCAACGTTGCCTGGGAAAATTAAAGAAACTAAGGATTACAATTCTAGAAGTAAATTGACTGTAAAAAAAACAGAAAGATTCTCATCACTCAAAATGCTATACTTTTAACGACAATATTAGAAATATTTATAAAAGTTTTATGATGAGGTAGAGGATACTGATTTTTTTAAAATGTGATTCAGATTGTAAACATTCACATTCATACCTAATCCATGTTAAAAATAATGCACAAATTAAATGAAATTAAAGTTTAATGAATGCTGATCATGCTGTGATTATGATAGACATCACTCTAAACTCTCGACCTCAAGTTGAAGCACCATTGCTCAAAACAACAATGTACTAAAATAAGGCTGACTAGGACGCCATTAGAGATCACATCTAAGATACCCTGTGTGAAAATATCTTTTCTCTTTCTGCAGAACAGTGCACAAATGAGACCACTGAATAGCATATGTTCCCACATGGAAGTTCTATAGCAAACCCTACTCTCCCCAATGGTTTACTTCTACTTGTGCATACAGCAGATTTATCAAGCATGTCCAGTACAAACAGACTAAAGTTTATAGAAGCTAGAAGTAATTGTCAGAAAGAAGTAGTGACAGCTAAGAGCAAATATACTGAAATCACCAGAAGATGCATTAAAGCACAGAAATTAGGAACTTATGATTTCTGGAAAATCTTCAACAGTTTAGTAAATAATGAACAATCAGCAATTTCCCTACTATCCAACAATGAGATTGTTTGCACGGCAACCGTGAAAGCTAACATGCTTGCCCATCAGTTTGCTTTAACCTCTACTTTGGACCCAGTAAACCACTCCCTCCTTGATTTTTCACTGCGGATACCTCTTCTCAAGTACATGATGTCATAAAAAATTTAGACATCTCAAAAGTAGGTGAACCTGATCTCATCCCAGATGTACTATTCACCAAATGCTTGACTGAGGTTTCTCCAGTTCGCTCCAAACTCTTCAACAAATGCCTTAACGAATCATGCTTTTCTGACTGCTGAAAAACTGCTTCTGTGGTAGCAGTTTATAAGAATTCTAACGAAAGAACTGACTCATTAAATTATTGCCGCATTAGCCTCCTCCCTCTTTTTGCCAAAATATTTGAATCCATAATTAATCAAGCTCATCCACCAGCTTACAGTTGCTAAACTTCTATCCCACCATCAATATGGATTTAAGCAAGCCTGTTCTTCTGTAGATATTCTAACTGTAATCTCTGAACATATATACCATGCACTGGATAAGACAGGGGAGGGGAAGGCAGTAGCCCTAGATATATCTAAGGCTTTTGACAGGGTATAGCATGATGGTCTTCTCATGAAAGTCAGATCATATAGTATTACTAGACGAATACTTAACATAATTAAATCCTTCTTAAATACGAGAAGAATCCAGGTTGTCTTCAATGATCGTACATGTGAGCAATACGATATAAATACGGGTGTACCTCAGGGGTCGAACCTAATGTTCCTGACATTCATAATATCTTTTCTTTCATCCGTCTGTGTGTCAAACTTTCTTTCTTTTCTATCTTTCTTTCAGTAGGCGTCTCTCACAACTAGCTAATCATGGTTCATTATTTTTTAAATGCACAGACTTAAAAAATCTTTTGTATTTGTCTCATTTTCAGCTACAAAACCATACACATGCAAAATAGTTTTTCTTTTTTTTTGTTTTTCATTTAGAAATTCACATCACTTGTCTCATAGTTTCCTTTCATATGAGAACAGTCAACATTTTCAAAGAGAACCCGGAAAGTTTTAATTCATCTTCATCTTTCAACATGATCCATCGTCAGCATCTCTATTGGTTTTAGACCTTTCTAATTCATTTGCTCTTTAAAGATAGTTATTGTCATTTCATGACAGACACTGGTGAGCACAATTGTTTTTAGGCTGGTATCGTTGTATTGAAGAATGCATATCTATTTTTTAAACGTGATATTCCAATTAAATGTAACTTTATACAGTATAATAATAATAGTAATAATAGATAATAATAATAATAATAATAATAGATAATAGTAATAATAATAATAATAGATAATAGTAGTAGTAATAATAATAGTAGTAGTAATAATAATAGTAATAATAATAGTAATAATAATAGTAATAGTAATAATAATAGTAATAATAATAATAATAATAATAGATAATAGTAATAATAATAGTAGTAATAATAATAATAATAGTAATAATAATAATAATAGATAATAGTAGTAGTAATAATAATAGTAGTAGTAATAATAATAGTAATAATAATAGTAATAATAATAGTAATAGTAATAATAATAGTAATAATAATAATAATAATAATAGATAATAGTAATAATAATAGTAGTAATAATAATAATAATAGTAATAATAATAGTAATAATTATAATAGTAATAGTAATAATAATAGTAATAATAGTAGTCTTCTTGGCAGTACTTCACAAATGAAGATTCTATCAAGGGGGTTGTCTACATCAACTGCAGGCACGCTTGTGACTGATGAGCCCGATGCGGGACAAGCAGGTTTGGCCACAGTGGCTGCAGTCAAAAGTCATGTCAGGTGTGGCTGCTGAGGCTTCCTGAATCTTTCTCCTGCAGCGCTTCTCCCACAGATCTCAAAGGAGGTGACAGCCTGGTGGACAGTACGTCTCCAGGTATCATGGTCAGCAACAAGAGCAGACCACTGGAGGTGGGCAATGTGGCAGTCACCGAGGGACTTCTTCAGAGTCTTTATATCTTTTCTTCAGTGCCCCTCTGTCATGACGGCCAGTAGAGAGTTCGCCATATAGGACTATCTTGGGCAGGCGATGATCGTCCATTCTGGAGACGTGCCTGACCCAGCATAGCTGTGACCTCAGCAGCATGGCCTCGTTGCTAGTGATTTCCGCCCACTCGATGACCTCAACATTGGTGACATAGTCACTCCAGTGGATGTTGGGAATGGTGCGGAGAGCTGGTTGGTGAAGAACTTCCGTCTTTTCAAGCTGACCTCAAGTCTGAAGAGCTGGGCAGCTCCTGCGAAGCAGGATGTTAGGCGCTTTCGATGTGGGCAACAAGGGAAACGCCGTCGGCAAAGAGGAGGTCTCAGATCAGTTGCTCGAAGGTCTTTGTGTGGTGTGACATGCCCCTTCTGAGGTTACCTTTATTACCCGATCGTGATAAGTTAATTTAAAAAAAAAAAAATAATTCTCTCAGGTTGCGTGGAAGGATGCAAGGAGCTACGCACCAGTCCGTATTTAATTGACTTCTTCTATCAAAAAGAGCATTTTAAATGGGGATAACAATTATCTGCCCTTCTCGACTTAAAGACAAACTATAGGCTTGTGTGTTTTATAAAATAGATATCAGATGAATAGATAGATTTATTTAGCAATCGGCTGTTCTGTCGCTGTAAGAAATGCTAGGTCGGAGAAGTTTCCACATATATTTTTAACATGAAAAGATAATCAATTCAACATGTACATATATATTCTTTTTTATTTTAATGAACAAAATCAAAGAACGAATAGGTCATATATACAAATTTCAAAAGATGATAATATATGTATATAAGTTCATAAGTCTCTCTTCTCTTTTTCCTTTCTCTTTTTTTTTTTGAGCTCCCAATAACAAAAAGAACAAGATGAATTCACAACCAAAATAACTTACAGAGTTGCTCCCCTTTATGTCATTTTGAAGACAAATTTATAACAAAAATAATTTACAGGGTTATGCCCCTTACACCAATATTCTCTTTTATTTTATTTCTTTGTTTATATTTCTCCTTTTTCCCTTTTATTATTTTTCTCTTTTCTTTCAGGCGATATTTTTTTTTATCAAACTCTAGCGAGATTTCTGAGTTGTTGATATTTAATAGTTTCTCTCACCTTGGTTCGATATATATATATATTTATGACTGACAAATGAGAAGAGTAAAAGATAAACCAACATTTAGTTTACGCTGGTTGACAACAAATATGTTTTTCCTTTTCATATTTCTCGTGGTGTTGTCTTTTTTTATCAGCAGAGTTGCATAGACGTCTATCCTTCTTAAAAAAAATCTTTTCTGCAACTGACTTGCGTTTCAAATTCTTAACGGTTAACTTTCTTTGAAAGAAACGCTGATCACATTTTTCTGAATTTTAAATATATCAGCGTTTTCCTTTTCTTTTTTTTTCATCGCTGTTGCCATCATTGTCATGGTAACAGTTCACTTGGTCATTTTAATTCCTTCATGCCTTGGAATTATAACCATTAAATTTATTTATGTTTATTAATACGATATTGGCATATCTCACTATCGTCATAGTAGGCTTGCAGTCTTTGGAGGTAAAACAGACTGCCATTGAGGCAATAACGAATGTAGACAGCATTATCATCGTCAAGGTTTTTTGTCACCTGCTTGAGCATCCTGCTGAAGAAGATGCTGGACAGAGTCGGTGCGAGAACGCATCTCTGTTTTACACCATTGACAATGAAGAAGGGTTCTGAGAGGTTGTTATTTACTCTGACCTGACTGCTTTGGTTCTCATGCAACTGAACTATCATGCTGAGGAGCTTTGGGGAGGCAACCGAGGCAGTCCAAAATCAACCAAAGACCCTTCCTGCTCACTGTATCAAATGCCTTGATCAGGTCCACAAACGTTAGGAAGAGTTCCCTGTTTTGTTCACGACACTTCTCTTGCAGTTGTCTGAGGATGAAGACCATGTCTGTGCTACCCCTGTTTGCTCTAAAATCACATTGCATTTCTGGGAGGTGGTCTTCTGCGATGGAAGGTATCAGTCTGTTTAGGAGCAAACGGGCAAGGATTTTACCTGCGATGGAGAGCAGGGTGATCCCCTGATAGTTAGAGCAGACTAACATTTCGCCCTTGTTTTTGTACAAGGTAACAATGACTGCATCACGGAGGTCCTGTGGGAGTTCTCGTTGCTCCCAACAACAGACAAGGAGCTCGTGGAGTCTGCAGGATGGCTGTTTTCAGTTGATCCCAGAGTCGCTCTGGTGTGGAAACTTCCTTTGGGCCACTGACGTTTTTAAGCTTGGACTGCAAGCCTGCCTAGAAGACAGCTCTCACTTCAGCTGATTGTAGTTTGCTAAGCTTGTACGTTTTCCTGGGTGGCCCTCCCTTCTTGGTTTAGGTTTGAAGTGCAGCCGGATTTTGCAACGCACTAGGCGGTGGTCAGTATGGCATGCTGCATTCGGCATCACTCGAGTGTATAGGACATCTCTGCGGTCTCTTTGGCGTACTAGAATGTAATCCATGAGATACCAATGTCTGGACCGAGGATGCCTCCAGGTTGTCTTAAGTCTGTCTTTTTGCTGGAAGATGGTGTTCCATGCAAAACTCCAGCACAAAACGCTCATTTTCGTTGCAGTTGCCAATGCCATATCCGGCACCATGTTCCTGAAGGCTACCAACCCCAGTGAAGCAAACCTCGCTAAGTGCAGTGATGTCGATATCCAGCCTGGACAGCTCAAGTGCAATCAGAGCAGAGCGACGCTCAGGTCTGTTTTGTCGTCTTTGTCTAGCACAGTTCTGATGTTCCAACATGCCAGTTTCAGTGCTTTTGCATTCTTACAGGTGGGCACATACCTTCCTTTCTTTATAGTATTTTGACCGCATTGGGAAATGCCCGTTGACCACCGCAAGCCAACTAGGGGTGACGGAAACAAGCTTTTGTTAGGCCACATTTTCTAGGCACCTCTTCTTGTGGAGCAAGCAGTGCTGTCCCGAGATAAGGCTGCTTGATCATTCAGGGTGCTGCCGAGTGATGTTGTCGTCTCCAGGGTCAACATGTGGTGACCAACATCCTGAACCGCCTGTATACAGGATTTGGAACTGCGGCTTCCAGTGATCATCTTCCACCTGCCGTTTTCGCCCCATTCCCATTGCTACAGAACTTGGTAAAATTGGTGGCAAGTGGACGTGGATGTGTCCTTCAAGCCTGTGCAGTGGATGTTTATGGTGAAGTGCAGTGTGCACGGTACTGGTTGTAGTACTTACCAACAAAACAAATGCCACATGTTTGTGCTTTGTGTAGGCATGCGCGACAACAAAACTTGGGTTTTTATAAGCGGAAGTCTCAAGTTTGTCAGGAATCTCCGGGCGCATGCGCAAGAGGAGGGATTGAGACAGTGGTATAAAAGGCAGGTCAAGTGAGAAGGTTGTGGTTGTTGTCATTGGACGTTATAGTGATGCGTGCGTTAGCAGTTGATTAAGAAGTTGTTCTTTTTGTGTCAAGTCGCGCACATCGGTGAAGGTGAAGGTCATAAGCTATTTCGGCAATTTCGTTTTGTCTCTTTTCCTGGACAACTATGGCTGGGGCAAAGTTTGATTTAAAACTGATACCCGAATTCGACGGATCCACTTCTGTTGTCGACTGGGTCGAAAGGGTTGAGCTGACCTGCAACCTCTGAAGTAAAGGGGGTGCATACCGTGATTCCCCTGAGATTGGCTGGAGCCGCCCTGAGTGTATATCAGCAACTTAGTGCCGTGGAGAAGGCTGATGTTACCTCTATAAAAAATGCTTTATACAAGGCATTTGCCATGGATCCCTGCACGGCCTATGAAACATTTGCCTCTAGGAAGCTCATGCCAGGAGAAACCATGGACGTCTTCTTCGCGGAGCTGAAGAAACTTGCAGTTCTATTTGGCAATGGAGTGTCAGAGCAAACACTGGCGTATGCGTTTGTGGCTGGCCTTCCCACCTATGTTAAGCAACTGTTGAGGGCTTCCACCAACGTATCTGTAACGCCCATGGAACATTTGTTGGGACGCGCTCGAGCCATTATCAGAGATGAGGAGGACCTGAGTGAACCGGTTGTAATGATGGCGGAGGCAGTCAAGACTAATGCTGAAAAGAGTTCCAGTTTGAGACCCACGACCAATGGGAGATGTTTCTGCTGTGGCCAGCGAGGCCATTTCGCAAGAAGTTGTACGAACAAGGGGCGCCCATGCTGTTTTCAATATGGTAGTTATGGACATTTATCCCAAAATTGTGCGGGAAATGCATCAGGGGGCAGAACGTCAGCGCCACCCTGTTCCCCGGACAAGATTTAATTGAGGCGCAACCGACAATAAATGTGTACGTGGACCAAGTGCCTTCTTCAGCTCTTCTCGATTCCGGGTGCTCACACACCATCATGAGTGCCAAGTTGTGTCGAAACTGGACAAAGCAGAACATCAAAGTAACCACAATAGGTGGCAATACGCAAGCTTTCTCTGGAGCCGGAACTGTCAAAGTCTACACAGACTCTGGTGTGGCCGCAGACATTAATGTGCTGGTGATGCGAGGGGATTTGCTGGGATTCGATGTACTGTTGGGATATGATGTTATTAAGGCGCTGGGGAAAGTTGTTATTGGAAGAGGTGGGACTGTGCGGTTCTTGGAAACCCCAGTGTGTGCTGCAGTTCACATTGATCGGCCTGATTTTAAGGTGGACTACGACCATCACCAAAAAGCATGGACTGCATCGTGGAAGTGGACAGAAGAACTCAAGAATAGCATTGCAGAATACTCGATAACCGACAAGGCCCGTAATGAATACGAGAAGGAGCTTGAGGCATGGATCCAGGATGGATGGCTGAACCCTACCCCAACAAGCTGGGACCACCCAAGGGTCTGATTCCCTTAATGGCGGTAGTCCAGCATAACAAATCAAAAGTTTGTCCGGTGCTGGACTATCGTGAACTCAATAGATACATTGAGACGTACACTGTTGATGCTGACGTGTGCGCCAGCAAGCTGAGAGAATGGCGCCAGAAGGGCTCCAATGTGTCTATAGTAGACTTGCGGAAGGCTTATTTGCAGGTGCGAGTGGATGAGACATTGTGGCCGTTCCAGACAGTGTGGTTCAGGGGTCAGAGATACTGCCTTACACGACTTGGCTTTGGGCTGGATATGGCACCGCAAATCATGAAGACCATTGTAAATGCAGTGTTGTCCCAGGAAAAGACCATTGAGGACGCAACATCGGCCTATATTGACGATGTGTACATCAATGAAGATATACAATCTGCGTCGCACGTCAGAGAAAAGTTAGCTCAATTCGGGTTGGAGTGCAAGGATCCCGAACGTCTGAGGGATGGAGCATGGGTATTAGGATTGGACGTCTGCGGGAAAGACGGTACCTTATGATGGAGGCGTGGCAGTGAGATTCCAAACATCCCTGATGTTATTATGCGGCGGACTATTTTTGCCTTGTGTGGGAAACTTATTGGTCACTTACCAGCGTGTGGCTGGATCCAAGCAGCTGTGGGCGTCATCAAACGCAGGGCAAGTTTAGTAACTACAGGTTGGGATGATGTATCTGATGATACTCTTCTAACTCTGATGACGACAGAAACCCTAGAGAGAGTTGACAAGGAGGACCCTACCCGTGGAGAATGGTGTGTTGATGGGGACACTATGAATGTGTGGGTTGATGCTAGTTCTTTGGCATTGGGAGTGTTATTGGAGCAACGTGGAAACATAATTGAAGAAGCGTGCTAGCTGCGACCAGTGAATGATGCTCAACACATCAACCTGGCGGAACTGGATGCTGTTGTGAAGGGTTTAAATCTGGCACTGCAATGGCAGTCAAAGAAGTTGCACTTGTACACGGATTCTCTCTGCGTCTACCACTGGGTGTCCGACACTCTTTCAGGGACGAACGAGAGTCCGCACTAAGGCAGCCAGTGAGATGTTAATCCGGCGGAGGCTAAACACCCTGAAGAGTCAGGTATTGGAGTATGACCTGTCGGTGAGTGTAACGCTCGTGGCATCACACTGTAATCGTGCAGACCAATTAACCCGTGTGCCTCACAAATGGTATGAAGCTGTGAAGACAGGTGTGGAGTTCGCTGCTCGATCTTGCGCAGTTGGCGCGATTAGCTCAAGCCAAATACAAAGAATTCATGTGCAGAATGGACATCCAGGTATCAAAAGAACTCTGTATTTTGCGATGCGTGTGGACCCAGCATGACAAGGGCAGATGTCAGGCAGATCATCAAGCACTGTGAGGCATGCCAGTCTTTCGATCCTGCACCTGAGCAATGGCAGAAGGGGCGATTGGAGGTTGAGCATGTGTGGCAACGAGTAGCGATGGATATTACCCATTACAGTGGTAAGCCCTTTCTAACCCTTATCGACTGTGAACCCACTCGTTTTGTGGTGTGGCGGCAAATAACCAGGCAGGACTCAGCGAATGTTGTCCGCCAACTGTCATCTATCTTTTCTGAGCGAGGTGCGCCAGAAGAGATATTGACGGACAACGATGCTGCTTTTGTAGCCACCAAGTTCGGCAGTTGTTGAAGGAGTGGGGTGTCCGACTATTACTGCGATGTGCTCATGTGCCATCAGGGAATGGCATCGCTGAGAGGAGCCATCGCAGCATCAAGAGAATTGCTGCCAGAAAGCAATGCACCATTACGGAGGCCACGTATTGGTATAACATCACACCAAAGGATGGGAAGACACTAACAACAGCACCGGCCAATGCCATACACACATACCGTGTTAGGATAAAGGGCATTGACACTGTCCAGTCAATTGACGAGGAAAGTCATGACAAATACAAGGTAGGGGATCCAGTTTGGGTAAGACCCCCTGGAAACCAGTGCACCACCAAGTTCAAGCGAGGACGAATATCTGGAGTGGTCAGCCAGCAGTCGGTCCTTGTTGATGGAACCCCACGCCATGTGCGCGATCTTCACCCAGCTAGTGAAGTACAGAGAGCGATGAATCATCAGATGATGAGCTGCTGATAAGTGAGGTCACCGAGCAAGAGAGTGGTAGTTGTAGTTCGTCTGATCAGGCAGGATCAGAACCAGAACCAGAACCACACCCAGAACCAGTACTAGAACCTGAATCCGAGATTGTAAATACCACCCTTCACAGAAGCCAGCGAACTAAGAGGCCACCCCTGGAGTGCACTCTATGTGATCATCAGATCAGGGGGGAGTGTAGTACTTACCAACAAAACAAACGCCCACGTGTTTGTGCCTTGTGTAGGCATGCACGACAACAAAACTTGGGTTTTTATAAGCGGAAGTCTCGAGTTTGTCAGGAATCTCCGGGCGCATGCGCAAGAGGAGGGATTGAGAGAGTGGTATAAAAGGCAGGTCGAGTGAGAAGGTTGTTGTTGTTGTCATTGGATGTTACAGTGACGCGTGCGTTAGCAGTTGATTAAGAAGTTGTTTTTTTTGTGTCAAGTCGCGCACCTCGGTGAAGGTGAAGGTCATACTGCTCCCATCCTTTACACCCATAGCTCATCCGTCATGGCCCATATATGTAAATAAAGAAAGCATGTAAACATGGCTTCCAGTAGTTTTTTACAAAAACAAGGAGTCTGATTTGGTAAGAGGAACATTAGTACATCAGTAAGCGGTTTTCGACTGACACCAGTTTGAGCAGCCTATGTTTCTTATTTGCCAAATACGGATAAAAACAATAAAAAAACATGTAGTATTAATAGCAACACAAATAATAATAATGATAATAATAAAAATAGCAGTAACTTTAAATTTAGGCAATGTATGAAATTTATATGGTAACATATGGAGTCACACGTCGTACTGCATTTGTTGATATGAAGAATGTGGATAAAGCTTTTGCACAATTTATTTGGCAGCTTTGAATTTGACAACATTGCTCGCACTGTTTCCTTTAATGTCCGGTTTATTCTGTCAACTAATCCACTTTGCTCTGTTGTTTACGGAACAGTATATTCATGTTGTATATCTCTCTTCTTTAAATTTTATTGAAGTATACTCCACGTTATTATCAGTATGAAGAGTCTTAACATTTTGTCTAGTGAATTTCTCCATCAACTTCTTGAAAATATCTCTCTTGTCTTTAAGCATGTATATTCACACAAATGTCAATTTATCGATAATTATATCAAAATATTTAGCTCTACCAAGCGATTTTGCCTCTATCTTTTCACAAACATCACTAAACACAATTTTGAGGAGTTGGGTGACTTGTCTTCTGACAAATTTTGAAAATAAGGAGTAATGATGTTTTCCATTCAAGCATGACTTAGAAAAGTTTATAATCTTAATAATAGATCATCGTTAAGATCAATTACTGGTTGGCCTCTTACTAATTTCAGCAAATTATTTGTTCTAAGGTGGCTAAAGCGTCTATACCACTTTTTTGTGTTACTACCCGAGCATGTAGTTGCTGCATCGGTACTTCCTGTCCTATACTGCAGTATAGTTAGTATATGTTCCCAAATTTTGAACTTGTAGCTACTATTTTCTGTTTCTCGTCCAGAAGTTGAAAACTTGACTCAATAAATATGACTTTCCATATTCTTTTCCTCAGCTACATGCAATTTTTGTAACTTATTGAATTTCTTCATATCATAAGACATATGACATGTTGCTCCAGAGTCCACCATCCACTTAGTCTTTTTATCATTAGGCAACAACACATGATGTACAAAAAGTACAACCATGTAGTTGTTAAGTCATCCTGCATTTTCTTAGTGAACAAAAGTCATTCGAGAACATCCTGACTTGCTTCAAGTGCTGTCACCAACATATTATAGAAATTTGGAAGAGTAGCTATAGATGTACAATTCTATTGTCCTCATCAATTAAATCACCACTGACTTCAAATATTTCCATCATTGTTTTGATGTATTCATGAACAGAATCGACCTCTTTTAATTTAAAGGAATATAATTTTCTTTTCAATGCTAATTTATTAGCTCTCATTTTGTGGGGAGTTGGGAGAATAAAACAAAATCAATAGAAGGATGAATTAGAAAGAAAATGAATTGTTTTCACCATTTTGTTGTTTTATTCTAGTGATGCCTTAGCTGTTTTTTGTTCTATTTTGTTTTGTTTGAGGAATTGCCTTATATTTTCAGTTGTTCTGGTTCTTTCTGGAAATGTGCATCTGGTGGTTGTTGCCTTCTGCAGAGGTGATTCTGATCGCTGAGTACAAGATGTGAACTTATATGTAGTATTTTAGAGAGTTAATCAAATTGTTACTGCACCAGATGTGAATTCTTGCATATGTGTAGCATCTGCTGTATCCTACAGATTTGATCCGTAATAACATAAGATTCTACTTTCAAACAAAACTACAAATTTAGTTTAAAACCAGTAGCAAAGTTTTATTTTTTGAGGTTACAATGATACTTCTTTGCCAAATGACATTTCAATCAGAACTCTGAGCTCGATTGAGTCAAAACATAAGCCCAACAAATATAAACAGCCAATCAGTTTTGGACTCTAATGGTTGCCTGTCTCTGAGAACCACAGAAACTCAACTGATCTCCTCTGCTCAACCTGCTGAAATGTATACCTACTTGTGTCATTTTTGATAGACTACTTAAAAATCATAGGCCAGTTTATTTATGGAATTAAATACTTACTCTCCACGGAGTCTTGTATCTGGAGAGGTATGAATTTTTCCAAGTTTCAAGTGGCTCATAATAACAGCATGGAATCTTGTATCCAAGAAGACATTACTATTTCAAAGGTCAGCCCATTTCTTAAATGGTTTGTTAGTTAAATATTTCTCCTATTGCACACATGTCGTCCACATGTATTACAACTATGCAGCAGTTCACCAGAACAACAGAAAGCTAAGTTATGTGAGTAAAGTTATCAATCTGTGCTGCAACTCATTGGCCAAACAGCTGAAAAATCGACTTCTCACTTATGAGCAGTTTGTTTGGATTTTAACACATTTTTCACCAGTTGAGTAAGCAACAGTTGAATGAAATTTGTTCTTGAAGTCATTGGTTTATGTTTTGTTTCAATCTTTTCAGAATGTCCAAATAGTGAATCTGGCAGAGGATGTGTGAACTCCTGTCATTGTGAAGACAACAAAAAATGTAATAAAAACAAATGGTAGATGCAGTGATGGGAAATGTGCAGCAGAATACGATGTAGATGTTAATGGTTAATAATAAAATATTGAAATCGAATTATTTAAAAATTAATATTTTACACACTTTTCATTTTAGATTTACAATTCAATATATTTAATTCAATATATTTCTATTCAACCTGTATTTGTGTTGATGGGTAACCCTAAACATGAAGTTTTGTAAAAGAAAAATTGAGAAAACAAAACTTTATAACAAAACATTTTTATATTACAGTTTTATTAGCATATAAAGTTATTTTCAAGCAGTAAATGTTCATTTATGCAAACTAGTTTTAGTAAAAAAAAGTTGAGTAAATAATCAAATGTTCATTGTGTGAATAGTATGCATGTTAAGTGTTGGGATATTATGTTGAACAAAAATGGCGGTAGTAAATCAGATCGGCAAAGAATTAATGCAGTCACGATCTTGAGTGTTGAGTAATTCTTAATAAAAAAGATGGCGGTGAAGAATTAATGCAGTCATGATTCAGTTGTTTTAAGACGGAGGTTGACAACGAACTAAATTGCATCCAAATTCGATATTTTTTTTAATAAAGTAAGAGGCTTCTAGTTGTTTGATTGTCCTAACTGTAAGTTATAAGTAAGATCATTGGAATCATTGGGGTTATACCCTCATAAATCAAAAACATTTATGCATATGTAAATTATACACGTATGTGAGTATTTGGCAGCATAGCATTGTGTATGTGTGTTGGTTTACCTTATTTTTATTAATATGTGTATAGATTTGCATAGCAATTCATTTCTGATTGATTGGCTCATGCTAGTGTGCAAGAATGTGTGCATGGATTGAAAAGGTCTGTATGTAAGTCATCGAAGATTCCTTTGCGACTTGTTTGCCCTGGGCAAAGTCATGGGGCGGGGGTGAAGCTGCATCCTTCAATCATTTGGTACGGGTTGTTAGTGTAGTATTTTTTTTAGGTTTTAGTTGTTTATTTTCTCACTAAGTTTCTAAGTTTGCATTGGCTTATTATTAGTTTGGTGTAAAAACAATATCGTTTTCTCACACATGTTACTTTTATATATGATTTCTGAATTCATTCATTGACATATATATATATATATATATATATATATATATATATATATATATATATATAGCCATGTTATATATCATTTAGAAGTGTGTTTTTTGCTCTATCGAATCGTGTTATTCATTACCGTTCTCAATCTCTTCATTCACTTTTTTTTTTTGCAGGCTTTTCAACAGCATGGACAAAATTCAAATCCGCACAATCTTCTTAAACTAGGCTGAAAAGCTGCCGAGACAGCTCATGATATCAATGATGCATTTAGCCCAGGAACCACTAACGAATGTGTGGTACAACAGAGGTTCAAGAACTTTTGCAATGGTGACAAGAGCCTCGAAGATGAAGATGGTCATGGCCGGCTGACTGCGGTTGATAACGAACATTTGAAAGCCTTAATTGAAGCCAATCCTCACAAAACCACACAAGAAGTTGCTGTTGAACTCGAGGTCGACCACTCAACAGTTGTTCGCCATTTAAAGCAAATAGAGAAGTCAAAAAAGTTGGATAAATGGGTGCCACATGAATTGAACAATAATCCAAAAAAATTGTTGTTTTAAGGTGTCTTCTACACCTCTTTCTGTGCAACAAAAATGACCCATTTCTCGAGCGAATTGTAATGTGTGGTGATAACCGGCGATGTTTGGCACAGTGGTTGCCGGAGAAGCTCTACAACACTTCTCGAAGCCGAAATTGCATCAAAAAAAGGTTATGGTGAATGTTTGGTGGTCTGCAGTCGGTCTCCTCCATCACAGCTTCTTGAATCTGGGCAAAATGATTACAGCGAAGAAGTACTGCCAACAAATTGATGAAATGCACCAGAAGCTCTAACGTATGTGCCCAAATATGAAGGGATCAATTCTCCTCCATGACAACGCTTACCCATATGTTGTGCAGAAGCTAAATGAATTGGGCTACGAAACTCTGCCTCATGTGACAAATTCACCAGACCTCTCGCCCACCGATTATCACTTTTTCAAGTATCTTGACAACTTCCTGCAGAGAAAATTCTTCTAAAGCCGAGATGATGCCGAATCGGCCTTCAATGACTTCATTGCTTCCAGAACTCCGGATTTCTATGCTAATAGGATAAATAAACGTGTTTCTCATTGTGTCGATTCTAATGGTTCTTATTTTGATTAATAAAGTTTATTATGAAAAGAGTTATGATCTTTTGAAGTTGAACGTCAAAAAACGACATTATTTTTCCACCAACCTAGTACATTTACATAGATTGTTACTTTTTAGGGTTTGAAACGATTTTCATTGGTTGAAAATAATTTGAGTTAACATGTTCCTGTGAAAACCAACTTACCTTTATAAGTAGAGGAAAGCGAACTTCAATGAAGCAGAGAAAGAAAGAGAGTAACTTGTTCATGCCATTTGGTGTTTAGCATTCGTTGAAATCACTTCACAGTCCAGTCGCTACACATTCTTCACGAGATGAGCAAACAATAGCTGAAAGATTCTGCTAGCAAATTTGTTCTTGATAACTGAAGTCATTGGTTATGTTTTCTTTTTAATCTTTTCAGAATGTCCAGATGGTAAATTTGGCAGTGGATGTACGAAGTACTGTCATTGTGAAGACAAAACAAAATGTAGTAAAATAAATGGGATATGCAGTGATGGGAAATGTGCAGCAGGATACAAGGGAGATAACTGCCAACAAGGTAAGCAAATTTATTGAATTATATTTAAAGAATAATTGAAATGTATAATAAAATATTGTGAAGTAAAAATGATTAGAAGTAGGTTTTATTAAAATTTTCAAATAATTTGAATGAAGAAAATATTGAAAAAAAATGAACAAAAAATTATGCTTTAAAATATTGAAATCCACTCATTAAAAAAAATACTTTTCATTTTTGATTTTAGATTTCCAATTTAACATATTTAATTTAACTTATATTCAACCTGTTATTGTGTTGATGGATAGATGATCACTGGTGGAAAAAAAACTAATTAAAATGTCAATTTTAATTACATAAAAATATATGAGTTAAAAGTTTAAAGTAGAAGAATTTTGCTTAACTTTTTTAACCTTGGATGTGTAGTGGAGTTGATATATAAAATCAACTGCCTACTACCTCTGGTGGTGTTAACCATTCTCAAAGGGAAAAGCACCACTGCCTTATATACTTGGCTCATAGTGTTAGTAGGATGATGGTTTACACTAAATAAATCAGCACAAATTAAGGAACACTTGGTTCTAAACAAATATGCTGAACTAATCCATGTCATCAACTATTCTGATAAGTTTTTTCAGCCAATCATTGATGATATTCCTTGAATAAAACGTCATTTCACTTGTTAACCAATTTTTGTCTTATGCGGATATCATGGATTCAGTTATTTTCATCTCTCATTTAGTTTTGTTTGTTGATTCTATTGATTTTTAAAAACCAAATAGATCCAGGTTCTTTCCCAGTGTGACATAATCCAATCCTGACTTTTGATTCAAATGATTCCTAAGTAAAATTGAAAACAGAAAACTATCAGGAATTGACAAGAAAGTTCTTATGTTTTTTCATGTTGAACTCTTAAGGGAGAAAAAAAGTGGAGATTCTCTCTCTCAGAAATGTTTGCCCAGACCATCACTGATGCTAGTTTCTGTATTCTGAAAACCTTTCCTGCATTATCATTTGTTTGGAATCAAGTGTTCATTGGTTTGTGCTGATTTTATTTTGTGCAGACTATTTAATATCTTGATTGTTTTGTTAAGACTTTAAAAATCATTTATAGAAATTCTTTATTAAAAGATTGAGTTATTTCCCTTTATGTTGTAATCTATCAAGTTATAAATGAATTGAGATATAGTGTAGTGGGTACAGACACGGTTTAGGGTTCAAGTTTTTGTCAGAGGTACTGTATCACATTTACTACTACTCTTGGGAAAGGTATGAATCCCTCCAGCTTCAGATTAAATAGTAGAATAGACTAGACTCTCAAGCCTTGGTGGTGCAACTGTGAATATATTCTTCTTGTTGGTGATCCTGTCGACTTTTAAAGATCTGATTGTTCCTGGTTTCTTCCTGGTTTAGTTTCTGGAAGCAGCAGTGGCAGTTGATGTGGTTATTGTGTATTGACTCTTGATTGAACAAAATTTTCAATCAGCCATTTTCTTTCAGCAAATTCTAGCATGTATTATAAAAACTCGTTTTTTTCTTTCTCTTTGTCCTGGTATTTTTTGTTCTTCTTTAATTTATATGAGTATGTTCTTAAAAGCTAATTCTGCCTTCTGGTCAAAGGCCCATGACAGACAAACAAGAGACTTTCATGAACTGCTAAATACAACAAAACTGTGTATACAAGTACAATCTAAAACACACACTTAAGCAAAAGGTTTCTGAAGTGATATGAAAGTAATACCTGTGAAGAATTTGTTGCACAGCATGAACTGATTATTTGCTATTTCATGTTGAAGAAAGCTCATGAGTTAAAGAGAAAGTTTATCCCTAGTAAAAAGATGTTGAGATTGAATGAAGAACACGTGAAAAATATTTGGGGTATTCAGCTACAGAAAGTAGGGAATGTGAAATGTGAGTAGTGGGTTATTTCACTATGAAGGAAGCAAAAAAAAATTACAAAGTGACGACCAAAAGTCAAGTAGCAAAGACAAATATGGATATTGTTGGAAAGAAGTGCATTCGAAATGACAGTGAACTGTTGGCAGGAAATGAACAAGAACAATTCTTGGATATGCCATTATGAGAAATTGTTGAACACAGTTATTTTTATTTATTTTTTTGCAAGGAGAGTAGGGGGGGGTTCACAGCTTATTAAGGCCTGAAGGCCACTTGAGGATAAGGATTAATGAGTGTGCGTTAGTCAATGGGACAATAGTGTTGATATAATTTATTTAAGGGGATGGCTCAGCAGGAACTTGTTTACATTGGACTTGAAGATGACCATATTGAAGTTAGCTGAAAAGCAGGCCAGCTGAACAGAGTTCAGAAATTATAGAAAAGAAGCTTATTTCATGGAATTTGCATTTAGATTTAGGTGTAGATGGAGAGTGGGAGAAATTGTTGATAGTAGTTGTAGCTGGACGAGTGTTTGTGTGAAAGTTTGGCAAGTAGCTTAAAGCTCAAATGAGCACTTGCTATGAAAATAACGATAGAGCAGAGTCAGGTTAGCAAAGTCTCTTCTGCAAGGAAGAGGAAAGAGTATCACCTACCAGGATTCAAAGCCAGTTTTGAATTCTATCAAAGCAGGATAGGGAGTTTCGAGCAACTCCTCTCCAGATGTAGCAACAGCACTCCATCCTAGGATGTACTTGGCTATTATACACATAGAGGATTGCATCAGCAGTGATATATATACTGGAATGATCCAACCATTCTTCTGGCAACTTCAGCAATGGATTTGAGATATGAGTTCCATGTCATCAGTTGCAAATCTTGTCAAAGCATGATACTTCCCCAAGACGAGAAACCATTTATTTCAATTGAAGTCTGATGGGGGTCAGAGCATTGATAGTAGAAATGGTAAAGCTTGGTTTTAGATGAATTAAAATTAACCTGCCACCTTTTCCCCCATTGCATCATGTGCTGAAGATTAGAAGAGAGAGAATTAGAGAGAACTTGGTCATTACCAGCTGTTGAAGTCTTGCCGTAGATGGTTTTGTTATCTGCATGATTATCTACAAATGATATAAGAATGTGATTTTGGATGTCATTGATGAAGATCAGAAAAAGTTAGGCCCTGGATGGAACCCATAAGGATGACAGTGTTAATACTGTAAGCTTTTGATTTCTGCCCATCGACACCTACTCTTATAAGTCTGTCAGAGAGAAAGAATTTAAGAACTGAGAGGATATTTTCAACAATTCCATAGCTGGAAATCTTTTGAAGTAGACCTTTATGCCATATTCTATCAAAAGTCTTTGATATATTAAGAGCTATTGCTATAAAAACAAAGTCTTCATCGAGAGATTCACTAATCCTATGTGATATTACAGTTAGCACATCAGTTGTAGCTCTAGCAGAATGGAAACCATATTGCATGTCAGTGAGTAGGTTATTTCTGATGAGGTGGTTGACCAATTCTCTGTTTAACACAGATTCCATCAACTTACTTACGATGCACAAGAGACTGATTTGTCTGTACTGAGAAAGAGATGACTGATCTCCTGAATTTTTAAATACAGGGCATATTGATGAGGTTTTCCAGAGTGTTGGGAAGCATTTCTTCTTAAGACAACGCTTAAGTATGGGAACTAGTTTTGGTTGAAGCCTTTTGAGCACTATAATTGGAATGTTATCAGAGCCAGTTGCTTTACTGGAGTCAAGGCTTTTAATAAGATATTTGTATGTCACATAGCTTGTTTTCAGTCACAGAAGGAAATATGGGGTAGGGTGGGATACGCTGCCCTGATCACAAAAGGTAGAATTTGCTGTAAAGTTTTTAGAAAAGAGTTTGATTTTGTCAGAAATATTACTCATTGTATGCAAGGACTGAGAGACAAAACAGGAGAAGTAAGAGTTATGGTGCTGCTGAGAACACAGCCATAATGTATTTTCTACTCTCCATTAAAAAAATAAAAAAATAGAATAACGAACTATTGTACTTGATATTAGTTCAAACTGGCTTTTTTAAGGGAAACAATGACAATAGGTTGCCCTTCCAGTAAGAGTTAAAAGAGAAAAAAATGGATATTTATCTGAATTTTGTTATATAATTGTATTTGTATATATAGAAATGATTTACCTCAAATTCAACATCTGTACTCAATGTTTGTTTTCTTGCTCTGTTCGTCATAAAAACAAGAAGGTCCCTGGTAGTTGTAAACTGTAATTTGTGTTCCTTTTACACGTGTTGACGTGTAAGTAACAAAACCAGAGATAAGGAGCCCACAAATTTAGAGTTTACTGCTGCTGATAGAACATGGCTTCCAACATTTGTTGAGTCATAGGAAAATATACCAGATTCAGTCAAGAAATACTAGTTTTCACATGTCGAGCATAGGTATACATGTGGCTAAATTTTAATACATTTAGCTAATAGTTAATATAGTTAATAACAACGATAATTAATTAATAATAACGATCGTAGTCAACATAAAACTGGATAAGATTTTAATAGTCATAAGCAAGTTTACAATTTTATTTTTTAAATTAAACATTTACAACATAAGATCAAGGAAAAACAAAGTAAAATATAGAAATTAGTAGGATATAAAAGTTAGTAGGATAAAAAAAAATTAAATTTATATTAAGATACGAAAAAAATGTGAGAGACATGCATGCATCTTGGGAATTCCACATTCAATCAAGGCAGTAGAAGCAATACAGATCGCTCTTAACATAGATTGTCTTGGAAAAATGAATGATGATCTGATATATTTTTGAAGGCAGGAACTGAATGTGTGCAGCAAATGTTGTGGAGACGAAGTAGGTTTTTGACTAGGAACAAAGTGTAGTATCTGTTCTCGTATTACACTTCATCTTTTCTGTTGTCAGTCAGTGAATAAGAAATCTTTCTTGACTTGGGGAATTTAAAATTTTTGTTCCAATTTGGTTCCCCTATTTGGGAAGCTACACTTTTATCATTAAAAACCAACCTTGTGAGAGGCAAGTAAATGGGAACACAGACATCAAAGTAATGACAGGCTTCAAAGACAAAATAATTGGTTACAAAGATCATACAATTGTCATTCTCGTGTTTATAATTTCAACAGAAACCTGACATGCAGCATCTGCCAATCTCATATTTTGCAGAATGTGTTAAATTTTTCCAAATTTGGGGCAAATTGTCAAACAAACAGGGTGTAAAAATCGTCAAACAAACAGGGTGTAAAAATCGTCAAACAAACAGGGTGTAAAAATCGTCAAACAAACAGGGTGTAAAAATCGTCAAACAAACAGGGTGTAAAAATCGTCAAACAAGCAGGGTGTAAAAATCGTCAAACAAGCAGGGTGTAAAAATCGTCAAACAAACAGGGTGTAAAAATCGTCAAACAAACAGGGTGTAAAAATCGTCAAACAAACAGGGTGTAAAAATCGTCAAACAAACAGGGTGTAAAAATCGTCAAACAAGCAGGGTGTAAAAATCGTCAAACAAGCAGGGTGTAAAAATCGTCAAACAAGCAGGGTGTAAAAATCGTCAAACAAGCAGGGTGTAAAAATCGTCAAACAAGCAGGGTGTAAAAATCGTCAAACAAACAGGGTGTAAAAATGAAACCAAGCTACTTTCTTGTTTCACTTTTACTTGGTAAAGCATAGAAAACTAACTCTGCAAATCATGACAGCTTCCACCTTTTTGCCACTACTTCAAGTAGTAGCTTCAAAGTACAGAGCTATTGTTTTGGGTACAAGAGCTGCGGTGCCTGTAATTCCAAGGAAATACCTGGACAATGTCATTGTATACCAAACTAATATCTCCATGGTTGATTACACAAGGAATAAGTTGATTCAATAAAATGCACAATCATTGCCTCTAATTATCAACATCACAATATACCCAGATGATACGTCTGACACGACAGTACAAACAATTATGGAAAATATCTCGGCCTAATTTCCCCGCATCATATCTGTAATGCAACAAAACCTACTCAATGGCCATGTATTGCTTTTCAAACAACATTTGAATATTCATTTCTTCTTCTTCCTTCTTGATCACTCCTTATGTTGAACATTTCTGACTTTTATTAAGCTTTTCACAAATACTTGCCACTGTCACACTCATGTCACACTCATGTCACACTCATGTCAATAAGCTTGTTCAAGACTAAAGCATGCACACTTATGTCTTGCTGTAGAAAACCCCACATTTACATTCATCACGCCCAAAATAACTTAGCATGGCAAGAAATATTTACAAAATGATAGCATACACTATAAACTCACTTCACTAAAACCAACATGGCGTTGACTAATACATGCTGTAATCAAGTCTGCAATTCATGTACACTAATAAACACTAACTTGTTTAGTTTATTTTCATCACAGTCCACATTCAACTCAGTTGCAACATCTTTCTTTGAGATTTTTCAGAGTTTTTATTCAAGACACAAAGGTAATCTAATTCGACTGTTTGAATCCACTTGAGAATGCTTTTCTCTTTTTGAGTCAAACTGAATGCACGTGTGACTTAAACATGACTTATTGAAATAAAGTCTTATTTATAAAAATTATGTAAAAAAAAATTGATTTACACGAATGTTTTTTGTTTTTTTTGAAAACAAATCAACCATATTAATGAATTAAGATGTTTTTATTGCATCTTCACCCCAAACAAGGCACAATGCCACTTTGATGTCGGGGACTACTATCTGGGACATAATTTATAGGGGTACTGTGTGGGAAGCCAAGCAGCAACATGTTTATTTACATTGCACTTGAACTTCTGCATGTCAGTACAGTCGGGGAAACCGGAACCCAGAAGGAAATTTCAAAGTCTAACAGTCCTAGAGAAGAAACTATTATGGTAGAAGGCTTTCTTACTTCGCGAAATTCAGTTTTTCTGGATTTAAACTACTTCTTTTTAACTTGAGAGTCACCAATTATCAGGGCCCGAATGCTACTCGAGGATCATGGTTAAAGAATGTAAGATGTTAGTGGAATAATTGTTAATGGTGTAAATTGGGTAGAATTTGATTATCTATGGGGATGGCTCAACAAGAATTTGTTTACATTGGATTTGAAGCCTACCATGTTGTATTCATCTGGGAAGCAGGCCAGCAGAACAGTGTTCCACAGGCTAAAGAAGCTGAGAAAGAAGCTTTGTTCATGGAATCTGCATTTAGATTTAGGTACAGATAGAGAATGGAGGAAATTATATATAGTGGTTGTAGCTAGTTAAGTGTTTTTTTATGAAAGTTTGGCAAGGGAGTACCATAGATTGGAGTTCAGGAGCACTTGCCATGAAAATAGCGATAGAGCAGAGACAGGTTTGTGACGTCTCTTCTGTGGGAAGGAGGTTGCAGAAAAGAGAAAAGTGCATCACATACTAGGTTTCAAATATGGTTTTGAACTTTATCAAGGCAGGATAGGGTGCGCCGAGCAGCTCCTGCTCAGATGTGACAACATTACTCCATTTTGATCAAAGTTCGTTTAATGTCAATCATAATATATTGTTTTTTTTTTTTTTTAATTTTCCTCTAGTGTTGGGACGATTCCTAAATTTTTTCTGATTCCAGGAAAATGTTGATTAACAATTCCGATACCGAGTATGATTCCAATTCTGATTCCCATGGGATTGTTGTTTTGAAATATACCATTATATAATTGAAAGTTTTTGTGTAGCAAAAAAAAATTGGTACAGAGAAAAAGAGGAAATACAATTAAGGGAATTTCGAAAACGATTTGATTTTTTTCATAAAATTTCTTTCATTGAAGATAAAAGTCAAAACAAATATTTTAACCATGAATTAAACATGCACCATGAAATTAATAATCAATTTCAGGAGTTATTTTATATATTAAAAAATGTGAAGAAAAAGGGCGGACATATATGAATGCTACCCCTGTAGCGAAATACGCATCAGTTCCGATATTGTACATTGTTCGACTGAGGGAGAAGTTATTATTTTTACAAGGAAAGAATTTTTGCATGTGTAACCTAGTTTTATTTGTTTTTATTTTGGCTTGAAATTTGCGCACGTTATTATGATTTTATGTTTTTTTTTTTTGTTTTGCATTGTTTTTTTGGGGGGGGAATGGATATTTTTTTTTTTTTTGCCGGAGTTTATGTAATTATTAACAGGAAAATTGGTGAAAGTCAAAATGGAATCCACGCTATTTTTAAATATTATTTTCAAGTTTAATTATGTTCTGTTAGAAATTTCAGAATGCAAGAGCGATAACTGCTAGATTGTTCAATCACGCGATTATTTTGACCAATGAAATTGCATTGTTTCAGTTGCTGCGGAGGATTCAGGAATTAGCGGGAATATTGTGTTTCTTCAAACAGATTTCCATTACGCATCGAGCAAAGCAGACGCGTGTTATCTCGCTCCGTGCCTAATGAACTAAGGCAGGGTTCTATTCTATTTGTTATCTCTGCTCACTTAAATGCGGATACAAGCCTGAGGCTAAAATGTTCTATGGACTAATTACTTCATCATCATTGCCCGCAGGAGGGCATCCTTTATTATGGAACATCGATCGCAATGTGCATTGTTCTTATTCACCAGTCTGGAAGGATTTCGAGAACCCTCAACCATTTCTACGAGCGGCCGAATTCAACCAGCATCTTTCACAAGAAGAAAACTACCTACACCTTTCGAGGCATGAATTACCCGCCATTTGGCTGAAGCTAAAGAGGGCACTCTTTTGCAATATGGACTCATTTTTACCTTTCTTGTAAATAAAATATTCTTGGAATTTAAGGTGAGCCTTGTTGCTTTTCTGTGTCTCTTTCATTCTGCCAAAGGCAAAAACGAGTAAGAGAATTTCTTACAGTTCATGAGACTATAAACCATTCACAAAATTTTGTGGATCCGCTTACTGGTATTTGCACCAATAATATTGAAGCCTATTAAAAGAGGACTGAAATTCATATCGGGATCAGTAGGAGAAATGAAATGGTCTCATGTCAATGAGGTCATGTATAGAGAGGCTTATAACATGAAAAGTGAAAAAATATTAGATAATTTTGAAACATTTTTAGAGCATGTTCATGAAAAATATGGTAATTAAAAAAATCTCAATAAGTTTTGGGAAAAAAACATGTTTTGAACAATTGAAATTTTTATTTTTTATTTTTGAATAAAAAATAATTATTAAAACAAAAACAGTCGCGTTCTCATCGAGTAGTTTTTATTTTATTCAAGAAAATAAAAGGTACTCATGCACTTATTGAGCCATGTTGAAATAATGACATTATTTAGAAAGCCATTCTTAACATGAGGACGGGAGGGTGTTGTGTACCTATTCTGTACTTTCACCTAACAATTTAATAAAAACAGGTATCGTAAAACTTTAATTAAACTTGAAAATACTATTTAAAAATAGCGTGAATCAATAAGTGCACTAGCACCAAATAACATTTCACTGTGTTTCCATCTATGACATTCCATGAGAGGTACGTACATGCTAAAGCTTTTTGTTTATTTTCGTTTATCGCCACAAGTGTTAATTTTGACTTTCACCAATTTTCCTTTAAAAAACAATTAGAAACTCTTCAAACATTGGGCGAGGTACTTAAACGATTAAAAAAAAAAAAACAAAAAAAAACGGTAACATAAGTGCATAAGCACCAAATTTTTTTTGTTTTGTTTTGCTTTGCTTTCATTTTGTTTGTTTGTTTGTTAAATTCAACAAAAAATAAATAAAAATAACAAAAGAATAGAAAAACAATAATAAGAAAATGGTATTGTAAAACTTTAATTAAACTTGAAAATAATATTTAAAAAAAGCGGATTCCATTTTGGCTTTCACAAATTTTCCTGTTAATAATTACATAAACTCTGGCAAAAAAAGAAAAAAAAACCATAAAAAAAAGAGAAACAGATCAGATAAAATCATAACAAAAATCGGTGAAGCTTAGATAAGTAGGTTCCACAGACGAGCCTCGTTCTGACATTTGGAAAATTTAGGTTAACAACCGTTGATCTACCAAAAAGTAATCCTTTTGAATGAAGATGGATATAAACAATATTTTTAAAATTTCTTAATTTTACTTAAAAACAAAATGTAAACATATATAAATAAAATATGTTAGAAAATAATTTCTTAATTTTAAATAAAAATTGATTGTAAAGAATTAAAAAAAAAAACAATTATTGAAAAATATTGCAAAATGTTTACGTAGCTGGTTCTTTTGGATAATAGAGGCGCCTGAAACCCCCCTCCCAAAACGAAAAAAGCTTTAGAGTTTTTACTATTTTAAAGCGCTTTTTTTTCTTTTTAAGTTTGAAACACAAGTATTGGTTAGTAAACTTAGACCAACAAGTGCGCATGGCGGAAATTCTTCAGGGTTTAAATGTATTGTAATGCTTTTATGGTGATTGAAAAACGTTTTTCAGCTGCCATATTACTTCCTATTTACTTGCGTCTGCTCGAGGGCAGAGTTAGACACAAGGTCGGTTTTTAATGTAGAGAAGCATTTATTACTAAAAAATGAAATGGTGAAATATAAAAACAAGTTTAGCTAAAAGTAAAAAGAATTAAAGAAAGAAAAAAATTCAAAGAAATTTCAAAATTAAGATAAATAAAGATTACCTTTAAAATAGTTAATAAAATTCTTGTACATCATATTAAATATGTTATGAAAAGTTCTATGACGTTTTTATCATAAATTTTTGAGAGCATTAATCTCACTTCAAGCAAACAGTTCAACTTAAAAATATAAGAGAATCGTAATGAAAGAAACATAGATCTAAGATATTTTTTAATGATGCAATTCTGATTCCAATTCCCCCCAAAATACACGATTCTTAAAATTAATGATTTCGATTAATCGTCCCACCACTATTTTCTTCTAATCAAAACTCTTCTCATTTTATATAAATTAAAGCACCGATTTATGAATTATTTTGTCAAAATATCAGTTTGTTTTAAGACAGGCTAATATTGTGCCACCCCTCAAAAATTAGTAAAAATAAAATTCTTTCAAGTATAAAAATGCATAATATTATATATTATAAATCTAACAGAAAAATATGAATCTTTTTCACAATAAGTTTCAAAGTCTATTTTATTTATGTTTGGATTTTTGTTTTCAGAATGTTCACGTGGTACATTTGGTATTGGATGTTCACAAACCTGTCATTGTAAATACGAAGAATATTGCAGTAAAACAGATGGAAAATGTACTTATTATGGGTGTGAAGCAGGATACAGCGGATATAACTGTCAAACTGGTAAGGAAATTTAGTAAAATATATATTTAATTAAGACCTATAAAAGTTATTGGATGTGAAATTACAGAAAGTACATCAACTGTAGATCCTGCAGGATGGAAACCATATTGCATGTCACTGACTAGGTTATTTTGGAAAAATCATTGAATATGACATTGATCTTATAGTGATTTTAGTCTCATACTTCTTATCTGGTTGGATGATTAGCCACATGACAAATAGATTGAATTTCATTTCCAAAGGTGATGTTCAATTGGCTTTTTGATTACGACTATGCGTACATAACACCTGAAGAAGTGCTTCGCTTTTGCTTATTTAATAGCTTAATTGTTGACAGAGTTTGGCTTGAGGGTCAGCTGTGACCCCATATATAAGTAAATTTGGCTTCATTTTAATACAGAAACCTTTCATGTAAAATTTGTATGAGTATAATTGCTCTAATCTTTTGTGAACGTCAAAAGAAAATTTATCTAAAGAGTGAAGCTTCATTAAATATATTTAAAGATAAAATTGGGTGTCATTCTTTTTTGTATGCATAAATACACAAAATATTTGAGAAAGGTTAGAATGAAATCAATAACTCATATTCAAATCAAGTTAGAATTATTAACTTATACAACAACATCATTAGCTATGGCTATGGCTATTCCCCCTTTCCATAAGGTGTTTGTTATTTTTTGCTGCAGCAAAGGAGAATAGTGGTCATTTTTTATCAAGTCAAAGCTGGAACAAAAGCAGTTCTATTTAATACTAAGAACCAGGTTTTTAAAGCTTTGCTCTCTTCACTTCAAAATAATTTCAACTTTCTTATCCATGAGTTTTATTGAAAATAAAAATAAAAACCTGAGTGTAAGAGGAAAGTGAGAAATAAAAGAAATGGTTATCTGTAAGATTGAGAAACTTTCCTCTCCATTCAAGATAATGGAGTAAAGAAAAATTATTTGATGAAAAAGCGATAAACAAATAGAAGCCAAAGAGGGTGGGGGAGCAGAACAATTAAGTGGTTAACTTTTTTATCATTTTATTGGTTTTGTTAGTGATTGTTTTCAGTTGTCTTTTGTCACATATTTAGCAACCTTATTCATAGTGGTAAACATGGTTGCAAAACATATTTGAGAAAGTCCTTCAAAATCAAAGCTTTGCTTGCTAAATTAAAAATAAACATTAAAGTAGCAGATGATCTCAAACAAGTGATCAAATGTTGACTTCACACTTTTGAAAAGTTGATCAGCAAATGTAGTTTTTTAATGAACAACCTTCTGTAAATGTGTATAAAAATCAGGACGATACAGAAATATAAACCTGATTTTTAGTTCAAGTGATTTTGACAATGGACAAGTTTGATCAAACTTTTATTTCAGAATTTGTTGGGTTCGAATTAGCACTGTCAGTAATTGTGCATTGATAGAACAAATGGAATTCATACATACTTTTTGTTTCAACTTCCCACAGATTTTTCCCTATAGCCAGTATGATGAATTATCAATCTGAATTACTGCGGCTTTATTAGATTTTACTTAGTATTTGTGTGTTATTGTATGTAAATATGATTTATTTTTAAGTTTTATAGACAACTCAAATTTAAACTCAGAACAGTGCAATCAAAATTAGTGATTTTTGTTTTGTTTTTTTCTTCGAAGCAGAAACTAACATCTGGATTGTTTTGTTAAGACTTTAAAACTCCCTCATAGACATTTCTCTATTAAGATTGAGTTATCTCCCTTAAATGGATTGAGAAGTTAGTATGGTGTAGTGGTTACAGGCACCTGGTTCAAGTTCTGTTGGGATGACTGTGTTTCTTTAACTTTAGCTGGCATCCTTGGAGAAGTATGACATTTCGCATCAACTGTGAAGTGAGATGTCATTATGCTAACAACAACAGTTAAAACAAATATGTGTACTCAATTTCTTTTTACAGACAAAACTGTTTTTCACGAGAATGTTCTCATATATTTTGAACTTTCATTCATTACCAACATTTAATTTTCATTGTCTGTGTTAATTCCCCTGTTAATAGAGGGCGGCAGTACTAGGGGTCTATCTTCAAAAACCATTTGCACCTAGCTTAATCTCTTCATTAGGATGATAATAGATAGAGAAAAAAAGAATTTTTGAAAAAAAGTCATTTTTGGCATGTGGGGGACATTTTTTACGATATTCCCCCCCCCCTCCGGGGGCCCAAAAATCACCATTTGCAGCAAAAAATTTACATTATGCAAAATTGCATGCACCTAAACGTCCTAAATGGATACAAATTGGTATAGATAGTTGAGACTGATGATTTCTAGCCATTTTTTGAGGCATTTTTGGGTTTATAGGATGAAAAGAAGGGCCAAAATGAACCGAAATTTGCTCAAAATTACCCGAAATCTTAAAAAATCAGCTATTTGGCTACTATGTTACTCCTAAAACATCCGAAATGACTATGAATGGACTTAGTTGGCTAAAACTTACATTACCCCATAATTTCTAGCCATTTTTGAGGCATTTTTGGGTTCCTAGGATAAAAAGAAGGGCCAAAATGAGCCGAAATTTGCCCAAAATTACCAGAAACTTAAAAAATCGGCTATTTGGCTACTATGTTACTCCTAAAACATTCCAAATGACTATGAGTGGACTTAGTTGGTTAAAACTTACATTACCCCATAATGTCTAGCCATTTTTGAGGCATTTTTGGGTTCCTAGGATAAAAAGAAGGGCCAAAATGAGCCGAAATTTGCCCAAAATTACCCGAAACTTAAAAAATCGGCTATTTGGCTACTATGTTACTCCTAAAACATTCCAAATGACTATGAGTGGACTTAGTTGGCTAGAACACACTGCAATGGCAATGGCTTCTTGATAACAACACTGCAATGGCTTCATAATAACACTGCAATAGATTCTTATTGTATTCAACAGAAATTCATTTCTGCTGGGTCCTTCATTTCTCTTAGTGTCCTCCCCCACCCCAAAACTGTGAAAGGAATTAGTTCCATTTCACATAAAAGGGAAATCCCCCAAAGAACAGTTAATAAACCATGCAATGCAATGTTCACTTAATCCCCTAAGGGAAATTCCCAGAGAGACAAATAATAATTATGCACACAAAAACATTGAGGTGAAAAATTTGTTTCGAATAAGTGGCTTATTAAAGGCAGGGGATTGTATGTTGTTATGTCACATATACCTACATTGCTTAGTCAGTTTCTGTGAATGGTTTTTAAGCCTGTTGATAGAATTTATGTCCCTGGTGGGGGGATGAAATTTTTGGAAGGTTGGGTGGGAGTCTTTTTGGGCAGGATCTGAAAAATTGGGAAAAACCTGTGGGGGACCTAACCCCCTAGGACACTGTGTTTCTACTGGGGTCTTCATTTATGCTGGGTCCTTTTTTATACTGGGTCCTTTATATCTGTCAGGTTCTTCATTTCAGTATACTGTAGTCCTTCATTTCTCTTTGGTCCTTCATTGTTGTAATGGATATTTCTACCAACTGGGTCCTTCAGATATCATGTTCGGTTTTCTTTTCTTTTACAGCTATCATCCAAAATGGTGAAGTATGCATTTGGCGCCAAACTTCCACTCGAGGTGGACGTAGTTATGATGATAACTCGTGATGCGCCAGCCAGCCACCCGGGTAGAGAAACGAAACTCCGCACAAAGGTCATTAATGATTTCTCAAGTTCCATCATCCACTTATGGAGCAAGGCGTTTGGAGCTGAGTTCGTTCAGTCTCGTAAAGTTGTACAGCAGAAGATCAGAAAGTTGTTGAACAATCACTACAACGATTACTACGTGCTGTCTACCGGAGGCAAGAAACGTAAAACCGAACTTTTGGGGAAGAGTAAGCGACAACTGTTCACAGCATGGGCTGAAAATCATATGGTTCTGTTTGACCTCCTTAAAACCAGCGTAAACCCTGAGGACTTCGATGAAGACGAGCCAATCTTCTACCAGAACCAGAAGTCAAATCGAATTGGTGTCATCTCTAATGAAATTGATGAACGGTATTACAACCCATTGCTTCGCTCTGACAACCAAGTCTATCAGGAGGAGGAGGAGGAGGAGGAAAAGGGGGAGAATGTGGGTATTGATGATGATGATATGGACGTTGATATGGACGTTGATCTCGACACCTCCGTGCCAATGAATATCAGTCTTAATAGATCTGGGTTAGTCCGTATTGTTTCAGAGGAGAAACCAGCCAGCAAACCTACTAGATTTCTTCGTACTGAGATACGACAGAAACGCGTTTTGACTGAGCGCATCAAGGTTGCTTGTGCTCGGGTTGCTGTTGGTGTACAATGCTCTGCAATGTATGCCAGAAAGGCTGTTCAAATAGTCGCGAGGGAATTGTACGGTCATGATTACTACTTGACAGCGGAGGAGCAAATGAAGAATGAACCTGAACTAGGTCAGTATGAGGATGGGATGTTGGATGGTGGCAACGACGAGGACAACGACTCCGAAAATCATGTCCCTCACAGCAGCGATGAATGGAAAAGATTCAAATTCATACTGCCAAGTGAGAAGACTATCAACTATCTATACCAATTTGTATCCATTTAGGACGTTTAGGTGCATGCAATTTTGCATAATGTAAATTTTTTGCTGCAAATGGTGATTTTGGGCCCCCGGGGGGGGGGCACTATCGTAAAAAAAGTCCCCCACATGCCAAAAATGACTTTTTTTCAAAAATTCTTTTTTTCTCTATCTATTATCATCCTAATGAAGAGATTAAGCTAGGTGCAAATGGTTTTTGAAGATAGACCCCTAGTACTGCCGCCCTCTACTGTTAATCGATTGAGTTATTTCCCTTTATATAATAAAACAACATGGAGCAGGAGATGATTGTCAAACTAGGAAGCAAATTTACTGAACTTTACGATTTCAACTTTTATGAATGTGTCCGTATAATTGATATGCAAAATCAATTGCTTTTTTGCCTTCGGTGATGATAAGTTTCTCTTTGGTGGAAGGAGGCTAATGGCTTTCCATAAATAAGCTAACACAATGCACACTTTTTATCAGGTGAGCAAACAACAGCTGAAAGATGCTGCTAGCAAATTTATTCTTGATAACTGAAGTCATTGGTTTGTTTTCTTTTCAATCTTTTCAGAATGTTCATATGGTAAATTTGGCAGTGGATGTAATTACGACTGTCATTGTGAAGACAACACAAAATGTAATAAAATAGATGGGAAATGCAGTGATGGGAAATGTGCAGCAGGATACAAGGGAGATAACTGCCAACAAGGTAAGAAAATTTATTGAATAAAGAATTGAAATGTGTAACAAAATATTGTGAAGTAAAAATAATTCAAAAGTAAATTTCATTCAAATTTTGGTTATAGTCAGCTAATGTACTTCCTAACTTCTGGCATAGCTGCTACCGGAAGTGGTGACAAATCATTTCCTTTACTTTTATTGTTCTTCAGTATTTCTAGTGTAGAGCAATTTATTGAAATGAAATATAAATAAGATATTATTGAAAAATATGCAATAAAAATTGACAAAATTATAAAAAGATAAACATAACACAGTCTTTATTTGCACTTTTAATAACAGAATTAAAAAAATGGAAGTTTTTATCTTATTAGAAATTTTAAATAAATATGTTTATGAACTTATAAAAATGTTTCTTTTTTTAATTTAAAAAATAAAAGTTGTTCATTTGAATTTATTCATTAAATATATGTTTATATATATATATATATATATATATATATATATATATATAAATTCGTATTCCTGTCTGTGTCTGTTTGATTACAAAAGGTCCATTACTTTACTATTTCATTCATTTCTATATATATAGTATGATTCTTGCAAAATATATGATTAAGAGGTAACCTCATTTGCATATTACATTAAGGAAAATCGATTTTACTAAATAGCGGTATGTTAGTTACTGTTTCTAGCAAGAGAATGTTATAAGTGTTCTATTTAAGATTGCTATTTAAAGTTGATTTATATTTCCCGATGATTGTACAACAAATGCCAACAGCCTACTCAGGAATGCTGATCATGCTGTGATAATGGTAGAAATCACTCTAAATTCTCGCCCTAAAACTGAAGGCCCACTGCTCTAAACAACGAGGTATTACAAAAAGGCTGACTGCGAAGCCATCAGGGAACTCATCAGAGATGCCCCATGGTAAAATATCTTTTCTCTTCCAGTGGAACAGTGTGCAAATGAGACCACTGAATGGTTCAAAACTGCAATTCAAGCACATGTTCCCATACGGAAATTCTATAGCAAGCCCCACTCTTCCCAATAGTTTACTTCTACTTGTGCAACTGCCATTGCTCAAAGGCAGCATGCATTCAGCAGATTCAATCGGCAAAAGTCCAGTTCCAACAGAAGTATATAGAAGCTAGAAGTAATTGTAAGAGAGTAATAATGACAACTAAGACAGATTACACTGAAACCACCAGAAAATGCATTGAAGCACAGAAATTAGGAACCCGTGATTTTTGGAAAATCTACAACGATGTAGTAAATAATGGGCAATCAAGGATTCCCCCACTATCAAACAAGCATGAGGTTGCTTGCACGGCAATCGACAAGGCCAATCTGCTTGCCAGTCGGTTTGCCTCCAACTCCACACTCGACCTAGCACACCACTCCCTCCCCGACTTTCCTTTGCGGACAGACGCCACACTAGATGATTTGAAAATCACCCCTTTTCAGGTACATGGTATCATAGAAAACCTAGACACTTCAAAAGCATGTGGACCTGATCTCATCCTGGCTGTGCTATTAAAAAAATACTCCACTGAGGTTGCTCCAGTTCTTTCCAAACTTTACAATAAATGCCTTAATGAAACTTGCTTTCCCAACTGCTGGAAAACGCTTCTGTGGTACCAGTCTTTAAAAATTCTGGTGAAAGAACTGACCCATTAAATTATTGCCCCATTAGCCTCCTCCCACTTTTCACCAAAATATTTGAGTCTCTTATTAATCAAGCCCTAGTCCAACACCTAACAGCTGCTAAACTCCTGACTGACAAACAATATGGATTTAGGCAAGCCCGTTCCACAGCAGATATCTTAACTGTAATCTCTGAATGTATATACCATTCACTGGACAAAACAGGGGAGGGTAGAGCAGTAGTCCTCGATATATCTAAGGCTTTTGACAGGGTATGGCATGATGGTCTTCTAAGGAAAATTAGATCATATGGTATCACTGGGAGAATACATAATGTAATTATATAGATAAACTATAGATAACAACAAACTTCCACCCATTAATATGGGAGGGGAGATTATCATCAAAAGTGTCCTGAATTGATAACTTAGCACTGGACTTACTACTTAGATATAAATAACATATTATTTCTAAGTGAAACTGGAATAGGGCCGACCACTTCCCTAGATGAGTTCATAATTAACGGATACTCTAATTTAACAGCTAAATCTGACCCCCAAGATCGCCATGGGCATGGAATATGTGCCTACATTAAGGATGGCTTCCCGTGTGGCAGGGATATCTCTAGAGAAGATTCTAATTTACCCTATATGTGCTTCAGGGTTGCACTTGCTAACACCACTGCATTTATATTTGCCCTCTATCGGCCCCACAACAGCGGAGTTACTATCTTTAAGAGCATATCTGAGAAAATAGACCACATCCTGTCTGCACATCCCTCGGCTAACATCCACATCTGTGGTGACTTCAACGTCCATAACGTGGAATGGCTGACCCATTCAAATAATACAGACGATGAGGGGAGGTTTTGTCATGATTTTGCCATTGCTTATGACCTCACTCAGATTGTTCGCAAACCCACCTGTATGCCTGATACACCCGGTCAATATGCAAGCCTCCTAGACCTTTTTCTTTCAACTTCCCCTGAGCTATATTCATGTTCTGTTCATTCTCCTCTAGGATCCTCTGACCACTCCATTGTATCAGTTAAGATAAAAGCAAAATGTAATAAGTCCCCAGACGTACCCCTCCACCCTACTGTATATCGATACTCTAAGGCTGACTGGGATAGCTTCCGTACATTCATATCTGATTTACCTCTGCACTCCATGTTTAAAAAGGAAGTGTCCTCTATAGTATCAGATCTGACCGAATGGTTAATTGTAGGCATAGGCATTGTAGGCATTCATACCATCTAAAAAATTCCAACAAAAACCTAACAGCCAGCCATGCTTCTCCCCAGAATGTGCTGCTGTTATCGCACACAGAAATCACTTTTTCCATAGCTACCAACGTAATAGATGCACTGAGACTAAAGCTGCTTTCAGGACTGCCAGCAACCACTGTAAAAGAGTAATAAAAAAATGCAAGAGAGCTATATGCCCAGTCTGTTAAATCCAAGGTAGCTTATCAGCGGCGTGGTTCCCACCAGTTTTGGCAAATAACAAATAGGATCTTGAACAGAAGTGTGCGTTCTATCCCAACCATTATTAATGGATCAGAGGTCATCTCGTCAGCGTCAGACAAGGCCAAACTATTTGCAAAGAACTTTGCAGCTAATTCTACCCTATGCGACGAAGGCCATCAACTCCCCATATTTCCTCCTATAACACAGAACATGCTAGGTAACATACAAATATCCGTGCATGAGGTCGCCAAGCTAATCAAGAACCTTGATTCCAGTAAAGCAACTTGCCCTGACGGCATCCCAATTATAGTGTTAAAAAAGCTTCAACCAGAACTTGCTCCCATACTTACGAAACTATTTAAGCGCTGCCTTAAGGAGAAGTGCTTTCCGACTCCCTGGAAGACCTCATCAGTTTGCCCTGTATTTAAGAATTCAGGTGATAAGTCATCTCCCTCTCAGTACAGACCAATAAGTCTCCTGTGTGTCATGAGTAAGTTGCTAGAATCCATATTAAATAGAGAAATAGTCAACCACCTCAGCAGAAACAACCTTCTTAGTGACACACAATATGGTTTCCGCTCTGCAAGATCTACCGCAGATGTGCTGACGGTTATATCTCACAGGATTAGTGAATCTCTTGACAAAGGCTTCCTTTCTAGGGCAATTGCTCTTGGCATATCAAAAGCCTTTGACAAGGTATGGCATAAGGGTCTACTTCACAAGATTTCCAGCTACGGTATAACTGGAAATGTTTTCTCAATCATTAAATCATTTCTCTCCGATAGGCTCATAAGAGTAGTGGTCGATGGACGAATGCTGGATTCCCTCAGGGGTCAATCCTGGGCCCAACTCTTCCTGATCTATATCAATGACCTCCCTAAACACATACTTAAATCATTCGTTGACATCTATGCTGATGACATGACCATCTACGGCAACACATCAAAGGCTGTAAGTGACAAAGTTCTCTCTGATTCTCTCTCCTCTGATCTCGAGCGCGTGGTTCAGTGGGGGAAGACGTGGCTGGTTACCTTTAATGCATCCAAAACCAAACTCCTATCCTTACATCATCAACGCTCTGATCCCCATCTGGCATCAATTGGGATGGATGGCTCTCGTCTGGGTGAGGCCCCGTGTTTTGACAAGCTTCTGGGTTTGACCTTTACTCCTGATCTGAAATGGAACACGTACATCAAGTCTGTTGCCAAGGTCGCTGGAAAGATGGTGGGATCCTTCTACCGCTCCAGAAGATATCTCACTACTGATGCAATTCTCTATCTATATAAAAGCCAAGTACATCCAAGGATGGAATACTGCTGCCATATTTGGGCAGGAGCTACTAAAAACAGCCTATCCTGCCTTGACAGAGTACAAAATAGACTTCGTGGCTTAGTGGGGGATGCCCTTTTCTCTTCCCTGCAACCTCTCTCCCACAGAAGAGGCGTTGCGAGCCTATCCTTGTTTTATCGTTATTTCCATGGCAGGTGCTCATCTGAACTCCAATCTCTGGTCCCCCCTCGCCAATCTTTCATGAAAAACACCCGTCTAGCTGAATCCACTGTGAAAAATTTCCCCCACTCTTTATCTGTGCCTAAATCAAAACGCGGATTTCATGAACAAAGCTTCTTTCTTAGAACTGCACGCCTGTGGAACTCTGTTCCGTCTGCCTGCTTTCCACCTGACTACAACTTGGATGTCTTCAAGTCCAACGTTAACAAATTCCTAATGAACTGCCCCTCTTAAGTAAACACTTCATCAAATCTCCACACTAACATAATGTACGTACTTGCAATAACCCTTATCCCTGAGTGGCTTCCGGGCCTTGATAAGTGGTGACCACTGTAAAACAAAAAAAAAAAAAGATGTAATTAAATCCTTCTTAAATAAGAGAAAAATCCAAGTTGTCCTCGGCAGTCGTACATCTAAACAATATGATATAAATACAGGAGTACCTCAGGGGTCTATCCTTGGACCTTTATTATTTCTGATATTCATAAATGATCTCCCTGATAAAATTGTTTCAGAGATGGGTATATTTGCTGATGACACCACTCTCTATAACAGGCACAAGAGGAAAACATATGAACACATATCTAAGGAAATGGCAGAAACACAAGAGGATGACCTCCAATCTGTAGTGGAATGGGGATAAAAATGGATGATCACATTCAATGCTGCCAAGACTAAGCTTGTTTCCTTCAATAACTACAAGAAACCTTCTCTATCACCAAAAGCAATGGCTAAGAACACATTACCTGAAAGTACACCCTTCAAACTCCTTGGCCTAATGTTTACAGGGAACATGAAGAGATACACTGAGAACATTGCCAAGGCTGCTGCAAAGAAGGTGGGCGTTCTGTACCATGCTAGAAAACTACTTATGTCTGAAAGTATCCCGTACCTCTATAAGGCTACCACTTGCCCATGTATGGAGTACTGTTGTCACATTTGGGCTGGTGGATCTGCTGCTTGTCTCTCACTCCTGGACAGGGTTCAAAAGAGAGTCGCCAACCTGATAGGTCCTTAACTGTCATCTAGGCTTCAGCCTCTGTCCCATCGACAAAATGTTGCATCCCTCTGCCTGTTCTACAAATACTTTAATGGTGAATGCTCTGACGAACTACAAGCACTTGTACCTCCTTGATGTGAATACCCCCGAGAAACCCAACAAGCAGCTAAATCCCACTCCTTCACAGTAGAGATCCCTAGGTGTAAGAAAGCCTTTTACTCCAATAGTTTCTTCCCCAGAACTGCAAGACTTTGGAACTCTCTTCCGGGATTCTGCTTTCCCAACTGTACTGACATGCAGAAGTTCAAGTGTAATGTGACTAAACATCTTGCTTCGCATCTCCCTTCATAATGCCCTTGCAACTTATATCTCCGATACTTCAAAGTGGCATTGGGCCTTGTTTTGGGTGAAAATTGACTAAAAAAAAAAATTTCATAATATATTTAATTAAATTTATTTTGAAATATTATTACCAACATCAATTTTTTTAGAAAATGGTTTTAAATTATTTCCCCTGTTGTCTTATCTTTTATTATATGTTTCAAACGTCGGATTGTGTGTTTGTGTGTGTGTTCATATATCCACTAAAACTTTCCTTGGTTGCATTGGATCAGGTCGAAACTGATACCATCTGAAAGAGCAAGCCCTCCCGTGCATTATATCTGAGAATTAGAAAAACAGATTGTCTGTGGTGCGGCTGATGGACCATTTCTTTCAAGGGGGTGGGGGGTGGGTCACTTTTCTCGATATCATTTTTTGCAAGTTATGTAAGCATTTATGTTTATAAACGTATTTCAGGATCATAACGTCATAAGTCGTCATAGTACGGTTGGCAAAAGCATTTGCCACTTACCCTTTTTTTCTTCTTTCACTCTTTCACGTTTCAGGTTTCAGCTTGCCTACACGGATAATTTATTTATTTTTACGGTCGCATGAGCACTCAATGTTATTTTTATTGAAACAAAAATTGTTTTGATTCATTTTTTTGGTTGGAGATCAAGGTACACTTACTTCCTCCATTCTTTTCTGAGAGGGTTGCTCAATATTCCTTTGTATAGCAGCTCTGTCCAAACCGAATTTCATGTCCACCGAGTAACACAGGGTATCCATGTTAGTGAAAGTATAAAAATAAAATTATCGAAATCAAAATAAAAAAAATTCAAACATAAAAAAAACGTATCCAATACATAATATCCCACAAGTAGTTTAAAAAGATTTTAAATGTATTATCAATAAAAAAATTAAAATGAGCACAAAAAATTGTTTTCAATAATTTAAAAAAAAAATAGAACTAATTTCAATAATTCTTAATTAAAATAAAATGGAAAAAACTTTTCAATGATCATGAAATTAAAAAAAAACAATAAAAAAACATAATAATAAGAGTATATGCCCAGGAGAGATATAGGCATGAGAGAAAAAAGCAAAAGAACTTCTAGTAGCAGTCACGCTGGAAGTTAGGAAGTATGTTAACTGACTATAACCCAAATTTTCAAATAATTTGAATGAAGAAAATATTTTAAAAATTTAGTGAAAGATTATGTTAATGGTTAATAATCAAATATTGAAATCAAACTTTTAAAAAATAAATACTTATATTCAACTATGAATTGTTTTAATGGATAGATGAGCACTGGTTTTAGAAAAGCTAATTAATTAAAATATCGATTTAAATTAATTACTTAGAAATATCCAGGTTAAAAACTTTAAGGTAGAAGAATTTTGCTTGATTATTTAAACATTTTGGTAAATTACCTGATATCTCCAGATTATTTTACTCTTGGATTCAAGTTTGTCAAAATCAAATAAATTTTTATGATATTCACTGCGTTTTCCTTCGTATAATTTATGACACATTTCTTGTCATGTCTCTTGAAATAATTACTTATTTACTTATTGTAGCCATTTGTTAATCTTTATTTTTTATTAAATTTTAATTGAAGAAATAGTATTTTTCTCTTCTTGCAATTCACCAATTAAATATATGTAAAAATTAATACATTTGTTGTGATGTACAGAGAAGCAGATGTTCATCCTGTGATGTTCAAATCGAAAGTGATTCAAATGGTTCGTACACATGTGGATGGATGCAGAATTTCTGGTAAAAGCAATAAGTATAAAAACGTTTATAATTTAAGTCAATCAAAAGTGGCTCTTCTTATATATAAAAAAATTTGTGTGTGAATTTGTTATGAATATAAAAAGGTGACAAAATGTAGAAATTAGGCAGTAGGATATAAAAAATTAAATTAATATTAAAACCTAATGTTAATCTTTTTTCTTCACACTTGTGATATACATCAATGCAACATATAAAACATTGCTATATTCAATATGCTGTATTCATTTATGTGAAAAAGTAACTTGTAGAAGAGAAAGTCGCCAACAAGGTTCTTTTGAGTTTGGTATATATTTTTGTTGAATACTTTGCTCATTAATTGATAAATATTGAGGGGATCTAAAAACAAGTAATCTTGAACTTAAATTATAAATCTTAATACAAGGGAAACCACTCTTAACTGAGTTATTTCCCTTGGATAGGAAGATTTTTAAATTAATTAAAATGAAACAGGCAAATGAATTTAAAATTTTTAATATACATTATATATATATATATATATATATATATATATATATATATATATACATGTATATTAATTAATTTGTTATAGATGGGTCGTGGAATTGCATTCATCCACAAAAGATCAAGCTAATTTGCATATTCTTTTAAACATTCAGTTTAATTCCCTATCAGTTTTTTGATTTTCTCATGTGGTAATCATCTTTAGTTAACTATTACGTGTAATTATATTCATGCAGATATTCTACATGATTTATACTTGTGTAATATTTGCATAGAAAGGTTTTAGTAAACACAAACCTCTTTCTATATATATTTATGTATGAGTATATATTTTTGCTTAAGTTTTGCCTCCTACCAAACTCGTCCGTTAGTTTTTGGTCTACAGACATGAAACTTCATAGACAGGGTATTCAGATCCATACGAAACTTTATATTTGGGTTTTAGCCGGGCAAAATCGGTGCAAAAGTTTGACAATTAAACATATGAAATTTACCAGGTGAAAGTGGCATTAAGAATATGCATGTCTAATGTAATAGCCATTGTGCATCTGGATTGTATTAAAAAAAAAAAAAAAAAGCTGCGTGTTTTGGAGTTCAGATAATATGCAAATATAATTTGGGAAATGTTCAATTTCATGGGAGATTTTTTCTTTTTTTCACTCGTTTTAAATATAAGAAAAAAGTTAAATTAAATCCTTCTTAGATAAGAGAAAAATCCAGGTTGTCCTCCATGGTCGTACATCCAAACAATATGATATAAATGCGGGAGTGCCCCAAGGGTCTATCCTTGGACCTCTACTGTTCCTGATATTCATAAATGACCTCCCCGACAAAATTGCCTCTGAGATGGGTATATATGCTGATGACCCAACACTCTATAACAGGCACGACAGGAAAACAAATGAACACATATCTAAAGAAATGGCAGAAACACTAGAGGATAACCTCCAATCTGTAGTGGAATGGGGACAAAAATGGATGGTCACATTCAATGCCGCCAAGACTAAACTAGTTCCATTCAATAATTACAAGAAACCTTCTCTATCACCTATAGCAATGGCCAACGACTCTTTATCTGAGAGTACATCTTTCAAACTCCTTGGCCTGACATTCACAGGAAATATGAGTTGGAACAATTACATTGAAAGCATTGCCAGGGCTGCTGCAAAGAAGGTGGACTCTCTCTACCATGCTAGAAAACTACTAACATCCGAAAGTATCCTGTACCTCTATAAGGCCACTATACGCCTATGTATGGAGTATTGCTGTCATATTTGGGCTGGTGCATCTGCTACTAGTCTCTCGCTCCTTGACAAGGTTCAAAAGAGAGTCGCAAATCTGATAGGCTCTGAACTGGCATCTAAGCTTCAGCCTCTGTCCCATCGACAAACTGTTGCATCCCTCTGCCTGTTCTACAAGCATTTTAATGGTGAATGCTCTGAAGAACTGCAAGCACTTGTGCCCCCACGACGTGAACACTAGGTGTATCAGAATTTTTGTAGGAATTTTTGACACCCCTAACACGAAACTGCGAATAAAATATAAAAATCACGTAATTTCTCTGTTTAAAAGTGGGTCATTTATTTTCTTTATGGATTATACTTCCAAAATAAACTATTAAAGTTTTTTAAAAGTAATAGATATATTTTTTTTTTAAACGGTAATGAATTTTCTGAACTCAATATTTTTCAATTTTTAAACTTTAAAAATCTATCAAAATTTCTCTATTGATTCTTTTTTTCACAATATTTTCAGGGTCAATGTGAAATTTTATGTTCTTTCCAATAAACTGAATATAATATTTTAGACAAACGTTGTTTTTTAATTCACGCCCCCCCCCATTTTCAAGTTTCTATTAAAAAGTAAATAATTAACTTACTCACCGAAAAGTAAATAATTAATTTACTCACAAATTGAAGAGAAAAGGTCAATAAATAATATATTCAAATTTAAAACAAAAAAACAAGTAGTGTTTTTTAGAATTTTACCTGTAAAGTCTTAAGTTTAAAACCTTTTTTTTTTAACCACCTTATTTGTTTTTTCTTTTTTTTTTTTAACAGAACCTTGATCCTTGCTCCTTTAATTGAAAAAAAAAATTAGGGCTTGAATTCCATTTTTCGAGGAGTTAGAAGCTTGGAAAGACAGGGAGTCGAATAATTCACGCCTCCCATTTTGAAATGTCTATTAAAAAGTAAATAATTAATTTATGTACCAAAGTCTTATATATCACAAATTGAAGAGAAAAGGTCAATAAATAATATATTCAAATTTAAAACAAAAAAAAAAAAAGAACTGTTTTTTAGAAATTTACCTGTAAAGTCCGAAGTTTAAATCCTTTTTAAAAAAAAAACCCACATTGTTTTTTTTGTTGTTTTTTTTTTAATGAAACCTTGGTTCTTGCTCCTTTAATTGAAAAAAAAAAATTAGGGCTTGAATTACATTTTTCGAGGAGTTATAAGCTTGGAAAGATGGGGTGGAATTATTCACTATTTTCACGAAATTTCTGACACACCTACGTGAACACCCTCGGCAAACCCGACAGGCTGCTAAATCCCACCCCCACACTGTAGAGATCCCTAGATGTAAAAGATCTTTCTACTCCAGTAGTTTCTTCCCCAGAACCGCTAGACTTTGGGATTCCATTCCAGGTCTCTGCTTCCCCAACTGTACTGACGTGCAGAAGTTCAAGTTTAATGTGAACTGACATCTTGTTGCCCAAATCCCTACATAGTACCTCAGTAGTTGTTGCCCCTGATAGTAGCCCCCTACACCAAAGTGGCAATGTGCCTTGTTTGGGGTGAAAATGTAATAAAAAAAAAGAAAAATTTTGTCAGTAGTTGTGCATAGAAAAAGTGTAACTTATGTGTAACCTTTATAGGATGAAACTTTAAAACTCATTCCACTGTTATGTCTTAATTTGTCAGTTTGTGTTTATCCATTGCGCACCTGGATTGTATTACCTTTTGTCAGTAGTTGTGCATAGAAAAAGTGTAACTTATGTGTAACCTTTATAGGATGAGGAAAATTGGAAGCTATTTCCACCCAGACTGACTGAGAAAGTGAATTTTTTTGCAGAATATTATGTTATACGGAATCTCCACCAAACTCAGGAAGATCATATGGTATCACTGGACGAACACTTAACATAAGTAAATCTTAAGTAAGAGAAGAATCCAAGTTGTCCTCAACAGTTGCTCATCTGTATACATTCTCTTATATACTTTTTACACACAAACTGGTTATCATTTCACAACGGATTAGTAATTCCACTGCACTTCTTGTGTCCCTAATGCTTACCAGTACCACAAAAAAAAAAATTGAATTGCACCCCTTTTCTACAACTGGTGTTACCAGATCAGGCTGTCTGAAGATATTGGCTTCCTGACTTAATAAGCAGTGGCTGAATGATCAATCCAGCTGGGACAAAGGTAAATGACAGGAATAATAAAAATATACAGAAAACCTATACTTGGGTGGGTAAAACCACATATTATGAATCCTGCCCATGTTTGAGTATACCAGCCACGTAGACCTGTAGGACCAAAGCAAATGGGATTTTTCTCCTTCCATAAAGGGCTCCGAGATGGATGAGAAGCATGACTGATAAACCTTCTAACCTTATTATGAATAAAAAAAAACTAATAGACCACATGTAGAGTCTGAGATGGACTTGGACAATGACAATGCAAATAAAGCCTTTCCACACTTCATAGTGCAAGAAGTTACTTCTGATGAACCACTATCACCCTTCCTTATCCAAAAATCCATATCAAGTAAAATAATCCCTCAAAATATTAAAAAGTTAAGAAATGTCACAATATTAGTAGAAGTATTGACAAGTTGTCTTCTTTCTCTGAAATCAATAACGCATCACTTCAACACCTTCAATGAAATATGGTTCAAGGAAAAACTACCTATTAAGAAGTTATCAGGATCCCCATCCCCATTCCTAAGTCAAAAAGAGAGAGTACAACTCCACAAAATTTTAAATGTATAGCATTGACAAGTTATCTTTGCAAAACTTTTGAAAGAATGTTAAATAGAAGACTAAACTGGTACTTGGAAACCAACGGCTTAATTACCAACATGCAAAGTGGTTTTAGAAACAAACGAGGAACACAAGGAGTTCCACGAGTTTATATTTTGTCAGTCATTCCATTCAATATAAAATCTTTAATATTGCAAAATGTTTAAATGAGATAAATGGCTTCTTATATGTAGATGACTTTGTAATCTGCTATAGATCCAAATATATTCATACCTTAGAACGTCAATTACAGATGTGCATAAACAAACTAACACAGTGGACCATAGAAAATGGCTTTAAATTTTGATTATGTCCATCTAAAGCATTCCTGCTGCCTTTGTAAAAATTTCTAATTGTAATAATTTCTCATTCTTTTGGGATAACCTCTTTTCATCTGATTTGTTTCACCCATGGCCTTTAACATTTCTGTAAGAAAACTGGAGGTTCTTCCAGCCTTAATGTTCTTATAGCTTCTTGTACCATTTCTACCTCAATTTTTATAGCTGCACCAGATACCACTTCTGCAACTTCTAGATTTTCTCAATTCCATGAAAACTCTATAGTCAACAATCTTTCATAATAGCATTTCCAAGAATCGGTTTTTCTGTTAATTTTTTACTAACAAACCATTTTTAATGTTCCAACAATATCCATATTTGTCTTTGCCAATTATTTAACCATTTTGAAGACTTTATTCTTTGCTGGACTAGATTAATACATAATAACATGGCTTTCCCTTTTCCTAAAAAAAAGTGTTTGTAACCAACTTGTCCACAACAAGAACAAATTTCATCTCTTTCTGTATTCCTATCAGCATATCCATTTTCTCCATGTACACTCTCAACATCACCAGGAGTCTTTCCAACATGACCATTCAAATCTCCTACGACAAGTATGTCCTTCTCATCAACCTTATAAGTTACTGCATTAAGCCTGTCATAAAACGCATCTTTCAGATATTCACTCAAGTCACATTATGGTGCATAAACATATGACAATTCTCTCGCCAATCATTATGGTTTGATCGCTTACATGATTACCTTCAATCACTTTAACTATCCATCTCTATCTAATAAAAATACTAACACGTTTTTTTCCTTTTCATTTCCAATTCAATATAGCTTATATTTTGCATTCTTTCTCACAATAATTCTAGCAGATGCATCTCTTCAAGTATATTGGACATAACATGGGTCAATATATCTTTTCACATAAAATTCAACAATCTCTCTATTTCTTTTTTTCTTTTTTCTTTTTTTTTTTGAAATCTCAACCTGTTTTTAAGACAGACTAATACAGAGTGACCCAAAAAGAATAGAGGACATTTAATTGTTTTCCTGAGCATTTTACAGTGAACAGAGAAAAAAATGCCAAATACCCTAGTGTTTTGATGTGATGTTTTGAATATAATAAACTAGTTTTGACCAAAGTTTCATTTCATTCGGACAAAACACTAAGAAACGGGGCCTAATTAGAGTTGGGGCCCGTTTTTTTGGGTCACCCTGGATTGTCCCTTTCTAAAAGTCAGAACAAATCAAATTCTTTTAATAATTAAAATACATTATAATAATATATGTATATTATAAATATAATATGAAAATATGAATCTTTTTCACATTAATAATGTTTTTAAGTTTGTTTTATTTATGTTTCGATTTGATGAGTTTGTTATTTTGATTCTTTTCAGCATGTCCATATGGTAAATTTGGCATTGGATGTTTGAAGACATGTCATTGTGCAGACAACCGCTATTGCAATAAAACAGATGGAAAATGTACTCATGGGTGTGAAGCAGGATACATGGGATATGATTGTCAAACTGGTAAGAAAATTTAGTAAAAAATATATTTAATTAAAACTCATAAAAATCATTGGATGTGACATTGATCTTATAAAGATTGATTATTTCCTAGTTCACTTGTTATGTGGTCACATGATCATCACATAACATAACAGATAACTTGTTATTTCTTTATTACACATCTAAATTGGGTAAAATCCATTGAAAGCGTACGGTGGTTATATGAGAAAATAAAGCTGTGCATGCATTATAAATGTTTTTTTTTCTGTCTTATGTTATACATTAGTACATTAGGGGTCATTTTGAGTTAAAAGTTTATTTACTGCACCCATCTGAACTAGAGAAAATCATGATTTAAATGTGTATGTCTCGTCTAAATAACTAACGATAAATATCTCAGTCTGCTGTTGAAAAACTTTCGAAGCAGCTAGCTGACGCACTTCAAATGTGTCAACATTATCCCAGAAACTACAATGACACATGGCGAAGAAGTTCAAGCAGGAACCGATCCACGTCACGACATAAACAAGATGTTTGTTTCTACCACAGGAGATTCGGCGTCGACGTGAGGAAATGCACTACACCCTGCGCGTTCAAAAAACCAGCACAGGGAAACGAACCTTCCAGCCAGTAATGACGACGACTGTGGCTGGAGCACAAGAAAAAGGTCGTCTGACAAAATTCACGGATATAACTTTTTAATAGACACTGGAGCGGAAATCAGCGTTATACCGACACCGCATGGCCACCCAACATGGACCCAATTTTTCAACCTACAAGCCGCCAATAGTACAAAAATACCCACTTTTGGCGAAAAAACTTTAAATTTAAACCTTGGAATGCGAAGGAATTTTTTATGGAATTTCACCATAGCCAGCGTGACCACTCCAATTTTGGGGGCAGACTTTTTAGCCCATTTCAACCTGTCTGTCGACATGACTCATCACACATTGACAGACAACGAAACGAAGATTTTGGTGAGAGGAACTACCTCGAAATTTTTAATCACCGGAATCAGCACCGCCCTACCGAAGATTTACATGTCCGCCGGTTACTCCAAAAATTTCCTCAACTTTGCCAGCCATTTAAAAACACGGACGCCATCAAGCATAGCGCTAAGCACTATATTAAGACAACAGGACCGCCCGTCTATTCAACCCCCAGATGCTTGAAACCGGATAAATACAAATTAGCAAAATCCGAATTTCAAAACCTACTCCACATGGGAATAATACGGCCCTCGAAAAGTGCTTGATCATCACCACTCCACATGGTACAGAAAGCTGACAACACTACATGGCACCCGTGCGGAGATTTTAGACGCTTAAACGCGAAAACTGTTCCAGATAGATACCTATTCCCCATATCCATGACTTCGCCAATGGACTCCAAGGCACCACAATTTTTTCCAAACTGGACCTCGTTAAAGCATATTTTCAAATTCCAGTCGCGGAAGAAGACATTCATAAAACCGCACTGACCACACCATTTGGCCTTTATGAGTTGGTAAGGTTCAGGCTGAGAAACGCCTGTCAAACTTTCCAGCGTTTGATTGACAAAGTGGATCAAGTAAAGAATAGATACCCTGTAGCAGACGCTGCCGCCCAGCGGTGACAAGCGCACAATTCAACAAACACCGGTGATTCGACCTTGACATTGGCACAAGCACATGGCGTCGGGTGTTTGTAAACACGTCAAATAGCAAACATGCTTGAATATTTGCCAACAATTTTTTTTTTAAATATATTTACAAAACTTTTGAAGATTTAAATGAAAAAATATATATTTACAAACATTTTTTTAAGTAAGTAACAAAACGAACGTATTTAATAAATAAAAGATATTTAAATAAATGGGTGCCTTTCCTTTCTGTGTCGGATTTTTTTGATCAAGATTGATTTTTATGTACCGTGTGTTTTTTTGGGGACGGAGGGGGCGTGTCTGTATGCGTTTTTAAGACAATTCAATATTTATTTCATTATTCTTTAAAACATTTCAGCGACAATTAATATATTTTTAAAATAATATTTTTAAATATAAACTTTTGACGAATATTCGCGAGCAAGATTTTTTTTTTTTTTGATAAAAGATATTTAAATAAATGGGTGTCTTTCTGAGTGCGTTTTTATTTAATAAAAATAAAAATTATAAAAAGATTTGGTACTGGTCGCGATTTGAGTTCCCTGCCAAAGAACACCATAAAAAAAAAACACTGACTTCTCCCTACGCATGAGCAAAGGACATTTATCGCCTTTGTTTTTTATCACTTTTATCGACCTTTTCTTTTTTTTAAATAGCATTTTATTTTTAAATGACGACGTTTTTACTGTTTATGAATATTAAAAGAAAAATAATTACTAAACATTTATTAATAAAAAAATGTGTGGTAGTGCACTTATGATCCGCGCTATAGTTTGAATCGTATTTCTAAGTTTAATTAAAGTTTAATGTTTTTTTTATTCAATTGTAAGGTTAAGTCATTCTTAACATGGGGAGGGTGTTTTTTACCTATTCTCTACTTTAACCTTACAATTGAATAAAAAAAACATTAAACTTTAATTAAACTTAGAAATACGCGCGGATCATAAGTGCACTAGCACCCATTTTTTTATTAATAAATGTTTAGTAATTATTTTTCTTTAAATATTCATAAACAGTAAAAACGTCGTCATTTAAAAAGAAAATGCTATTTAAAAAAGAAAAGAAAAAGTTGATAAAAGTGACACATAAACAGTAAAACAGTAAAAAAAAAGTCGATAAAAGTGATTAAAAACAAAGGCGATAAAAGTGAGATATTATTAATAAATGTGTAGTAATTTCTTTTATTTCAATATTCATAAACAGTAAAACTTATAAAAAGTCAATAAAAATTCATGATCGTTTAGTTACTATGGCAACTAAAACATGTCCTTTGCTCATGCGTAGGGAGAAGTCAGTGTTTTTTTATGGTGTTCGGCAGGGAACTCAAATCGCAACCAGTACCAAAGATTTCTATCTAGAATTCATCTTTATAAAAATAAAAGTTATAAAAAGATATGTGAATAAAATATATTTTAAAATCTCGATTGTTTATACTTGTGATTTTATTATGCATAAAAATTGCCTCGGTCTATAATTATTTCTCCTTCACTAACCACCGACATACATCGCACTTTAAATATATATTGAATTGTATTAAAAACGTACACAAAAAAAAAAAATGTCCAAAACCGTATAGAATGAACCTTTTATTAATAAGTTTTATTCAGTCTTTATTTGAACTTAATGGACTGTTTTTTTTTTTTAATTTATTTTTGTATTTATTGACTGTTTTATTCTTTTTATCAAACAAAAATAGAACTTTTATAATGAAATATATATTATGGACTGTTTTTCAAACATCGAAATTTTAAAATTAAAGTTTTATTTAAAAAAGAAAAAAGATGAGGTGTTTTGTTTTTTCGAGATATTTCTTTTCGCCATTTATCACTTTTAAATTTTATTCAACAATGAAATGACAAAAAAACACTTTTTGTTAAATATATTTAAAAAAAATTATTATAAAATATCTATAAAGTCTATTTTTTATGTCTATAAAAGTTTGTTGAAAGTTCAAATAAAGTTTATAATTTAATTGAAAACAAAACACCTCGTCTTTTTTGTTTTTTTAATAAAACTAACTTTAATTTTAAAATTTCGATGTTTGAAAAACAGTCCATAATATATATATGTCATTATAAAAGTTCTATTTTTAAAAGAATAAAACAGTTATTAAAAAGTTCTGTAAATATATTAAAACGCACCCAGAAAGACACTGATCTATTTAAATATATATATATATTTTTTTTAAATCTTGCTAGCGAATATTCGTCAAAATTTAATATTTAAAAATATTATTTTAAAAATATATTAATTGCCGCTGAAGGTAACGTTTTAAAGAATAATTAAACTCTGGAATTCCATCCCAGGCCACTGCTTTTCCCCAACTGTACTGACATGCAGAAGTTCAAGTGTAACGTGAACCGACATCTTGCTGCCCAAATCCCAACATATTACCCCAGTAGTTGTTGCCCCTGATAGTATCCCCCTACACCAAAGTGGCAATGCGCCTTGTTTGGGGTGAAAATGTAATAAAAAAAATAATAAATTGTCGTAAAAACGCACATAGAACCCCCCCCCCAAAAAAAAAACCGCTCCATAAATATTAATCTGGGTTGAAAAAATCCGAAACAGAAAGACACCCATTTATTTAAATATCTTTTATTTATTAAATACGTTCGTTTTGTTACTTACTTCAAAAAAATGTTTTGTAAATATATTTTTTTTCTTTTAAATCTTCAAAAGTTTTGTAAATATATTAAAAAAAAATTTGTTGGCGAATATTCGAGCATGTTTGCTATTTGACATGTTTACCCGACGCCATGTGCTTGTGCCAATGTCAAGGTCGAATCACCGGTGTTAGTTGAATTGTGCGCTTGTCACCGCCAGGCGGCGTCATCTGCTACAGGGTATCTATTCTTTACTTGATCCGACAGTTTTCAGAGGTCTGCCGTTCATATTCGCATATGTGGATGACGTTTTAATCGCCAACAGAAACCTCGAAGAACACCGGCTACACCTGGAACAAACTTTCGAAAGACTGTCACATTTCGGTCTTAAACTAAACACAGATAAATGTGTTTTTGGCCACTAAGAAGTTCAATTTCTCGGTCATTTAATTGACAAGGATGGAATCTCCCCTTTGCTTGAAAAAGTAAATGCTATTTCGAATTTCCCTCTACCGACATCTGTCAGACAAGTACACCGTTTTGTAGGCATAATTAACTATTACCGACGCTTTTTGCCTAACTGTTCCACGTTACTCGCACCTTTAACGGACTTGTTAAAAATCCGAACCAAAAACCAACAGTTAGTTTTGGAAGGACCTGCACTACAGGCCTTCGAACAATTGAAAACTGCTTTGGCAAACTTCACCAAACTCACTTATATCCAAGATAGTGATACAACGGCAGTAAAGGGAGGTAACTTATGTTGACTATTATATCAATATCTTTACTTTTTTTTTAAAGATTTAATTTCTTTTTTTAAACCTATCTAATCTAAGCAACAGTTAAAATTTCTTTTTGCAAATTAATTTTCGCTAATGTTTACTCACCTAATTTGGTTGAGCGTATTCATATTTTGTAAGAGCATAGAGATTGTGAAAACGTGAGAATATAAGCTTGATTTTTAGTCCAAACTTTTTTCGAAATGGACAAGTTTCATCTAACTTTGCCATTATTATTCCATAATTTTGATCTTTTGAATGTAGTTACTGTAATTCTGTAAGGAAATTAACCTTTACCAACACCACAATGAACATCAACAAATCTCCCTCAACTTTCAAAAATTCAAATACCTGCCTTTCAAGTAGTTGTTCTCCTCATATGCAAATAATTGCGATTGTAAAAAGTCTTATTACAATTTCTTTTTTCCACTGAAAATCGAGTGCTCAATGTGCGAAACAGTGCATACATTTCAAAGCTAATAACCCTTCATTTTCGTCTTCATTGTTACAAGAGTTAACACTTAATTCTCCTTTTTATTTTAAATCAAAGAGGTGTTACATTTTCTAATGAAGGACAGAGTTGACAAACTGCAATAATTCGTAGCTAATCAAAAGCAAAGAAAAACATTTTATTGCAACTACTCTCAATTTTTCACCTACAGACAGTGCAATCCTTTCATTTACTCTTTTTTTTTCAGAATGACATTCTCAAATTCTTTTTTTCTAAATTTTACATTGGAGCATTATCAATGCCAGGAGGCCACTCGAGGATGAGGGTTAATTAGTGTACAGTAGTCAATGGGACAATATCGTAGTAATCGTTAGTAGTGGAAAATTTGTAAATTGGATTACTTAAGGGGAATGGCTCATCAAGAATTTGTTTAACTTGAAGACAACCAAATTGTAGTCAGCTAGAAAGTAGGCAAATGGAAGAGATTTCCACAGACGTGCAGTTCTAAGAAAGAAGCTTTTGTTCATAGAATCTGTTTTAGGCACAGATAATGAGTGAGGGAAGTTATTGATAGTAGTTTCAGCTAGACGAGTGTTTTTTTTGTGAAAGTTTGGTAAGGTGGGACCATAAATTGGAGCTCAGATGAGCACTTGCCATAAAAATAACGATAAAGTAAAGACAGACTCACCATGGCTCTTCTGTGGGAAAAACGTTGTAAGGAAGAGAAAAGGGCATCACCCACTAGACTACAAAGTCTATTTTGAACTCTTTCAAGGTAAGATAAGACTTTCTATTGCCTAAATAACCGATTATTAGGTTGCCAATCAGCAAACACAAAGCCATTTTCAGAGTCAATGAAACAATTGTCCATTAACAGTTTCTTTTTATGCCATTTTAAACACTATGTGCCATTCAGAGACAATTAGGCAATATTTGCGTAAATGGTTCTTATATAAACATTGCTATTTTATTTATTTTCTCATTATTACATTCTATATACTACTTTTTGTTGCTGGACAACACCGGTTACATTTTACTATTCATTTGGCTTTTTCAAAGATCTAAAATACTTTTCATTATTATTTATAGATTGAATACTTCCTAAACATTATTAATAGCTTAGTAAAATGGACTATGATACAACATGGTAGAAAAAAAACAAAACAATTTGATCGCTCACCTCAATAAACATTGGGATTTCATGAGGTAGTAATCAATTGCTGAAACAAGTTCTCTCAGCATTTCAAAAATGTAACTAGTGTTAGATATTCATATAATATTGATTGATTTTATTATCTTTACTTATATGTAAAAGAAAATTTGTGTGTGTGGGTTTTTGTGTGTGTGTGTTCATTTCCTGTGGACTTGGAAACAGCCGGGTTGATTTTTTAAAAATTTCGCATTAATATACTCTGTGTCTGGGAGTGTTCTTAGATAGGTTTTGTATCGGAATGCCCCAAGAAATATTGAAAATCAATAATCTAAAAATCTGATTAAAGAAGGAACGGTCCAATTTTGACACAAAGTTAACATTCTTATATGGTCTAACATCACAAGTGTATTTTAGAAGTTTTATCACCGCACAAGCAGAAGGGTCCAGAATATAAAATCAACAGTAGGTTCTTTGATAAGACATAGGACATGTTCAAAATGAATGTTTCTTTTAAGAGCACAATTGCACCATGATACTTGACTTTTGCATTTTAAACTTTAATTCAAGCCATTATATAAAAGTAATTTTATAAAATCAACAGATTCTCTACAGTGCAATGTAGACTACAATGTATTGAGGATTAAGTCACTGTGGAGAGACATGTGAAGCTTCCTCTTGGTGCACTATGATGGATTCCCAACTAGAGCAGGCGATTTCACTGATTTCAATGACAATAGAAGTATTGGAAATGGAGGAACATTCGTTGATCCTCATTCAATCCCTGGCAACATCAGGTCTCCCTGCTAGTTATGCTGTAAAGAATGGATTTTATGAAGAAAATTGGGAGGTTGCAGATGTTTTTAAAGTAGCTGAACTTGTCGAAAGTTGAACCAATGTAAAAATGGAACTAAAAAAAAATAATTAAATAATTTTAAAAAAATTTTCTTTTAACCGATAAGATGCGATTTAGTTTGGCTTCATAAAATGGAATAACAACAAAACAACAAAACCCAGTGATTCTGTCTTTTTTACTTAGATTTTATTTTTATTTTTTGTTAAAGTTGAAATAGGATTGCACTTTTATTTCTTTTGCCTTTCGCATAAAATGTTTACGAAGATGTCCATGTTAAAGCAAAGAAATCTAATTTGGTTTTGATCTAAACTCAGTTAATCATAATAATTCATTGATTTATGTCTTATCTCCATTCTTTTTTTCAGTTTGTCCAATTGGTAAATTTGGTAGTGGATGTTTGAAAACTTGTCATTGTGCAAACTATCACGACTGCGGTAAAAAATATGGGAGATGCTATGATGGGAAATGTGCAGCTGGATACAAGGAGTATTACTGCCAAACTGGTAAGCAAGTTTACTGAACTCTACTTTAACACTTTTGATTTTGTCTGATATTTTTTTCTATTATGAAAAGATGTATGAATCGTTTGCCTACTCGCATGTTTATGTCTGTCAACAGAAAGTCATTTTTGTTCTTTCTGCATTTTCAGTTTGTATCTGAATTAAATGAATCTAATTAAATCAAAGGAGAGAAATAACAATAGATTATATTTTCTACTTTTTGAAGCTATGAAAAGAAATATAAAAGAATATAATGCGTAAAATTCTAGTTATTATTATTAAGGCAGTGAATTCTTAAAAGGTTTAGTTATAAATATCAAAAAGAATTTCCAGTGAAATTAATTTTAAATAAGTGATGCTGTTGCAACCAGAAATCGCACACAGGTGAATAAGAACGTTTTTAAAACGTATATGCAAATGAGATAAATTGTCCTTTTCAGAACATGTCCATATTTCAAATTCAACAAAGCAACTACCTTTACAATGTTTGTTGTTTTTACTGCAAATGACTTTTTTAAATGTTATCTTGTTTTGTTAATTTTTATTTTATTTCGGACTATTAGTCTCATCTTATCTTTTTATTGATGCACAACGTTTCGGCCAACTTCCTCTGGCCTTCGTCAGGTGGTAACCGCGACGGATAGGAACTTCGAATCTCCTAACTGCATTCTCAGCCATCACTGCCATCCGTAGTTGTTGTCGTCTCACCACATTTTTGACCAATTACCTCTGGCACGCTTTGGGTGGGATTGAAACCGCTATCTTCAGACAATGTTCATCTGGAACCGTAGAGATTCAACGTCTCTATCAACTGCGCCACGGACCCCGAAGGGCGATCAAGGTTGGATTCTTTGATCTTATAAATCCACATTTATTTATTATCTGATCTTCCATAGTCGGGTCCGTACCGATTGGTATATATATATATTATTCCTTATTGGAATTTTTTATTTTTGAGATGAGCATTGTGTGTTAATTTTTATTTTATTTCGGACTATTAGTCTCATCTTATCTTTTTATTGATGCACAACGTTTCGGCCAACTTCCTCTGGCCTTCGTCAGGTGGTAACCGCGACGGATAGGAACTTCGAATCTCCTAACTGCATTCTCAGCCATCACTGCCATCCGTAGTTGTTGTCGTCTCACCACATTTTTGACCAATTACCTCTGGCACGCTTTGGGTGGGATTGAAACCGCTATCTTCAGACAATGTTCATCTGGAACCGTAGAGATTCAACGTCTCTATCAACTGCGCCACGGGCCCCGAAGGGCGATCAAGGTTGGATTCTTTGATCTTATAAATCCACATTTATTTATTATCTGATCTTCCATAGTCGGGTCCGTACCGATTGGTATATATATATATATATATTATTCCTTATTGGAATATATATATATTATTCCTTATTGGAATAAAATAAAAATTAACACACAATGCTCATCTCAAAAATAAAAAATTCCAATAAGGAATAATATATATATATTATCTTGTTTTGTTGTGTTGATTCACTTTATTTTTTTTAGTTTGTGAAGTTGACATCTTTGTTTCAAGTTAGAATTTATAGTAAAACTGCCAATCAGTTTGAATGAAGCTCATCAATATTCAATTAATCTGAAAAAGATGGAGAATATATTAAAATAACATTGGCCATTTCTTGTCACTTTTGAAAAAAAGAAATAAAATTGGAAAACAAGATTAGACATGTTTTAGTGCTCTTGTCAGCTGAGAAGAGAAACACTTTCAACATGAAAAGAAATAGATGCCTCAGATGCAAACATACAATGATTTCTATCATCATCATTGATTTGATATCTGTTTTATGTGTTCGCATTTGTTGGACTCTGGTTTTTATATTTTCTCAAGGTTTACTTTATCACCGTTTAAATTTTTAACATTTTTAAAGGTTGGATGCACCATCAGCATCCCTCAGATATTGTTTTTAGACAAAATCAACTTTTCATGCAAATCATATTAAAAAAATCTGAAAACAAAAACAGAAAAATGATGGATAGTTATTTTTCTTTAAATCATTGCTTCTTTAAATGAAAGCAGCATACTCCTAATTCCGATCCCATCTGAGTGCGTTAATATTGTTTGCGTGGAGTGTCTTGGTTTGTTTGTGCCATGAGAATGTCTCTGAAATGGTTGTTATGATCTGGGCATGGCAACCAGCTTCCTGAGTGTTAGATACAATAAAACAATAGGTACATCCTCTTTAGATTAAGGGGTGATTTGTTGTTGGCTACATCTGCTGATGGGTCATCAAGTTCATCATGAGAGCGATAGAGAGAGAGACAAAAAAGAAGAGAGTAACAGAGAGAGAGAGAGAGAGAAAGAGATTAAGATATATTTTGTTATTAAATTACAACAGATTGTTTTTGATTTTAATGTTTTCAAATAGAGACAAAAAAGGAGAGAGTAACAGAGAGAGAGAAAGAGAGAGATATCTTAATATATATTTTGTTATCAAATTACAACAGATTATTTTGGATTTTAATTTTTTCAAAAGTCAATGTCATTAACATTGATATGAACATTTTCACTTCAACTGCATTCACTTTTTGTTAAACTCTCAGTTTGAGTTAAGTGAAAGAGGGTGTAGAAGTCACAAAAAAAGCCTATTTTATCTTGTGAATTAATGCACCCCCCTCCCTCCCCCCACTGAGTGATTCAGGACACACTGACCAATCAGCTGGCAGAGTGCATTGATTCACTTGTCCCCTAAAGAACTTCTTTAGCCTCTTTTGGGAACAGTGGTCAGCTAGTAGAGGGAACTCAAATCCAGACATCTCTCTCCCTTATCTCCCATCCCTGTCCACTCGACATAGCAGCATTGACGGTTTTCACAGAAGACAACTGCTGCCAATCTGGAACTCCACAGAGAATGGCTGCCTGATCAATGTGGCCAAAGAACTTTTCATTCCTTCTTTATCCAATACAAACACTGTCTAACTTTCTGCTGCTTAAATAAATGCTTTTTTTGGGTTTTTTTCCGTGTCCAAAAACTAATTATTTTATTAGCAAGGTCTGTCACAGCATGCGATAGCAGCTAAGGTAAATCGCAGTAAAACTGTTATTTGCAACTTTCTAAAGAACACTGAGAATTATGGAAAATCAAAGTGGACCGTTTGAGATTTGGTCGTGAATACCAAACCTTGGACGTTGAGAAGTGGAAGAAAGTCCTGTTTTCTGATGAGAAAAATTAAATTTAGATGGTCCTGATGGCTCCCAGCAATGCTGGCATGACTAAAACATGCGTCTTGAAATTTTTTCCACACGTCATAGTGGTAGAGTGTCTATAATGGTATGAGGTGCCTTTTCTTATAGATGGACGATGGAGCTCCAGGTGGTTCAGGTTGTCAGACAGCAGCTGGTTATGCTACAAAAAGCATCTTTGATGATGGAGAGTCATCGTTTGTGTGGGATGGATGGTTATTCCAACAGGATAATGCTGCAATTCACACTGCAATACGGACCTTGAGCTTTCTACAAGAAAATGGAGTCCATCTCTTGGGACATCCTGCATGCTCACAGGACTTGAACTCAATTGAAGATGTTTGGGGATGGATGACAAGAGAGGTTTATCGAAATGGCAAACAATATTTAAAAAAAAATGAACTTTGTTAAGCCATCTTCAGAAACTGGAGCAGGATTAAATTTTTGATCAGCGGTGTATTTAGCAACTTTATTCATAGTACTGAACATGGTTGCAAGACATTACACATGAAAAAGTTAATCAAAATCAGAGCTTTGTTTGCTAAAGTGAAAATGCACACAACAGTAGCAAATGATCAAGTCTGATTTTTAATTCAAGCGATTTTGACAATTGGCAAGTTTGATCTTAGTCTTCTTTCAGAATTTTCTGGGTCTAAGTATGGAGTGTCAGCAGTTATGCATAGATAGAAAAAACAGAACTTGTACGTAACCTATGTTTCAATGTGTTCCAACTTCCTACAAAATTTTTCAGTACTAGTGCATATTACAAACTGGATTCTCATAAATATCCAGTAGGGGTAGATCGGAAACTTATGCAAACCACTGAAATATGTTGAGTGCTGGTCAAGTTGATTAGCCAATCAGAATGCGACAACAAAAGTGATTAGCCTATAAGAATCCAAGCAGACACTTTTTGATAAATTTGAAGAAAAGGGGATAAAAAACTTTCTTATTGATTTTAAATAATGGAGCAACACATGGCAATTAATCTAACTATGCCGGAAAAGAATGTAGGGTGGGCTCTGAACATACCCTTATTGATTGGAGGTTGTTGTTATATTTTATTTTATTGTTTTTCGATTTTTTTTTTCAATGATGAATGTTGTTATTCTCTGTTTCTTAATGTTTTTAAGATTTGCTTGGCAGAACTCGGCATATTCCGGCAGTTTATGTCAGATGGATAAAACTGGGGAGAGCTATCGAGACCATGTGTAATAGACAATACCAGATACAGTTGGATGGAAACGGCAGATTATTCTCCCGTACAATCACCTCCCCAAAAATACCGGTCATAAGGCGGGGGAGGAGGCATGTAGAAAATGGAGAAGACTGATGAGATGAGTCAGAAAAAAGTGGAACACCGGTCATCATCTGGTGTTATAAATTCAGTGCTAGTCTCGGACTCGGAAGACTTAAGTCCACTTTACACAGAGGAGAAATATGTTTCAATTTCTGTCATCTCATAGAAGTTGTATACAAGCTCCAGTTTTTCTATGCACAATGACTGACAGTCTTGATTCTGACTCCTCAATCTTTAGAATTAGAGTTAAATGAAACTTGTGTATTGTTAAGATCTTATTTCCATTTTATTTCCCAGAATTCAAATTTGAGTTCAATGTGCTTTGGAAAGTTCCATGTAGTTGAGTTGATTCTTGCATTTGTGGAGACAATGGTCTTGGTGCTTATGTTACTCTCCTGCTGCGTTGTGAGATCAAACTCATAGGTTTGTGTCTAATCGAGTCTTGGTTTTCCACCTCCATATCTGTTAGATGTGTCATCTACCATCACTACGTTATCATCCATCTTTGCCACATCCATCATCTCATGTATGTTAGACAGGGATACAGTGTCCTCTATTCTTGGCTTTTGGGGAGGTGGTTGTACGGGAGAATAATCTTGCGTATCCATGATAGGTTTGATTTTCTGGAGGAAACAACAATTGTGTAGTGTGATTCTGCCGTTTCCATTCAACTGTATCTGGTATTGTCTATTACACATGGTCTCGACAACTCACCGCAGTTTTGTCCATCATCACGAATATGTTTCTGCCTGATTCTGCACCTGAACAGATTCGCCGATCTAAAGCTGTTGGAGTGGATGACTGTGCATGTTGTACTGTTCTTTATTTAATGTATGCCTTTTTGCCATCACCTTTCTTCTTAATTCTTTGCTTTCTGTCCAATGATCATAAAACAGTGCTTCTTGCGAAGTATAGGGAGGTGATACCTTATTGTTTGACCATATAACATTTTAGCTGGTGATAATCCGAGGTCCTTGTGGGGCGTATTCCTATGTGTCTTCATCGCCCGTGCTGCCCGATAGCCAGCAGTCCATGAGTATTCTTTTGGCTGTTTTTATGGTCAGTTTAGCTCGGCCATTACTTTGGGGATAATGTGCAGATGATATGTCTCTTTACACCCCAGTCTCCCAGGAATGATTTATACTCCAGTCAGTCAAACGATGGCCCTTCATATATCCTTTGGTGCACCATATGTGCAGAATCAACCCCTCAATGCATCACATACTGCTGTAGCCTTCCCTGAAGATAACGGGACAACCTCAATTCAGCTGGTGTATCGGTCTGCATATACCATGTAAATCTTCCCATGCATATCCAGTAGATCCGTAACAGTCCTTTGAAATGGGAATTCTGAGTTCGAGGGTGGCATTAGTAGTTCTCTCGGTTGGGATGGAGTGATTGAATTGCATTTTTGACATTGCGCCCTTGTTTGTCTCTGATACTAGTGTCTAGACTGGGACAAAATAATCATTGGTTAGCGTTAGCCAAAATCCCATTCCCACCTTGATGCCCCGCCTCCCCTTGATTGGCGGAGTGCAGTGCCTCTACTACTTAAGCTCTAAGCTGCTTTGGTATCAGAATTTTATCCCCTTTTATAGGCACCCATTTCAAACAATATAGTTGGCCAGCTACCATGTCCTCCAAATAGTTTAGAGTCTGTTGGCAGCTCCCGTTAGGACACTGCACAGTAAAATTGCAAAACCTTGCTTGGGATCAAAGCTTTGCTAAAAAACTGTGTGGGACCCTCCCCTTCTTGCTGTCTTGTATTGTGGAATCTATATCACTGCACCTCTTGATGTAAACCTTTCACCACAATGAGCCGTATATACCATAGAAGCTGTTCTTCTGTGGCGATATTGAAAACTTTGGGCCCTACTAGTTCAGACAAAAGTCTGTTTACCTTATTCGAGCAAGCTGTTTTTAACTCATTGCATATTTCCATGGAGTCGATTAAACTGCACAATTGTTTGTACCGAGTCCATGTGTCGATGAATAATAAGTCCCTGTTGGTGTAACCATCCTCAATCACAGGTTTATTCGTTTTTTTTTAGTGTGGAGCTGGTTTGACACATTTACCCTGCTAGCGTGAAACTTTTTTTTTTGTAAATTTATCAACTGATTAACTAGCTGCAAGTAATGTTTGTCATCACGTTGTCCTGACGCCATTACTATTTAAATTTCAGGAAAAAAATAATCCTGTAAAAATAAATCCTGTTCTTAGCACCATGTAAAGTTAACTTAAAAGTCTCCCAAGTCCGAGATTAGTGCTAAATTTATAACACCAGATGATGACTGGTGTTCCATTTTTGTCCGACTCATCAGGTGTCCCCATTCTCTACACTGATTGAATAGAGTGGCTTTTGTTTTATACCAAATATGATAAATTCACAAGAAAAATTAGCACAGAATAGCAGATTTCTTAGTCATTACAGTTTTGAGAATTTTATTTTTTAAACTATATGCTTCCTTCAATCAGTGCAAAGAGAGATGGGGGAGGGGGGGGGTCAGCAGTTTTTGTTGACGTCTTGATTTTCATGCGACCCCATCTCGTTTCTCCCCTACCTGTTCAGCTAGCAAGCATAAGAAACGAATGATCTGTCTGTGAATGATTGTGTGAGTATGTGCGTGCGTGCGTCACTCTATCTCCCTTTCACCCATGGGATAGTTGCTGTGTTCTGATCTCTGAACAGTGGAAGAAGTTTGTTAGTGATTGGCTGTTTAGAAAACAGCCCCAGCAATCCCTTTTTTTGCACGTCTTTCGAATCAGTTCTAGGTAGGAGTTCTTGAGAGCAAGACTCGTTTTTCCGGAACTCCATCATATCAGTGACCATACAACAATTTATTCAACTGTAACGTAATCCCCCATTGAGGAGCATTGGAACTACGCTGAAGTAGCTTTTTATTCCTGGGTGACGCCAGATAACCCAATGATTTAAGATAGAGAAGATAGATATATATATTTTATTTCATGTTAAAATAGATATTGTTTGAAAACCAGAGAAATATATTTTTATGGCTAAAAGTTGACAACAGGAAATTTCACTTAGAACCTTGTCTGGCCTTAAATGAACTCAGGGTCGGATGTCAGAATTGACACCTGGCCTGGAGAATGAGTAATTTAGATTTCAGTGTGGGAATTGTACCCATGCAAAACCCTAAAAGCTTTCGTGGAGATTTTGTGGCGAAATCTTATTGACTGGGGAGAATTTCCACCCTATCCACATACCTTACTATATATACGACTGTCGTGCAAAAATTGATGAGTTTCAGATCAGAGTGAGTGGAGAGTTTCAAAGCAGATTGCTTGTTGAATCCGAGAACAGATGTGACCCCTCCCCACCTCATCCATCCATCTGTCGCTGACTGTGAAGAGAGTTGAGACTTTGAAAAGAACTTGTAAAATCTGAATGAGAATTGTAAAAACATTTTGTACATAATTTTGCAAAAACTAAGCTTCTGTAGATAGACTAAAATTGTTTGTCTTTCTTCCTGCCTTCCGCTTCGATATTCGCTTTCAGCATACCAGATTCATATAACAACCTCCGAGGAGTCTAGACGACACGTGCCGAGAATCCAGAGAAATAAGAGTCCTTAACCACCTTCTCAAGGAGGCATTACACAACAACTTTATTAAGGGTAGAGAGCCCTTATTGGAACGGTTTGAAATTGAGGTGTTCTGAAATACACCATTCATTGAAAAGGAGAAAGCGTTGACAGTGCTTGTCAACATTTTTTATTTCTCCCTCTTGCAAACCATGGACAGAGTGACTTGTAGCAGCCGAAACTTGCTACAATCACAGGTAGGAGCTAATTCTTAATTTATTTCCTCATTCTTCTTTCAAGGAAAAGTTTACTGTAGCGAATGAGAAGAAGTCTGACAACTTTTTGAGAGAAACAGAATTTTAATTCGGACTCCATTCTTTGGGTGAGTGAGAGCCCAACTCTTGAATCTTTTGAAGGTTTTGTTTGTTTTGAAGAAAGGTCGATAAAAAGACAGAGAAGAAGAAAAAAAAACATTAAAAGAACTTTGAGAACTCTTCTTTGTTTCAGGTTTTTTTCCTTTCAGAACCCCTTTTTTCAAGTAAGCCCTTTCTTATTTATTTTAAGGGAAATGAGAATGTCCCCTTCCTTTTTGGGAAGTCTAATTTCGAGACTTCATTGTAAAATTGTATTTCTTTTTTGTATTATTTCTTTTAATTGTAATTTGAACGTTTTTCTTTTGTTATTTTTTCATAAAATTGTTAATATGGTAATTTTTAACATCACTTTTGGGAAGCAAAAAGCAACCAACCACTCACTTTTTCCCAAATAAACTTAGGACTTTTTAAACCTTGATTCAGGGTCTCATATTTGTTCTTTCTTTTTTCTTTGTGTTGTTGCATTGCTATTTTCCTTTTTCTTCTTTTTTTTTAACTTGTTTCCCAACAAAGTCAAATTTCGATAATGACCCCAAAATTCCGACACAGTGCTAGTATTTTTATTGCTGTTATAGTATGCATGGTAGTCATCTTTTTGTTAGCGGAGTACATTTAAGAGTTCTATTAAAGGGAGATAATCCTGGAAGTTTATTATGACATCAAATTTTGAGTTCAATGAACCTTGTTGACCTCTCTCTCTTCTACAGATGAATATATCTCATCAAACTGTCAACTGTATGTTTTTTTTTTAAATTGTTGGTTTTATTTTACTTTTGGCCTATTTGAAAACCTTTTTTCTGTTTCTGCTAATTATTAAAAAGAAACAAAAAAATGATAACTTGATTTTTTATTTTTGTAATTAAATTGACACTAAATAATAATTAAATTTATTAATTTTTAATTTTGTCTGAAAAAATTGCTCTTCTGATTTTTTTTAAAAATAAAAATTGAAATTTTCTATTATCTTGCTTCAATATTTATAGAACCTGTGGTTCTAAATGGTATGTCAAAAGGAGACTCTCATTTTTAAAATGGTTTGTAAAGATAAGACAACAAAAGAAATTATCATTTTAACATTTAAAAAACAACTTTATTGGCTATCTTCGTTAGTAGCATGTATAAGAGAGAAACAGATTAGTAGCTGAATGTGTTTTTGTTTGGAAACATAGATTGGATATTAGAAAGGTTTGTTGAAAGAGAAATTAGTTCATTGTTCATATGTTCTTGTATTTATAGTAGTTGTGAAAAGAGTTTCTGATGTGGAGACGTTGATTAGACAGCCCGGTTTCATGAGAAAAGTGTTCTTGTGTATAGGTGCTGTAGGAGCATGCGTGCATGCGTGTGTATGTAGAGACAGAGGTAAAGGATTAAGTCCCAGCATAGGAAAGAGAGTACGTGTGTGAACCGCACATGGAAGCAAGTCGGTGTTTGAAGATAGCCATGTTGGCTTGTACGTACTCACACTAGCTTGGGACCAAAGGGCCCAGGTGATGTCTGCTGTCAGCAGTAGCCAAGGAGAAAGAGAGAGAGCTTGTTGCCGATTTCATGTTATATACACTCGGTCACATGACTGAGAGCTGGCTTGTGATTGGACAAGCCAGGAAGAAAGTAGATTTAAAATCTTAAACTGCAAGAATTCGCTTCTGCTTGTGCTTGTTGCAATTTTCATCTGCTACAGCTTCTAACCCCAACAGTTTCTCCAATTGAATTTAAAAAACTTCTGTTCCGAGTTAATTTGACTCAACCTGACTTCACTTTAGCAATGGAAGTTTTCTATGGGATATTTTGGAGTATGATTAACAGAATCCTTCTACATTTTTGCACCAGATAATTAAAACCTTGAACATTGTGTCCCACTAAAGATTAGTTCACGTTTGAAAATTATTAATTGGTGGTTTCTACTTTACCTCCAGGTAAAGTTTCATGGTTTCGTCTGTTTATTCCTTTGAAACTCCAACCTCTGGTCAACTTCCAAGGAGGGGGTAACAGTTAACAAGTGGAAGTGCTGCATATCCTAAAGGAATAAACTAACACGCAATGCAAAACTAAACTTTGAATGCTCCATTATCAGGTTGACAAGAAAGTTCTTGTGGTTTTTAACTTTTAAATTCACATGAACATATCTTGGCTCAAATAAAAATTTATTGATCGAAATAAGCACCATCAGAATCAACACATTTTTGCCAACACAAAACAAGTGTATTTATGCCAATTACATAAAAATCTTGCGTTCTGGTGGCGATGAAGTTGCTTAAGGCATTTTTGATATCATTTAGGTTTTTGAAACGTTTCTCATGCAGAGAGTTGTTGAGATGCTTGAAAAAGTGGGAGTCGGTAGGTAAGGAGTTTGGAGAGTATGGCGAATTAGGCAGAGATTCGTAGCCCAATTTGTTCAACTTCTGCAGGGTCAGTTTAGCAACATGCAGCCGGGCATTATCATGGAGGAGAATTGTGAATTTTCTGTCAACTAATGCTGGGTGTTGTTGTTGAAGTTTCTCATGCATTTCATTCATTTGTTGACAGTACTTCTTTGTCGTAATAGTTTCGCCTGCATTAAATAAAACTGTAATGGATGAAACCAGTCACAGACCATCAAACAGTCAGCATTACCTTCATCGGCATCTAATCACTGTGCTGAGCATCACCAGTTGTCATAGAGAATCCACTTTTCATTGCAAGAAAATGGTTGTTCTTATGTAAAAGAATGGAAGATGACACTTCATAACAGCATTTCTTTTGGTTGTCATTCAATTCGTAAGGACCCATGTATCAAATTTTATTTTATCTTTCCAATCTCTCTCAAATGGTTGGAAATCGTCGTATCTGTTACATCTATTTCAGAAGCAAGTTCTTGAACAGTTGTGCATGAATTGGCTTCAACTAAAAATCTTAATTGATCGTTGTCAACATCTGATGGCTGACCATTACGCTCATCTCTTCAAGACTCCTGTTGCTGCCATGAATATTCTTAAACCACCATTGTGCTGTGTGTTCAGTTGTGGTTCCTGAGCTAAACTCTTCATTGATATCGCAAGCTGTTTCAGCAGCTGTTCGGCCTAGCTTGAATTCAAGAAACAAAATTGTGTGAATTTGCTTTTTTTCCATCTTTTATTCAGCATTCTGAGAAGAAAACATAATTGTTTTAAAACAATAATAATTTAAATGATTAGATAGAGCAAAAAACGTTTTTTAAAATGATAAATAAAGTAAAGGTATTCTAATGAAAACTTATTTGAAAATACATCATTTGAAATCAAAATTAAAAATTCCGCAACAACTTTCTTTTCAACCTAATATATTGCTTTAGAATCTTGATACTCCAACTGTTATCTTGATTTTGAAGATTTTGAGTGATGAAGTGTATTTCTTATTTGTGCAACTGATGCTGTCATTCAATGAAATCATCAGATGCGAATACTCAGTTGTTTTGGATATTATTCAAAGATGAGCCAAAAAACAGCTTTAAGAATTGTAATAAATGTTATCAACTCCATATGTTTCTGATTTTTTTTTAAATAAGGATTGGTTATCTGTAGAATTTGTATGGCATTCACAAGTTAGACGAACATTCCTGAGGACGACATGATACACCTGAAGGTCAGAGGGTACATTGACCAAAACATTATAAACATTACACTCAAGATGAGAACAGTAAGCTGAAGAATCAAAATCATACGAATAATCCATAAATAATATTGATTTCAAAAGGTTTTAAACATTACTTAAATCTGTGAGTTTGAAGTCTATTATTCAGCAATTGTTGGAGAGTGGAATGGTATCAGTAAAAGTGAAGACTGCAAGTGATTTTATCTTTTAACTCATTTTCTTCCAGATGAGCAAGCAACAGATAAATGATGCTGCTAGCAAATTTATTCTTGATAACTGAAATTATTCGTTTATGTTTCTTTTTTTTAATCTTTTCAGAATGTCCATATGGTAAATTTGGCAGTGGATGTGAGAAGTTCTGTCATTGTGAAGACAACAGAAAATGTAGTAAAATAAATGGGAAATGCAGTGATGGGAAATGTGCAGCAGGATACAAGGGAGATAACTGCCAACAAGGTAAGCAAATTTATTGAATTATATTTAAAGAATAATTGAAATGTATATGAAAATAATGTGAAGTAAAAATAATTAAAAAGTAAATTTCATTAAAAATTTTCAAATAATTTGAATGAAAAAATATTTTAAAAATTGAATGAAAAATTATATTAATGGTTAATAATAAAATATTGAAATCCAATCATTTAAAAAATAAACAAACCGCGCGTGCGTGGTCCCCCTCTGGTGCTGCATGCGAGATGACACCACAAAATAATGAGGAAATGATGAATGTGAGAATTGTGAAGGGCCAACATTGCCTTCACATTTTCGCCAAGTTTCAGAAAATCTAATGGATGGGGCAAAAATTATTGGGTAAAAGGTGTCATTTTTTGCAAGTTTGAGCCATTTGTGACCCCTTTTGAGCTCATGGGGACGCCGAATCCAGTGAAAATAGACAAATGGTGCAGTTTTATGCCCTAAGACATGTATATTTGAATTCAGCACCCTGGAAAACCACTATATAGACATACATATAAAATTTTTTAGTAATATGAAAAAAGAGCTCCAAAAAGGCATGTTTTTTTTAGCTCTAAAAGTCCCAGATGGATGCAAACCAGAATTTTGTCAGGGTTACTCATACTGAATTTTTATTAAGAATAATGGCCTCCACATTTTGGCCAAGTTTCAGGAAAAGTTAATGGATGGATCAAACGCTATGGGGCAAAAAGTGTCATTTTTTTACTATTTTTGGGAGTTTTTGACCTCTTTTGAGCCCCTGTGGACAACGAATCCCAGTGTAAATAGATAACGGTGCATTTTCAAGCCTTAACACATAATTTGAGTTGACCACCATGAAAAACCACTATATAGTCAGACATATCAAGTTTTTGTTTAGAAATATGAGAAAAGAGCCACAAAAAGGGGCGTTTTTAGCGCTAAAAGTCCTCGGGGATGAAAACCAGAATTTTGCCAGGGTCACCCATACTGGATTTATATTAAGAACAATGGACTCCACATATTTTTTATTTATTTATTTTTTTTTACATGAGAGTTACTACTTATCAAGGACCGGAAGCCACTTGGGGATAAGGGTTATTGCGTGTACAGTAGTCAATGGGATAATATCGTAATAATCGTTAGTAATGGAGATTTGATAAAGTGTCTTACTTAAGGGGGCGGTTCATCAGGAATTTGTTTATGTTGGACTTGAAGACATCCAAGTTGTAGTCAGGTGGGAAACAGGCAAACGGAACAGAGTTCTACAGACGTGCACTTCTAAAAAAGAAGCTTTGTTCATGGAATCTATGTTTTGATTTAGGCACAAATAAAGAATGGGGAAAATTATTGACAGTGGTTTCAGCCAGACGGATGTTTTTCACAAAAGATTGGGGAGGGGGACCAGAGATTGGAGCTTAGATAAGCACTTGCCATGGAAATAACAATAAAACAAAGACAGACTCGCAACATCTCTTCTGTGGGAGAAAGGTTGCAGGAAAGAGAAAAGGGCATCCCCACTAGGCCACGAAGTCTATTTTGTACTCTGTCAAGGCAGGATAGGCTGTTTTTAGCAGCTCCTGCCCAGATGTGGCAGCAGTACTCCATCCTTGGACCTACTTAGCTTTTATATAGATAGAGAATTGGATCAGCAGTGAGATATGTTCTGGAGCGGTAGAAGGATTCTACCATTTCTCCAGCGACCTTGGCAACAGACTTGATGTACGTGTTCCATTTCAGGTCAAGAGTAAAGGTCAAGCCCAGAAGCTTATCAAAGCATGGAGCCTCCCCTAGACGAAAGCCATCCATTTCAATTGATGCCAGCTGGGGATCAGAGCATTGATGATGTAAAGATAGAAGCTTGGTCTTAGATGCATTAAAAGTAACCAGCCACCTCTTCCCCTACTGTATCACGCGCTCAAGATCAGAGGAGAGAGAATCAGAGAGAACTTTGTCATTTACGGCCCTAGATGTGTTGCCATAGATGGTCATGTCATCAGCATTTGGCTAAGTTTCAGAAAAATTTAATGAATGAGGCAAAACGTATCATTTTTTGGCCATTTTGGGGCATTTTTGACCTCTTTTGAGCCCCTGGGGATGCAATGGGAATTTTTGCAAAAAAAAAAAATTTTTTTACTATGCACATCTATTTTATGAAATACAAGTTGCAGCAAAATTTCAGGAAAAACTGATGGACGGTTATCTGGCAATCGTCTGGACTAATGGAGGCATGCACAGATGCACGCACGGATGCCACTGAAAACATAGTTCCCTCCCCAATAAATCAGGGGCCAATACTTTTCATTTCTCATTTTAGATTTACAATTCAACATATAATTAACCTTGTAATTATGTTGCGTATCGTATAATCACATTGACACACCTGTTCCCACTGAATAACCAAAGTTAAGCAATGTTGAATTTGGTCAGTACTTAATGGGTGACGATTTGGGAATTCCAGGTGCTGCATGTGCTCTCCTCTTATCTTGGCATTGTTTCCAGTTGTCCTGGACTTCTCCTTGCCACTGGACTCAAACAGTGCCAATTCAGGAGATGTGTGGTTAGAGATTGTGCAACCTTTGCCTCACAATTACATGCACAGCTGCCTCTTTGTCTTTCGAGACTGAACAGAGGCATCAAATTATGTTGATGAGTAAATGTTAATTCTAATTAATTACTAAAACGTATATGAATTAAAAACTTGAAGGTAGAAGAATTTTACTTCACCATTTCAAATGTTTGCTGAATGAGTAATTGGAATTGATATTCAAAATTAATTGCGTATTGTCTCTGGTGATGTTGAGCTTCTCTTCACTGGAAGAAGGATAATCGCTTTCCCTAAACAAACCAGTACAACCTCAAGAGCATTTGGTTGTAAGTAAATAGTCCAAACTACTTAAAATGATTGGGTATTAATTGACAAGCAAAACAAGAGACTAATATCTACATTGTTTTGTTTAGATTCCAAAAATCACCCATAAAAATTCTATTAAAAGATTGAGTTACCTCCCTTGATAAATCTTTCATTTTCGAAATAGAACTCATTCAAATGTAATTTCATTTTTAAAAATGATAGATAAAAATGAAAATAATGTAAATGATGTAAAAATAAGTAAAAAGTAAATTTGATTAAATTTTTTAAGTAATAAAAATTTTAATTTTAATTATTTATACATATACAAGTTAAAAACTTTAAGGTAAAATAATTTTATCTGACTATTTCAGCTTTTTGTTAAATGTGTAATGGAGTTGATATGCAAAATTAGTTACCTACCACCTTTGGTGTTGATAACCTTCTCGTCCGTGGAAGGAGGATTATGGATAATGGCTTTTTTTAAACAAGCCGGCAGAAATCCAAACTTATTAAAATCATTGTATATTAATTGCCAATAAGATAAAAAAAAAAAAAAAGCTAATAACTGAATCTTTTTTTAAGATTTCAAAAATCATTCATAAAAATTCCTTTTAAAAGATTGGATTATTTCCCTTGAAAAATTTTTTATTTTTAAAATAGAAATCAAAGCAAATGTTACTCTTTTTTACAAATGATGCCATGAGTGAAAATGCAAATAATTTTCAGTATTTTTATTCTTGAATTCAACTATTTTAAATGCTATTTATTGAGTTTTGTTTTATATGGTTTGTTGCATATTTCTTGACATATTTTTTAAAACAATATTCTTTTCTTTTACTCATGGTACCTTTTTTTATTTATATGGCGAACACCTTAGATTTGAACTTTATTTATATAGCCAACACCTTAGATTTGAACTTTATTTATATAGCCAACACCTTAGATTTAAACTTTATTTATATAGCCAACACCTTAGATTTGAACTTTATTTATGTAGCCAACACCTTAGATTTGAACTTTATTTATATAGCCAACACCTTAGATTTGAACTTTATTTATATAGCCAACACCTTAGATTTGAACTTTATTTATATAGCCAACACCTTAGATTTGAACTTTATTTATGTAGCCAACACCTTAGATTTGAACTTTATTTATGTAGCCAACACCTTAGATTTGAACTTTATTTATATAGCCAACACCTTAGATTTGAACTTTATTTATATAGCCAACACCTTAGATTTGAACTTTATTTATATAGCCAACACCTTAGATTTGAACTTTATTTATGTAGCCAACACCTTAGATTTGAACTTTATTTATGTAGCCAACACCTTAGATTGTAACTTTATTTATATAGCCAACACCTTAGATTTGAACTTTATTTATATAGCCAACACCTTAGATTTGAACTTTATTTATATAGCCAACACCTTAGATTTGAACCTTATTTATGTAGCCAACACCTTAGATTTGAACTTTATTTATATAGCCAACACCTTAGATTTGAACTTTATTTATGTACCTATTTACTATGCCTCCCCACGGGACAGAGTTAGACACCAGGGTCGTTTTTTAACGTGGAGGAAAGGTACAAAAATAAAAATTGTCTCAGTCGTGAAGGATTTCTCCTCCACCGAAAGAGAACAAGAAATGGAAGTGCAGCATACGAAGGACAGATACTACACTTTGATCTTGACACAAAGGCCGAGTAGAAGTTTTGAACTTTATTTATGTAGCCAACACCTTAGATTTGAATATGAACTTTTCATCATTCCTTGTGTTGAACGGTTCTATTATTAAGCTTTTCACACATATTTGCCATTGACATGCAACTAAAGACACATGTCTCGCTATCGACAGCCGCACTCATACAGTCACATCCACCACATCAGGAAATGATCAACATTTATTGTTGCAAGCAATTCAATACAGCATTTTTCTACTTGCTTTCAAGTTCATATGTTAATTTTGTATGTTTGAATTTATATAAAACATTTTTATTGCTTATATTTTCGAGTTCAATAAACACAAACGTTCCCGTATTCGACAAGATACACCTGAAGAAGGTCGGAGGTTACATTAACCGAAACGTTGTGAAAATCTCACTCAAGATGAGAGCAGTAGTCCGATGAATACAAATAATATGACTAACCAATCCTGATCTCAAAAATTCAGGAACAGCAAAGATACTTATGTTCACCAAGTCCAATGTGTTAATTTGATTCTCAATTGTGAAAGTACAATACATTAAAAACATTAGACATTATAAACAGAAATTCTACTCCATAATTTCATCATTTCCTTCTGAACATGGTTGCAGGACATGATGCGTCAAAATTAGAACTCTGCGTGCATTTTCACTTTAGCAACCAAAGTGATCAAATATAGGCTTTGTATTTTTGAAAAGTTCATTTTCATTAAACTTTTGTGTTTTGTGTGGAAGGCATCATAAGATTTAAACAATTCAATAATAACAACACTGATTGATTTCCACGTAAATTAACTTGGAAAAACAGCATCTCTTTATTCGTTGATTGCCTCACGACATCAGCTCCAGACAACTGTTGAGAAGCATCATTCTTCACCCAATGAAAAAATTGCCATCAACATTGAGGGACAAAACCGTTTCAAGTCAACAAAGCATTACACACAAATTATTTGGACACTTATACACTGTGTAGTGGACAAATTCGGGTGTGTGCGCACAATGTGTGGGTGTGTGTGTATACGTATATATGCTTGTGAGTGTGTGTATGAGGATGTGTATATGCGTGCATGTGTGTGCGTATGTGCATGCGTATGTTCGTGCATACATATGGGGGTGTATATGTGAGAAAAAAACATGTTTGAACACTGTTTAGTAGACAAATTCACTTCTTTGCAATCCCATGTTTTTATAATCTCCTTTGATTATTTACATATTTCAGGGATAAAGATCCCTCAAATCTAAAGATAAATTCTATTGTTGGTACAAATTTTTCTTCTACAAATTTTAGTTAAAAATAAACTTAATTACGGAAGGTAAGTTGATTCATCACATCTTGATATATTTGACAACTTTAGTTTTTTGCAGAAAGATGTCAATTATTTGTAGGTGTTATTGTTGATAACATATACAGGTGACTAAAGATATAGTTACAATTATTTGTAGGTGTTATTGTTGATAACATATACAGGTGACTAAAGATATAATTACAATTATTTGTAGGTGTTATTGTTGATAACATATACAGGTGACTAAATATATAGTTACAATTATTTGTATGTGTTATTGTTGATAACATATACAGGTGACTAAAGAAACTAGTTACAATTATTTGTAGGTGTTATTGTTAATAACATATACAGGTGACTAAATATATAGTTACAATTATTTGTAGGTGTTATTGTTGATAACATATACAGGTGACTAAATATATAATTACAATTATTTGTAGGTGTTATTGTTGATAACATATACAGGAGACTAAAGATATAATTACAATTATTTGTAGGTGTTATTGTTGATAACATATACAGGTGACTAAAGAAAATAGTTACAATTATTTGTAGGTGTTATTGTTGATCACATATACAGTTGACTAAAGATATAGTTACAATTATTTATAGGTGTTATTGTTGATAACATATACAAGTGACTAAAGATATATTTACAATTATTTGTAGGTGTTATGGTTGATAACATATAAAGGCGACTAAAGAAAATAATTACAATTATTTGTAGGTGTTATTGTTGATAACCTATACAGGTGACTAAAGATATATTTCCAGTTATTTGTAGGTGTTATTGTTGAAAACATATACAGCTGACTGAAGATATAGTTACAATTATTTGTAGGTGTTATTGTTGATAGCATATACAGGTGACTAGAGATATAATTACAATTATTTGTAGGTGTTATTGTTGAAAACCTATACAGGTGACTAAAGATATATTTCCAATTATTTGTAGGTGTTATTGTTGATAACATATACAGCTGACTGAAGATATACTTTCAATTATTTGTAGGTGTTATTGTTGATAGCATATACAGGTGACAAAAGATATATTTCCAGTTATTTGTAGGTGTTATTGTTGATAACATATAACGGTGACTGAAGATATAATTACAATTATTTGTAGATGTTATTGTTGATAAAATATACAGGTGACTAAAGAAACTAGTTACAATTATTTGTAGGTTTATTGTTGATAACATATACAGGTGACTAAAGATATAATTACAATTATTTGTAGGTGTTATTGTTGATAGCATATACAGGTGACTAAATATATAGTTACAATTATTTGTAGGTGTTATTGTTGATAACATATACAGTGACAAAAGAAAATAGTTACAATTATTTGTAGGTGTTATTGTTGACAGAATATACAGGTGACTAAATATATACTTACAAATATTTGTAGGTGTTATTGTTGATAACAGATACAGGTGACTAAAGATATACTTCCAATTATTTGTAGGTGTTATTGTTGATAAATATACACGTGACTAAATATATAGTTACAATTATTTGTAGGTGTTATTGTTGATAACATATACAGGTGACTAAAGATATAGTTACAATTATTTGTAGGTGTTATTGTTGATAACATATACAGGTGACTAAAGATATAGTTACAATTATTTGTAGGTGTTATTGTTGATAACATATACAGTGACAAAAGAAAATAGTTACAATTATTTGTAGGTGTTATTGTTGATAACATATACAGGTGACTAAAGATATAGTTACAATTATTTGTAGGTGTTATTGTTGATAACATAAACAGGTGACTAAAGATATAGTTACAATTATTTGTAGGTGTTATTGTTGATAACATATACAGTGACAAAAGAAAAGAGTTACAATTATTTGTAGGTGTTATTGTTGAAAATATATACAGGTGACTAAATATATAGTTACAATTATTTGTAGGTGTTATTGTTGATAACATATACAGCTGACTGAAGATATACTTACAATTATTTGTAGGTGTTATTGTTGATAGCATATACAGGTGACAAAAGATATATTTCCAGTTATTTGTAGGTGTTATTGTTGATAACATATACAGGTGACTAAAGATATTACAATTATTTGTAGGTGTTATTGTTGATAACATATACAGGTGACTAAAGAAAATAGTTACAATTATTTGTAGGTGTTATTGTTAATAACATATACAGTGACAAAAGAAAATAATTACAATTATTTGTAGGTGTTATTGTTGATAACATATACAGGTGACTAACGATATAATTACAATTATTTGTAGGTATTATTGTTGATAACATATACAGGTGACAAAAGACATAGTTACAATTATTTGTAGGTGTTATTGTTGATAGCATATACAGGTGACTAAAGATATAATTACAATTATTTGTAGGTGTTATTGTTGATAACCTATACAGGTGACTAAAGATATTATTCAAATTATTTGTAGGTGTTATTGTTGATAACATATACAGCTGACTGAAGATATAGTTACAATTATTTCTAGGTGTTATTGTTGATAACATATACAGGTGACAAATAATATATATCCAGTAATTTGTAGGTGTTATTGTTGATAACATATACAGGTGACTAAAGATATATTTCAAATTATTTGTAGGTGTTATTGTTGATAACATATACAGGTTACTAAAGATATATTTCAAATTATTTGTAGGTGTTATTGTTGATAACCTATACAGGTGACTAAAGATATATTTCAAATTATTTGTAGGTGTTATTGTTGATAACATATACAGGTGACTGACCATATAGTTACAATTATTTTTAGGTGTTGTTGTTGATAATATATACAGGGGACTAAATATATAGTTACAATTATTTGTAGGTGTTATTGTTGATAACATATACAGGTGACTAAATATATAGTTACAATTATTTGTAGGTGTTATTGTTGATAACATATACAGGTGACTAAAGATATAGTTAAAATTATTTGTAGGTGTTATTGTTGATAACATATACAGGTGACTAAATATATACTTACAATTATTTATAGGTGTTATTGTTGATAACATATACAGTGACAAAAGACAATAATTACAATTATTTGTAGGTGTTATTGTTGATAAAATATACAGGTGACTAAAGATATATTTCCAATTATTTGTAGGTGTTATTGTTGATAACATATACAGGTGACTAAAGATATAATTACAATTATTTGTAGGTGTTATTGTTGATGAAATATACAGGTGACTAAAGATATAGTTACAATTATATGTAGGTGTTATTGTTGATAACATATACAGGTGACTAAAGAAACTAGTTACAATTATTTGTAGGTGTTATTGTTGATAACATATACAGGTGACTAAATATATAGTTACAATTATTTGTAGGTGTTATTGTTGATAACATATACAGGTGACTAAATATATAATTACAATTATTTGTAGGTGTTATTGTTGATAACATATACAGTGACAAAAGAGAATAGTTATTATTATTTTTAGGTGTTATTGTTGATAAAATATACAGGTGACTAAAGAAAATAGTTACAATTATTTGTAGGTGTTATTGTTGATAACATATACAGTGACAAAAGAAAATAGTTACAATTATTTGTAGGTGTTATTGTTGAAAATATATACAGGTGACCAAATATATAGTTACAATTATTTGTAGGTGTTATTGTTGATAACATATACAGGTGACTAAATATATAGTTACAATTATTTATAGGTGTTATTGTTGATAACATATACAAGTGACTAAAGATATATTTACAGTTATTTGTAGGTGTTATTGTTGATAACATATATAGACGACTAAAGAAAATAATTACAATTATTTGTAGGTGTTATTGTTGATAACATATACAGTGACAAAAGAAAATAATTACAATTATTTGTAGGTGTTATTGTTGATAACCTATACAGGTGACTAAAGATATATTTCCAGTTATTTGTAGGTGTTATTGTTGATAACATATACAGCTGACTGAAGATATAGTTACAATTATTTGTAGGTGTTATTGTTGATAACATATACAGGTGACTAAAGATATAGGTTCAATTATTTGTAGGTGTTATTGTTGATAAAATATACAGGTGACTAAAGATATAGGTTCAATTATTTGTAGGTGTTATTGTTGATAACATATACAGGTGACAAAAGATATATTTCAAATTATTTGTAGGTGTTATTGTTGATAACATATACAGATGACTGAAGATATAATTACAATTATTTGTAGGTGTTATTGTTGATAAAATATACAAGTGACTAAATATATACTTACAAATATTTGTAGGTGTTATTGTTGATAACCTATACAGGTTACTAAAGATATATTTCAAATTATTTGTAGGTGTTATTGTTGATAACATATACAGGTGACTGAACATATAGTTACAATTATTTTTAGGTTTTGTTGTTGATAATATATACAGGTGACTAAATATATAGTTACAATTATTTGTAGGTGTTATTGTTGATAACATATACAGGTGACTAAAGAAAATAGTTACAATTATTTGTAGGTGTTATTGTTGATAACATATACAGGTGACTAAATATATAGTTACAATTATTTGTAGGTGTTATTGTTGATAACATATACAGGTGACTAAAGATATAGTTAAAATTATTTGTAGGTGTTATTGTTGATAACATATACAGGTGACTAAATATATACTTACAATTATTTATAGGTTTTATTGTTGATAACATATACAGTGACACAAGACAATAATTACAATTATTTATAGGTGTTGTTGTTGATAACATGTACAGGTGACTAAAGATATACTTCCAATTATTTGTAGGTGTTATTGTTGATAACATACAGGTGACTAAAGATATAGCTACAATTATTTGTAGGTGTTATTGTTGATAACATATACAGGTGACTAAAGATATAGTTACAATTATTTGTAGGTGTTATTGTTGATAAAATATACAGGTGACTAAAGATATAGTTACAATTATTTGAAGGTGTGATTGTTGATAACATATACAGGTGACTAAAGATATAATTACAATTAATTTTAGGTGTTATTGTTGATAACATATACAGGTGACTAAATATATACTTACAAATATTTGTAGGTGTTATAATTGATAAAATATACAGGTGACTAAATATATACTTACAAATATTTGTAGGTGTTATTGTTGATAACATATACAGGTTACTAAAGATATAATTACAATTATTTTAAGGTGTTATTGTTGATAAAATATACAGGTGACTAAAGATATAGTTACAATTATTTGTAGGTGTTACTGTTGATAACATATACACGTGACTAAAGATATAGTTACAAGTATTTTTAGGTATTATTGTTGATAACATATAAAGTGACAAAAGAAAATAGTTATAATTATTTGTAGGTTTTATTGTTGATAACATATACAGGTGACTAAAGAAAATAGTTACAATTATTTGTAGGTGTTATTGTTGATAACATATACAGGTGACTAAAGATATATTTCCAATTAGTTGTAGGTGTTATTGTTGATAACATAAAGAGCTGACTGAAGATATACTTACAATTATTTGTAGGTGTTATTGTTGATAGCATATACAGGTGACAAAAGATATATTTCCAGTTATTTGTAGGTGTTATTGTTGATAACATATAACGATGACTAAAGATATAATTACAATTATTTGTAGGTGTTATTGTTGATAACATATACAGGTGACTAAAGATATAATTACAATTATTTGTAGGTGTTATTGTTGATAACATATACAGGTGACTAAAGAAAATAGTTACGATTATTTGTAGGTGTTATTGTTAATAACATATACAGTGACAAAAGAAAATAATTACAATTATTTGTAGGTGTTATTGTTGATAACATATACAGGTGACTAAAGATATAGTTACAATTATTTGTAGGTATTATTGTTGATAACATATACAGGTGACAAAAGACATAGTTACAATTATTTGTAGGTGTTATTGTTGATAGCATATACAGGTGACTAAAGATATAATTACAATTATTTGTAGGTGTTATTGTTGATAACCTATACAGGGGACTAAAGATATATTTCAAATTATTTGTAGGTGTTATTGTTGATAACATATACAGTTGACTGAAGATATAGTTACAATTATTTTTAGGTGTTGTTGTTGATAACATATACAGGTGACTAAATATATAGTTACAATTATTTGTAGGTGTTATTGTTGATAACATATACAGATGACTAAAGATATATTTCAAATTATTTGTAGGTGTTATTGTTGATAACATATACAGGTTACTAAAGATATATTTCAAATTATTTGTAGGTGTTATTGTTGATAACCTATACAGGTGACTAAAGATATATTTCAAATTATTTGTAGGTGTTATTGTTGATAACATATACAGGTGACTGAAGATATAGTTACAATTATTTTTAGGTGTTGTTGTTGATAACATATACAGGTGACTAAATATATAGTTACAATTATTTGTAGGTGTTATTGTTGATAACATATACAGGTGACTAAATATATAGTTACAATTATTTGTAGGTGTTATTGTTGATAACATATACAGGTGACTAAATATATAATTACAATTATTTGTAGGTGTTATTGTTGATAACATATACAGGTGACTAAAGATATAGTTACAATTATTTGTAGGTGTTATTGTTGATAAAATATACAGGTTACTAAAGATATAGTTACAATTATTTGTAGGTGTTATTGTTGATAACATATACAGGTGACTAAAGAAACTAGTTACAATTATTTGTAGGTGTTATTGTTGATAACATATACAGGTGACTAAATATATAATTACAATTATTTGTAGGTGTTATTGTTGATAACATATACAGGTGACTAAATATATAGTTACAATTATTTGTAGGTGTTATTGTTGATAACATATACAGGTGACTAAATATATAATTACAATTATTTGTAGGTGTTATTTTTGATAACATATACAGTGACAAAAGAGAATAGTTATTATTATTTTTAGGTGTTATTGTTGATAAAATATACAGGTGACTAAAGAAAATAGTTACAATTATTTGTAGGTGTTATTGTTGATAACATATACAGTGACAAAAGAAAATAGTTACAATTATTTGTAGGTGTTATTGTTGAAAATATATACAGGTGACAAAATATATAGTTACAATTATTTGTAGGTGTTATTGTTGATAACATATACAGTGACAAAAGAAAATAGTTATAATTATTTGTAGGTGTTATTGTTGATAACATATACAGGTGACTAAAGAAACTAGTTACAATTATTTGTAGGTGTTATTGTTGATAACATATACAGGTGACTAAATATATAGTTACAATTATTTGTAGGTGTTATTGTTGAAAATATATACAGGTGACAAAATATATAGTTACAATTATTTGTAGGTGTTATTGTTGATAGCATATACAGGTGACTAAAGATATAATTACAATTATTTGTAGGTGTTATTGTTGATAACCTATACAGGTGACTAAAGATATTATTCAAATTATTTGTAGGTGTTATTGTTGATAACATATACAGCTGACTGAAGATATAGTTACAATTATTTCTAGGTGTTATTGTTGATAACATATACAGGTGACAAATAATATATATCCAGTAATTTGTAGGTGTTATTGTTGATAACATATACAGGTGACTAAAGATATATTTCAAATTATTTGTAGGTGTTATTGTTGATAACATATACAGGTTACTAAAGATATATTTCAAATTATTTGTAGGTGTTATTGTTGATAACCTATACAGGTGACTAAAGATATATTTCAAATTATTTGTAGGTGTTATTGTTGATAACATATACAGGTTACTGACCATATAGTTACAATTATTTTTAGGTGTTGTTGTTGATAATATATACAGGGGACTAAATATATAGTTACAATTATTTGTAGGTGTTATTGTTGATAACATATACAGGTGACTAAATATATAGTTACAATTATTTGTAGGTGTTATTGTTGATAACATATACAGGTGACTAAAGATATAGTTAAAATTATTTGTAGGTGTTATTGTTGATAACATATACAGGTGACTAAATATATACTTACAATTATTTATAGGTGTTATTGTTGATAACATATACAGTGACAAAAGACAATAATTACAATTATTTGTAGGTGTTATTGTTGATAAAATATACAGGTGACTAAAGATATATTTCCAATTATTTGTAGGTGTTATTGTTGATAACATATACAGGTGACTAAAGATATAATTACAATTATTTGTAGGTGTTATTGTTGATGAAATATACAGGTGACTAAAGATATAGTTACAATTATATGTAGGTGTTATTGTTGATAACATATACAGGTGACTAAAGAAACTAGTTACAATTATTTGTAGGTGTTATTGTTGATAACATATACAGGTGACTAAATATATAGTTACAATTATTTGTAGGTGTTATTGTTGATAACATATACAGGTGACTAAATATATAGTTACAATTATTTGTGGGTGTTATTGTTGATAACATATACAGGTGACTAAATATATAATTACAATTATTTGTAGGTGTTATTGTTGATAACATATACAGTGACAAAAGAGAATAGTTATTATTATTTTTAGGTGTTATTGTTGATAAAATATACAGGTGACTAAAGAAAATAGTTACAATTATTTGTAGGTGTTATTGTTGATAACATATACAGTGACAAAAGAAAATAGTTACAATTATTTGTAGGTGTTATTGTTGAAAATATATACAGGTGACCAAATATATAGTTAAAATTATTTGTAGGTGTTATTGTTGATAACATATACAGGTGACTAAATATATAGTTACAATTATTTATAGGTGTTATTGTTGATAACATATACAAGTGACTAAAGATATATTTACAGTTATTTGTAGGTGTTATTGTTGATAACATATATAGACGACTAAAGAAAATAATTACAATTATTTGTAGGTGTTATTGTTGATAACATATACAGTGACAAAAGAAAATAATTACAATTATTTGTAGGTGTTATTGTTGATAACCTATACAGGTGACTAAAGATATATTTCCAGTTATTTGTAGGTGTTATTGTTGATAACATATACAGCTGACTGAAGATATAGTTACAATTATTTGTAGGTGTTATTGTTGATAACATATACAGGTGACTAAAGATATAGGTTCAATTATTTGTAGGTGTTATTGTTGATAAAATATACAGGTGACTAAAGATATAGGTTCAATTATTTGTAGGTGTTATTGTTGATAACATATACAGGTGACAAAAGATATATTTCAAATTATTTGTAGGTGTTATTGTTGATAACATATACAGATGACTGAAGATATAATTACAATTATTTGTAGGTGTTATTGTTGATAAAATATACAAGTGACTAAATATATACTTACAAATATTTGTAGGTGTTATTGTTGATAACCTATACAGGTTACTAAAGATATATTTCAAATTATTTGTAGGTGTTATTGTTGATAACATATACAGGTGACTGAACATATAGTTACAATTATTTTTAGGTTTTGTTGTTGATAATATATACAGGTGACTAAATATATAGTTACAATTATTTGTAGGTGTTATTGTTGATAACATATACAGGTGACTAAAGAAAATAGTTACAATTATTTGTAGGTGTTATTGTTGATAACATATACAGGTGACTAAATATATAGTTACAATTATTTGTAGGTGTTATTGTTGATAACATATACAGGTGACTAAAGATATAGTTAAAATTATTTGTAGGTCTTATTGTTGATAACATATACAGGTGACTAAATATATACTTACAATTATTTATAGGTTTTATTGTTGATAACATATACAGTGACACAAGACAATAATTACAATTATTTTTAGGTGTTGTTGTTGATAACATGTACAGGTGACTAAAGATATACTTCCAATTATTTGTAGGTGTTATTGTTGATAACATACAGGTGACTAAAGATATAGCTACAATTATTTGTAGGTGTTATTGTTGATAACATATACAGGTGACTAAAGATATAGTTACAATTATTTGTAGGTGTTATTGTTGATAAAATATACAGGTGACTAAAGATATAGTTACAATTATTTGAAGGTGTGATTGTTGATAACATATACAGGTGACTAAAGATATAATTACAATTAATTTTAGGTGTTATTGTTGATAACATATACAGGTGACTAAATATATACTTACAAATATTTGTAGGTGTTATAATTGATAAAATATACAGGTGACTAAATATATACTTACAAATATTTGTAGGTGTTATTGTTGATAACATATACAGGTTACTAAAGATATAATTACAATTATTTTAAGGTGTTATTGTTGATAAAATATACAGGTGACTAAAGATATAGTTACAATTATTTGTAGGTGTTACTGTTGATAACATATACACGTGACTAAAGATATAGTTACAAGTATTTTTAGGTATTATTGTTGATAACATATAAAGTGACAAAAGAAAATAGTTATAATTATTTGTAGGTTTTATTGTTGATAACATATACAGGTGACTAAAGAAAATAGTTACAATTATTTGTAGGTGTTATTGTTGATAACATATACAGGTGACTAAAGATATATTTCCAATTAGTTGTAGGTGTTATTGTTGATAACATAAAGAGCTGACTGAAGATATACTTACAATTATTTGTAGGTGTTATTGTTGATAGCATATACAGGTGACAAAAGATATATTTCCAGTTATTTGTAGGTGTTATTGTTGATAACATATAACGATGACTAAAGATATAATTACAATTATTTGTAGGTGTTATTGTTGATAACATATACAGGTGACTAAAGATATAATTACAATTATTTGTAGGTGTTATTGTTGATAACATATACAGGTGACTAAAGAAAATAGTTACGATTATTTGTAGGTGTTATTGTTAATAACATATACAGTGACAAAAGAAAATAATTACAATTATTTGTAGGTGTTATTGTTGATAACATATACAGGTGACTAAAGATATAGTTACAATTATTTGTAGGTATTATTGTTGATAACATATACAGGTGACAAAAGACATAGTTACAATTATTTGTAGGTGTTATTGTTGATAGCATATACAGGTGACTAAAGATATAATTACAATTATTTGTAGGTGTTATTGTTGATAACCTATACAGGGGACTAAAGATATATTTCAAATTATTTGTAGGTGTTATTGTTGATAACATATACAGTTGACTGAAGATATAGTTACAATTATTTTTAGGTGTTGTTGTTGATAACATATACAGGTGACTAAATATATAGTTACAATTATTTGTAGGTGTTATTGTTGATAACATATACAGATGACTAAAGATATATTTCAAATTATTTGTAGGTGTTATTGTTGATAACATATACAGGTTACTAAAGATATATTTCAAATTATTTGTAGGTGTTATTGTTGATAACCTATACAGGTGACTAAAGATATATTTCAAATTATTTGTAGGTGTTATTGTTGATAACATATACAGGTGACTGAAGATATAGTTACAATTATTTTTAGGTGTTGTTGTTGATAACATATACAGGTGACTAAATATATAGTTACAATTATTTGTAGGTGTTATTGTTGATAACATATACAGGTGACTAAATATATAGTTACAATTATTTGTAGGTGTTATTGTTGATAGCATATACAGGTGACTAAATATATAATTACAATTATTTGTAGGTGTTATTGTTGATAACATATACAGGTGACTAAAGATATAGTTACAATTATTTGTAGGTGTTATTGTTGATAAAATATACAGGTTACTAAAGATATAGTTACAATTATTTGTAGGTGTTATTGTTGATAACATATACAGGTGACTAAAGAAACTAGTTACAATTATTTGTAGGTGTTATTGTTGATAACATATACAGGTGACTAAATATATAATTACAATTATTTGTAGGTGTTATTGTTGATAACATATACAGGTGACTAAATATATAGTTACAATTATTTGTAGGTGTTATTGTTGATAACATATACAGGTGACTAAATATATAATTACAATTATTTGTAGGTGTTATTGTTGATAACATATACAGTGACAAAAGAGAATAGTTATTATTATTTTTAGGTGTTATTGTTGATAAAATATACAGGTGACTAAAGAAAATAGTTACAATTATTTGTAGGTGTTATTGTTGATAACATATACAGTGACAGAAGAAAATAGTTACAATTATTTGTAGGTGTTATTGTTGAAAATATATACAGGTGACAAAATATATAGTTACAATTATTTGTAGGTGTTATTGTTGATAACATATACAGTGACAAAAGAAAATAGTTATAATTATTTGTAGGTGTTATTGTTGATAACATATACAGGTGACTAAAGAAACTAGTTACAATTATTTGTAGGTGTTATTGTTGATAACATATACAGGTGACTAAATATATAGTTACAATTATTTGTAGGTGTTATTGTTGAAAATATATACAGGTGACAAAATATATAGTTACAATTATTTGTAGGTGTTATTGTTGATAACATATACAGATCACTAAATATATAGGTACAATTATTTGTAGGTGTTATTGTTGATAACATATACAGGTGACTAAAGATATAGTTACAATTATTTGTAGGTGTTATTGTTGATAAAATATACAGGTGACTAAAGAAAATAGTGACAATTATTTGTAGGTGTTATTGTTGATAACATATACAGGTGACTAAAGATATTGTTACAATTATTTATAGGTGTTATTGTTGATAACATATACAAGTGACTAAAGATATATTTACAGTTATTTGTAGGTGTTATTGTTGATAGCATATACAGGTGACTAAATATATAGTTACAATTATTTGTAGGGGTTTATTGTTGATAACATATACAGCTGACTGAAGATATAATTACAATTATTTGTAGGTGTAATTGTTGATAACCTATACAGGTGACTAAAGATATGATTACAATTATTTGTAGGTATTATTGTTGATAACATATACAGTGACAAAAGAAAATAGTTATAATTATTTGTAGGTGTTATTGTTGATAAAATATACAGGTGATTAAAGAAAATAGTTACAATTATTTGTAGGTGTTATTGTTGATAACATATACAGTGACAAAAGAAAATAGTTACAATTATTTGTAGGTGTTATTGTTGAAATTATATACAGGTGACAAAATATATAGTTACAATTATTTGTAGGTGTTATTGTTGATAACATATACAGGTGACTAAAGAAAATAATTACAATTATTTGTAGGTGTTATTGTTGATAACATATACAGTGACAAAAGAAAATAATTACAATTATTTGTAGGTGTTATTGTTGATAACATATACAGGTGACTAAAGATATAATTACAATTATTTGTAGGTATTATTGTTGATAACATATACAGGTGACTAAAGATATAGTTACAATTATTTGTAGGTATTATTGTTGATAACATATACAGGTGATTAAAGATATAGTTACAATTATTTGTAGGTGTTATTGTTGATAACCTATACAGGTGACTAAAGATATATGTCCAATTATTTGAAGGTGTTATTGTTGATAACATATACAGCTGACTGAAGATATAGTGACAATTATTTGTAGGTGTTATTGTTGATAACATATACAGGTGACTAAAGATATATTTCCAGTTATTTGTAGGTGTTATTGTTGATAACATATACAGGAGACTAAAGATATATTTCCAATTATTTGTAGGTGTTATTGTTGATAACATATACAGGTGACTGAAGATATAATTACAATTATTTGAAGGTGTTATTGTTGATAGCATATACAGGTGACTAAATATATAGTTACAATTATTTATAGGTGTTATTGTTGATAACATATACAGTGACAAAAGAAAATAGTTACAATTATTTGTAGGTGTTATTGTTTATAACATATACAGGTGACTAAAGATATAGTTACAATTATTTGTAGGTGTTATTGTTGATAACATATACAGGTGACTAAAGATATACTTACAATTATTTATAGGTGTTATTGTTGATAACATATACAGTGACAAAAGACAATAATTACAATTATTTATAGGTGTTATTGTTGATAACATATACAGGTGACTAAAGACATACTTCCAATTATTTGTAGGTGTTATTGTTGATAACATATACAGGTGACTAAAGATATAATTACAATTATTTGTAGGTTTTATTATTGATAACATATACAGGTGACTAAAGATATAGTTACAATTATTTGTAGGTGTTATTGTTGATAACATATACAGGTGACTAAAGATATAGTTACAATTATTTGTAGGTGTTATTGTTGATAACATATACAGGCGACTAAAGATATAATTACAATTATTTGTAGGTGTTATTGTTGATAAAATATACAAGTGACTAAATATATACTTACAAATATTTGTAGGTGTTATAGTTGATAAAATATACAGGTGACTAAATATATACTTACAAATATTTGTAGGTGTTATTGTTGATAACATATACAGGTGACTAAAGATATAATTACAATTATTTGTAGGTGTTATTGTTGATAGCATATACAGGTGACTAAATATATAGTTACAATTATTTGTAGGTGTTATTGTTGATAACATATACAGCTGACTAAATATATAGCTACAATAATTTGTATGTGTTATTGTTGATAACATATACAGGTGACTAAAGAAACTAGTTACAATTATTTGTAGGTGTTATTGTTGATAACATATACAGGTGACTAAATATATAATTACAATTATTTGTAGGTGTTATTGTTGATAACATATACAGGTGACTAAATATATAATTACAATTATTTGTAGGTGTTATTGTTGATAACATATACAGGTGACTAAAGATATAGTTACAATTATTTATAGGTGTTATTGTTGATAACTTATACAGTGACTAAATATATGGTTACAATTATTTGTAGGTGTTATTGTTGAAAATATATACAGGTGACAAAATATATAGTTACAATTATTTGTAGGTGTTATTGTTGATAACATATACAGGTGACTAAATATATAATTACAATCAGTTGTAGGTGTTATTGTTGATAACATATAAAGGTGACTAAAGAAAATAATGACAATTATTTGTAGGTGTTATTGTTGATAACATATACAGTGACAAAAGAAAATAATTACAATTATTTATAGGTGTGATTGTTGATAACATATACAGGTGACTGAAGATATAATTACAATTATTTGTAGGTATTATTGTTGATAACATATACAGGTAACTAAAGACAAAGTTACTCTTATTTGTAGGTGTTATTGTTGATAGCATATACAGGTAGCTAAATATATAATTTCAATTATTTGTAGGTGTTATTGTTGATAACTTATACAGGTGACTAAAGATATATGTCCAATTATTTGTAGGTGTTATTGTTGATGACATATACAGCTGACTGAAGATATAGTTACAATTATTTGTAGGTGTTATTGTTGATAACATATGAAGGTGACAAAAGATATATTTCCAGTTATTTGTTGGTGTTATTGTTTATAACATATACAGGTGACTAAAATATATTTCCAATTATTTGTAGGTGTTATTGTTGATAACATATACAGGTGACTGAAGATATAATTACAATTATTTTAGGTGTTATTGTTGATAGCATATATAGGTGACTAAATATATAGTTACAATTATTTGTAGATGTTATTGTTGATAACATATACAGGTTACTAAAGATATAGTTACAATTATTTGTAGGTTTTATTGTTGATAAAATATACAGGTGACTAAAGATATACTTACAATTATTTATAGGTGTTATTGTTGATAACATATACAGTGACAAAAGAAAATAATTACAATTATTTGTAGGTGTTATTGTTGATTACATATACAGGTGACTCAAGATATAATTACAATTATTTGTAGGTGTTATTGTTGATAACATATACAGGTGACTAAAGATATATTTCAAATTATTTGTGGGTGTTATTGTTGATAAAATATACAGGTGACTAAAGATATAGTTACAATTATGTGTAGGTGTTATTGGTGATAACATATACAGGTGACTAAAGATATAATTACAATTATTTGTAGGTGTTATTGTTGATAAAATATACAGGTGACTAAATATATAGTTACAATTATTTGTAGGTGTTATTGTTGATAACATATACAGGTGACTAAATATATAATTACAATTATTTGTATGTGTTATTGTTGATAACATATACAGGTGACTAAAGAAACTAGTTACAATTATTTGTAGGTGTTATTGTTGATAAAATATACAGGTGACTAAATATATACTTACAAATATTTGTAGGTGTTATTGTTGATAAAATATACAGGTGACTAAATATATACTTACAAATATTTGTAGGTGTTATTGTTGATAACATATACAGGTGACTAAAGATATAATTACAATTTTTTGTAGGTGTTATTGTTGATAAAATATACAGGTGACTAAAGATATAGTTACAATTATTTGTAGGTGTTATTGTTGATAACATATACAGGTGAATAAAGATATATTTCAAATTATTTGTAGGTGTTATTGTTGATAACATATACAGGTGACTAAAGACATAGTTACAATTATTTGTATGTGTTATTATTGGTAACATATACAGGTGACTAAAGATATATTTCCAATTATTTGTAGGTGTTATTTTTGCTAACATATACAACTGACTAAAGATATACTTACAATTATTTGTAGGTGTTATTGTTGATAACATATACAGGTGACTAAAGAAAATAGTTACAATTATTTGTAGGTGTTTTTTTTAATAACATATACAGTGACAAAAGAAAATAATTACAATTATTTGTAGGTGTTATTGTTGAAAACATATACAGGTGACTAAAGATATGATTACAATTATTTGTAGGAATTATTGTTGATAACATATACAGGTGACAAAAGACATAGTTACAATTATTTGTAGGTGTTATTGTTGATAGCATATACAGGTGACTAAAGATATAATTACAGTTATTTGTAGGTGTTATTGTTGATAACCTATACAGGTAACTAAAGATATATTTCCAATTATTTGTAGGTGTTATTGTTGATAACATATACAGCTGACTGAAGATATAGTTACAATTATTTGTAGGTGTTATTGTTGATAACATATACAGGTGACAAATAATATATATTTAGTAATTTGTTGGTTTTATTGTTGAAAACATATACAGGTGACTAAAGAAACTAGTTACAATTATTTGTAGGTGTTACTGTTGATAACATATACAGGTGACTAAAGATATAATTACAATTATTTGTAGGTGTTATTGTTGATAGCTATACAGGTGACTAAATATATAGTTACAATTATTTGTAGGTGTTATTGTTGATAACATATACTAGTGACTAAATAAAATAGTTACAATTATTTGTAGGTGTAATTGTTGATAACATATACAGGTGACTGAAGATATAATTACAATTATTTGTAGGTGTTATTGTTGATAACATATACAGGTGACTAAAGATATATTTCCAATTATTTGTAGATGTTATTTTTGATAACATATACAGCTGACTGAAGATATACTTACAATTATTTTTAGGTGTTATGGTTGATAACATATACGGGTGAAAAAAGATATATTTCCAGTTATTTGTAGGTGTTATTGTTGATAACATATACAGGTGACTAAAGATATAATTACAATTATTTGTAGGTATTATTGTTGATAACATATACAGGTGACAAAAGAAAATAGTTACAATTATTTGTAGGTGTTATTTTTAATAACATATACAATGCCAAAAGAAAATAATTACAATTATTTGTAGGTTTTATTGTTGATAACATATACAGGTGACTAAAGATATAATTACAATTATTTGTAGGTGTTATTGTTGATAACATATACAGGTGACAAAAGACATAGTTACATTATTTGTAGATGTTATTGTTGATAGCATATACAGGTGACTAAAGATATAATTACAGTTATTTGTAGGTGTTATTGTTGGTAACCTATACAGGTGACTAAAGATATATTTCCAATTATTTGTAGGTGTTATTGTTGATAACATATACAGCTGACTGAAGATATAATTACAATTATTTGTAGGTTTTATTGTTGATAACATATAGAGGTGACTAAAGATATAGTTACAATATTTTGTAAGTGTTATTGTTGAAAACATATACAGGTGACTAAAGAAACTAGTTACAATTATTTGTAGGTGTTATTGTTGATAACATATACAGGTGACTAAAGAAAATAGTTACAATTATTTTTAGGTGTTATTGTTGATAACATATACAGGTGACTAAAGATATAATTACAATTATTTGTAGGTATTATTGTTGATAGCATATACAGGTGACTAAATATATAGTTACAATTATTTGTAGGTGTTATTGTTGATTACATATACAGTGACAAAAGAAAATAGTTACAATTATTTGTAGGTGTAATTGTTGATAACATATACAGGTGACTGAAGATATAGTTACAATTATTTGTAGGTGTTATTGTTGATAACATATACAGGTGACTAAAGATATAGTTACAATTATTTGTAGGTGTTACTGTTTATAACATATCCACGTGACTAAATATATAGTTACAATTATTTGTTGGTGTTATTTTTGATAACATATACAGGTGACTAAAGATATAGTTACAATTATTTGTAGGTGGGTTTGTTGATAACATATACAGGTGACTAAAGATATAGTTACAAGTATTTTTAGGTGTTATTGTTGATAACATATACAGTTACAAAAGAAAATAGTTATAATTATTTGTAGGTGTTATTGTTGATAACATATACAGCTGACTAAAGAAAATAGTTACTATTATTTGTAGGTGTTATTGTTGATAACATATACAGGTGACAAAAGATATATTTCCAATTATTTGTAGGCGTCATTGTTGATAACATATACAGCTGACTGAAGATATAATTACAATTATTTGTAGGTGTTATTGTTGATAGCATATACAGGTGACTAAATATATAGTTACAATTATTTGTAGGTGTTATTGTTGATAGCATATACAGGTGACTAAATATATAGTTACAATTATTTGTAGGTGTTATTGTTGATAGCATATACAGGTGACTAAATATATAGTTACAATTATTTGTAGGTGTTATTGTTGATAACATATACAGTGACAAAAGAAAATAGTTACAATTATTTGTAGGTGTTATTGTTGATAACATATACAGGTGACTAAAGATATAGTTACAATTATTTGTAGGTGTTATTGTTGATAACATATACAGGTGACTAAAGATATAGTTACAATTATTTGTAGGTGTTATTGTTGATAGCATATACAGGTGACTAAATATATAGTTACAATTATTTGTAGGTGTTATTGTTGATAACATATACAGTGACAAAAGAAAATAGTTACAATTATTTGTAGGTGTTATTGTTGATTACATATACAGGTGACTAAAGATATAGTTACAATTATTTGTAGGTGTTATTGTTGATAACATATACAGGTGACTAAAGATATAGTTACAATTATTTGTAGGTGTTATTGTTGATAGCATATACAGGTGACTAAATATATAGTTACAATTATTTGTAGGTGTTATTGTTGATAGCATATACAGGTGACTAAATATATAGTTACAATTATTTGTAGGTGTTATTGTTGATAACATATACAGTGACAAAAGAAAATAGTTACAATTATTTGTAGGTGTTATTGTTGATTACATATACAGGTGACTAAAGATATAGTTACAATTATTTGTAGGTGTTATTGTTGATTACATATACAGGTGACTAAAGATATAGTTACAATTATTTGTAGGTGTTATTGTTGATAGCATATACAGGTGACTAAATATATAGTTACAATTATTTGTAGGTGTTATTGTTGATAACATATACAGTGACAAAAGAAAATAGTTACAATTATTTGTAGGTGTTATTGTTGATAACATATACAGGTGACTAAAGATATAGTTACAATTATTTGTAGGTGTTATTGTTGATAACATATACAGGTGACTAAAGATATACTTACAATTATTTATAGGTGTTATTGTTGATAACATATACAGTGACAAAAGACAATAATTACAATTATTTATAGGTTTTATTGTTGATAACATATACAGGTGACTAAAGATATACTTCCAATTATTTGTAGGTGTTATTGTTGATGACATATTCAGGTGACTAAAGATATAATTACAATTATTTGTAGGTATTATTGTTGATAACATATACAGGTGACAAAAGACATAGTTACAATTATTTGTAGGTGTTATTGTTGATAGCATATACAGGTGACTAAAGATATAATTACAATTATTTGTAGGTTTTATTGTTGATAACATATACAGGTGACTAAAGATATATTTCCAATTATTTGTAGGTGTTATTGTTGATTGCATATACAGCTGACTGAAGATATAATTACAATTATTTGTAGGTGGTTTTGTTGATAACATATACAGGTGACTAAAGAAAATAGTTACAATTATTTGTAGGTGTTATTTTTAATAACATATTGAATGACAAAAGAAAATAATTACAATTATTTGTAGGTGTTATTGTTGATAGCATATACAGGTGACTAAAGATATAATTACAGTTATTTGTAGGTGTTATTGTTGATAACCTATACAGGTGACTAAAGATATAGTTACAATTATTTGTAGGTGTTATTGTTGATTGCATATACAGCTGACTGAAGATATAATTACAATTATTTGTAGGTGTTATTGTTGATAACATATAGAGGTGACTAAAGATATAGTTACAATAATTTGTAGGTGTTATTGTTGAAAACATATACAGGTGACTAAAGAAACTTGTTACAATTATTTGTAGGTGTTATTGTTGATAACATATGCAGGTGACTAAAGAAAATAGTTACAATTATTTGTAGGTGTTATTTTTAATAACATATACAATGACAAAAGAAAATAATTCCAATTATTTGTAGGTGTTATTGTTTATAACATATACAGGTGACTAAAGATATAATTACAATTATTTGTAGGTATTATTGTTGATAACATATACAGGTAACAAAAGACATAGTTACAATTATTTGTAGGTGTTATTGTTGATAGCATATACAGGTGACTAAAGATATAATTACAGTTATTTGTACGTGTTATTGTTGATAACCTATACCGGTGACTTAAGCTATATTTCCAGTTATTTGTAGGTGTTATTGTTGATAACATATACAGCTGACTGAAGATATAGTGACAATTATTTGTAGGTGTTATTGTTGATAACATATACAGGTGACAAATAATATCTATCCAGTAATTTGTAGGTTCTATTGTTGATAAAATATACAGGTAACTAAAGATATATTTCCAATTATTTTTAGGTGTTATTGTTGATAACATATACAGGTGACTGAAGATATAATTACAATTATTTGTAGGTGTAATTGTTGATAACATATGCAGGTGACTAAAGATATAGTTACAATTATTTGTAGGTGTTATTGCTGATAGCATATACAGGTGACTAAAGATATAATTACAATTATTTGTAGGTGTTATTGTTGATAACCTATACAGGTGACTAAAGATGTATTTCCAATTATTTGTAGGTCTTATTGTTGATAACATATACAGCTGACTGTAGATATATTTCCAATTATTTGTAGGTGTTATTGTTGATATCATATACAGCTTACTGAAGATATAGTTACAATTATTTGTAGGTGTTATTGTTGATAACATATACAGGTGACAAATAATATATATCCAGTAATTTGTAGGTTTTATTGTTGATAACATATACAGGTGACTGAAGATATATTTCCAATTATTTGTAGGTGTTATTGTTGATAACATATGCAGCTGACTGAAGATATAATTACAATTTATTTTTAGGTGTTATTGTTGATAATATATACAGGTGACTAAAGATATAGTTACAATTATTTGTAGGTGTTATTGTTGATAGCATATACAGGTGACTAAAGATATAATTACAATTATTTGTAGGTGTTATTGTTGATAACCTATACAGGTGACTAAAGATATATTTCCAATTATTTGTAGGTGTTATTGTTGATAACATATACAGCTGACTGAAGATATAGTTACAATTATTTGTAGGTGTTATTGTTGATAACATATATAGGTGACAAATAATATATATCCAGTAATTTGTAGGTTTTATTGTTGATAACATATACAGGTGACTGAAGATATATTTCCAATTATTTGTAGGTCTTATTGTTGATAACATATACAGCTGACTGAAGATATATTTACAATTATTTGTAGGTGTTATTGTTGATAACATATACAGGTGACAAAAGATATATTTCCAGTTATTTGTAGGTTTTATTGTTGATAACATATACAGGTGACTGAAGATATATTTCCAATTATTTGTAGGTGTTTTTGTTGATAACATATACAGGCGACTGAAGATATACTTACAATTATTTGTAGGTGTTATTGTTGATAACATATGCAGGTGACTAAAGATATAGTCACAATTATTTGTAGGTGTTATTGTTGATAACATATAGAGGTGACTAAAGATATAGTTACAATTATTTGTAGGTGTAATTGTTGATAACATATACAGGTGACTAAAGATATAATTACAATTATTTGTAAGTGTTAATGTTGATAGCATATACAGGTGACTAAATATATAGTTACAATTCTTTGTAGGTGTTATTGTTGATAACATATACAGTGACAAAAGAAAATAGTTACAATTATTTGTAGGTGTAATTGTTGATAACATATACAGGTGACTGAAGATATAGTTACAATTATTTGTAGGTGTTATTGTTGATAACATATACAGGTGACTAAATATATACTTACAAATATTTGTAGGTGTTATTGTTGATAACATATACAGGTGACTAAAGATATAGTTACAATTATTTGTAGGTGTTACTGTTGATAACATATACACGTGACTAAATATATAGTTACAATTATTTGTAGGTGTTATTGTTGATAACATATACAGGTGACTAAAGATATAGTTACAATTATTTGTAGGTGGTTTTGTTGATAACATATACAGGTGACTAAAGATATAGTTACAAGTATTTTTAGGTGTTATTGTTGATAACATATACAGTTACAAAAGAAAATAGTTATAATTATTTGTAGGTGTTATTGTTGATAACATATACAGCTGACTAAAGAAAATAGTTGCAATTATTTGTAGGTGTTATTGTTGATAACATATACAGGTCACAAAAGATATATTTCCAATTATTTGTAGGCGTTATTGTTGATTACATATACAAGTGACTGAAGATATAATTACAATTATTTGTAGGTGTTATTGTTGATAACATATACAGGTGACTAAAGATATAGTTACAATTATTTGTAGGTGTTATTGTTGATAACATATACAGGTGACTAAAGATATACTTACAATTATTTATAGGTGTTATTGTTGATAACATATACAGTGACAAAAGACAATTATTACAATTATTTATAGGTGTTATTGTTGATAACATATACAGGTGACTAAAGATATACTTCCAATTATTTGAAGGTTTTATTGTTGATAACATATACAGGTGACTGAAGATATAATTACAATTATTTGTAGGTGTTATTGTTGATAACAAATACAGGTGACTAAAGATATAGTTACAATTATTTGTAGGTGTTATTGTTGATAACATATACAGGTGACTAAAGATATACTTACAATTATTTATAGGTGTTATTGTTGATAACATATACAGTGACAAAAGACAATTATTACAATTATTTATAGGTGTTATTGTTGATAATATATACAGGTGACAAAAGATATATTTCCAGTTATTTGTAGGTTTTATTGTTGATAACATATACAGGTGACTGAAGATATATTTCCAATTATTTGTAGGTGTTTTTGTTGATAACATATACAGGCGACTGAAGATATACTTACAATTATTTGTAGGTGTTATTGTTGATAACATATGCAGGTGACTAAAGATATAGTCACAATTATTTGTAGGTGTTATTGTTGATAACATATAGAGGTGACTAAAGATATAGTTACAATTATTTGTAGGTGTAATTGTTGATAACATATACAGGTGACTAAAGATATAATTACAATTATTTGTAAGTGTTATTGTTGATAGCATATACAGGTGACTAAATATATAGTTACAATTCTTTGTAGGTGTTATTGTTGATAACATATACAGTGACAAAAGAAAATAGTTACAATTATTTGTAGGTGTAATTGTTGATTACATATACAAGTGACTGAAGATATAATTACAATTATTTGTAGGTGTTATTGTTGATAACAAATACAGGTGACTAAAGATATAGTTACAATTATTTGTAGGTGTTATTGTTGATAACATATACAGGTGACTAAAGATATACTTACAATTATTTATAGGTGTTATTGTTGATAACATATACAGTGACAAAAGACAATTATTACAATTATTTATAGGTGTTATTGTTGATAACATATACAGGTGACTAAAGATATACTTCCAATTATTTGAAGGTGTTATTGTTGATAACATATACAGGTTACTAAAGATATAATTACAATTATTTGTAGGTATTATTGTTGATAACATATACAGGTGACAAAAGACATAGTTACAATTATTTGTAGGTGTTATTGTTGATAGCATATACAGGTGACTAAAGATATAATTACAATTATTTGTAGGTGTTATTGTTGATAACATATACAGGTGACTAAAGATATATTTCCAATTATTTGTAGGTGTTATTGTTGATATCATATACAGCTGACTGAAGATATATTTACAATTATTTGTAGGTGTTATTGTTGATAACATATACAGGTGACAAAAGATATATTTACAGTTATTTGTAGGTTTTATTGTTGATAACATATACAGGTGACTGAAGATATATTTCCAATTATTTGTAGGTGTTATTGTTGATAACATATACAGGTGACTGAAGATATAATTACAGTTATTTGTAGGTGTTATTGTTGATAACATATACAGGTGACTAAAGATATAGTTACAATTATTTGTAGGTGTTATTGTTGATAACATATACAGTGACAAAAGAAAATAGTTACAATTATTTGTAGGTGTTATTGTTGATAACATATACAGGTTACTAAAGATATAGTTACAATTATTTGTAGGTGTTATTGTTGATAAAATATACAGGTTACTAAATATATACTTACAAATATTTGTAGGTGTTATTGCTGATAATATATAAAGGTGACTAAAGATATAGTTACAATTATTTGTAGGTGTTACTGTTGATAACATATACACGTGACTAAATATATAGTTACAATTATTTGTAGGTGTTATTGTTGATAACATATGCAGGTGACTAAAGATATAGTCACAATTATTTGTAGGTGTTATTGTTGATAACATATAGAGGTGACTAAAGATATAGTTACAATTATTTGTAGGTGTAATTGTTGATAACATATACAGGTGACTAAAGATATAATTACAATTTTTTGTAAGTGTTATTGTTGATAGCATATACAGGTGACTAAATATATAGTTACAATTCTTTGTAGGTGTTATTGTTGATAACATATACAGTGACAAAAGAAAATAGTTACAATTATTTGTAGGTGTAATTGTTGATAACATATACAGGTGACTGAAGATATAGTTACAATTATTTGTAGGTGTTATTGTTGATAACATATACAGGTGACTAAATATATACTTACAAATATTTGTAGGTGTTATTGTTGATAACATATACAGGTGACTAAAGATATAGTTACAATTATTTATAGGTGTTACTGTTGATAACATATACACGTGACTAAATATATAGTTACAATTATTTGTAGGTGTTATTGTTGATAACATATACAGGTGACTAAAGATATAGTTACAATTATTTGTAGGTGGTTTTGTTGATAACATATACAGGTGACTAAAGATATAGTTACAAGTATTTTTAGGTGTTATTGTTGATAACATATACAGTTACAAAAGAAAATAGTTATAATTATTTGTAGGTGTTATTGTTGATAACATATACAGCTGACTAAAGAAAATAGTTGCAATTATTTGTAGGTGTTATTGTTGATAACATATACAGGTCACAAAAGATATATTTCCAATTATTTGTAGGCGTTATTGTTGATTACATATACAAGTGACTGAAGATATAATTACAATTATTTGTAGGTGTTATTGTTGATAACAAATACAGGTGACTAAAGATATAGTTACAATTATTTGTAGGTGTTATTGTTGATAACATATACAGGTGACTAAAGATATACTTACAATTATTTATAGGTGTTATTGTTGATAACATATACAGTGACAAAAGACAATTATTACAATTATTTATAGGTGTTATTGTTGATAACATATACAGGTGACTAAAGATATACTTCCAATTATTTGAAGGTTTTATTGTTGATAACATATACAGGTGACTGAAGATATAATTACAATTATTTGTAGGTGTTATTGTTGATAACAAATACAGGTGACTAAAGATATAGTTACAATTATTTGTAGGTGTTATTGTTGATAACATATACAGGTGACTAAAGATATACTTACAATTATTTATAGGTGTTATTGTTGATAACATATACAGTGACAAAAGACAATTATTACAATTATTTATAGGTGTTATTGTTGATAACATATACAGGTGACAAAAGATATATTTCCAGTTATTTGTAGGTTTTATTGTTGATAACATATACAGGTGACTGAAGATATATTTCCAATTATTTGTAGGTGTTTTTGTTGATAACATATACAGGCGACTGAAGATATACTTACAATTATTTGTAGGTGTTATTGTTGATAACATATGCAGGTGACTAAAGATATAGTCACAATTATTTGTAGGTGTTATTGTTGATAACATATAGAGGTGACTAAAGATATAGTTACAATTATTTGTAAGTGTTATTGTTGATAGCATATACAGGTGACTAAATATATAGTTACAATTCTTTGTAGGTGTTATTGTTGATAACATATACAGTGACAAAAGAAAATAGTTACAATTATTTGTAGGTGTAATTGTTGATAACATATACAGGTGACTGAAGATATAGTTACAATTATTTGTAGGTGTTATTGTTGATAACATATACAGGTGACTAAATATATACTTACAAATATTTGTAGGTGTTATTGTTGATAACATATACAGGTGACTAAAGATATAGTTACAATTATTTGTAGGTGTTACTGTTGATAACATATACACGTGACTAAATATATAGTTACAATTATTTGTAGGTGTTATTGTTGATAACATATACAGGTTACTAAAGATATAGTTACAATTATTTGTAGGTGGTTTTGTTGATAACATATACAGGTGACTAAAGATATAGTTACAAGTATTTTTAGGTGTTATTGTTGATAACATATACAGTTACAAAAGAAAATAGTTATAATTATTTGTAGGTGTTATTGTTGATAACATATACAGCTGACTAAAGAAAATAGTTGCAATTATTTGTAGGTGTTATTGTTGATAACATATACAGGTCACAAAAGATATATTTCCAATTATTTGTAGGCGTTATTGTTGATTACATATACAAGTGACTGAAGATATAATTACAATTATTTGTAGGTGTTATTGTTGATAACAAATACAGGTGACTAAAGATATAGTTACAATTATTTGTAGGTGTTATTGTTGATAACATATACAGGTGACTAAAGATATACTTACAATTATTTATAGGTGTTATTGTTGATAACATATACAGTGACAAAAGACAATTATTACAATTATTTATAGGTGTTATTGTTGATAACATATACAGGTGACTAAAGATATACTTCCAATTATTTGAAGGTGTTATTGTTGATAACATATACAGGTTACTAAAGATATAATTACAATTATTTGTAGGTATTATTGTTGATAACATATACAGGTGACAAAAGACATAGTTACAATTATTTGTAGGTGTTATTGTTGATAGCATATACAGGTGACTAAAGATATAATTACAAATATTTGTAGGTGTTATTGTTGAAAATATATACAGGTGACCAAATATATAGTTACAATTATTTGTAGGTGTTATTGTTGATAACATATACAGGTGACTAAATATATAGTTACAATTATTTATAGGTGTTATTGTTGATAACATATACAAGTGACTAAAGATATATTTACAGTTATTTGTAGGTGTTATTGTTGATAACATATATAGACGACTAAAGAAAATAATTACAATTATTTGTAGGTGTTATTGTTGATAACATATACAGGTGACTGAAGATATAATTACAGTTATTTGTAGGTGTTATTGTTGATAACATATACAGGTGACTAAAGATATAGTTACAATTATTTGTAGGTGTTATTGTTGATAACATATACAGTGACAAAAGAAAATAGTTACAATTATTTGTAGGTGTTATTGTTGATAACATATACAGGTTACTAAAGATATAGTTACAATTATTTGTAGGTGTTATTGTTGATAAAATATACAGGTGACTAAATATATACTTACAATTATTTGTAGGTGTTATTGTTGATAACATATACAGGTGACAAAAGATACAGTTACAATTATGTGTAGGTGTTATTGTTGATAACATATACAGGTGACTAAAGATATAATTACAATTATTTGTAGGTGTTATTGTTGATAACATATACAGGTGACTAAAGATATAGGTTCACTTATTTATAGGTGTTATTGTTGATAACATATACAGGTGACTAAAGATATAGTTACACTGATTTATAGGTGTTATTGTTGATAACATATACAGGTGACTAAAGATATAATTACAATTATTTGTACGTGTTATTTTTGATAAAATTTACAGGTGACTAAAGTTATAATTACAATTATTTGTAGGTGTTATTGTTGATAACATATACAGGTGACTAAATATATAGTTACAATTATTTGTAGAAATTATTGTTGATAACCTATACAGGTTACTAAAGATATAGTTACAATTATTTATAGGTGGGATTTTTTTGATAACATATACAGGTGTCTAAAGAAAAAGGTGACTAAAGAAAATAGACAGACAGCAAACAACACATGAAAAGTATTGGGAAATTTCAGATAAATATTGTTAAAGTTGCTGAAGTTGTCAAAAGTTATACCCATGTGATTTCAGAAAATTAAACTAGAAGAAATACTGATGAAACAATTTTTAATTTTGTTTATTTACTGTAAATGCTTGGACGCAATTGACTTTGGCTCAATAAAATGGAAGAGTCAGGCAAAACGGTATTTTTTATTATTTGCGTTTTTCTTTTTAAATTAAAATTGAAAAAAGATTGTGTATTTATTACTGTTGCTTTACGTATATTGTGTTTACTAAAATTTCTATGGTAAAATAAAAAAGTGTAAACTTCATTTGTCTAATAAATTAATTCTAATCTAAACTTTATCTTAATAAATCAATTTGTTAATTAATCTTATAAATTAATTCTAATCTAAACTTAATTAATCTTAATAAATTAATTAATTTGTTTCTTTTATGTTTTATTTCTGTTCTTTTTTCAGTTTGTCCAGATGGTAAATTTGGCAGTGGATGTTTGAAAACCTGTCGTTGTGCAAACTTTAACTTCTGCAATAAAGCAACTGGGTATTGTCAAGATAGGAAATGTGCAGCTGGATACAATGGGAATGACTGTCAAACTGGTAAGCAAGTTTACTGAACTCAACTTTAATATGTTTATTTTTATTTGATATTTTTCTATTGTGAAAAGATTATGAATTATCTGTTTATTCACATGTTTAAATTGCTGATTTTATTTCATTTCTGCAGATTCATAAATAACAAATGGGCACCTGAGTTGAGCTGCAATTGTATATAATAATATTTTGATTTTAGCGAACTTTTTGATATTTTCTATTCTATCACATTTAGTGATTATGATAAAACTCTGTGTTTTATTTTTATTCTGCAAAGTGTACTTTTATGTCCTATGTGATTGCATTTTCGTTTTATAGCAGCAAGCTCTTTACTAATGCACCTGTCTGTATCTGAAACATTGAATAGGGGACAGGCTACTTCTCTTTTGACTATCAGTTTTCATTGTCCATATATGTTTTCATAATGCCTGATATATGAGGAAAAATAAATAGTCAGATTGTAGTTAAAATTATCAATGGTTATTCATTTTGTATGAATCCAAAAATTCTATTGTTGCCATTGGTTTTCCAAATATTTTTCTAGTCAAATGTTTTTCTATAAAGACATTTAGTATATATGGGAGGATTACATGAAGGTTGCCAACATCCTAAGTGAAAGTGATTATGTGGAATGAATTGAATTCAAACATGAAACACCTAGGTCGTCAGTCCATGTCATTAACCACTGAACCACCATCACCTCCCATTTATCAACGTTGTTACAAATCATGTTCTGAGAGAACAAGCTTTTGTCTGTACCAATTTTGCCATCCATTTAACAATTCAAATAATTTCTATTTCTGCAGGGTCTGAAGGAACATCTCAAATCTTTTATTTTGTGACAGTTGTTTTTCTGTCATACCAATTTTTCTGCTTCCATTTTCTTTTGATAATATCATACTAACTTTTAATGACATTTTATTAAACTAAAAACTACTTTTTACAAATGTTTTTTATTTACTAAAACTAAAAATAAAACTAACACAAAATCAATTAATAACATTTAAGAACTGTTTTTTATTTAAAATAAAAAAAGGCAATCACAAAGTCTTTAATAGTTTTTTCTTTATGAAAACAAAACAAATAATCACTTACTAACTTTTAAAGACTTTTAAAAATGAATATATTTTTAAACCACAAACAAAACTAAAGAGAATATGTCAGAAACACAAACTCTTTCAAGCTACATGAACTTTTACATAGACAATTCTTCCTTTAATTCTATATCCTTTGAATACTGACTATTCTTGTCAAAACAGAGCCGAATCAGTTTCCCGACTAATAAACATCTGAGGTAACTCATTAGGCCCCACTTTTGAAAGCAATTGATTTTTGATATCTATGTCAGTAGTTTCTCAATATCAATTTTTGTTGACGTTTTTCAAACCAAAATTCTTTTTTCACAAGTAGGAAATTACACAACGTTAGCATACAAAATCAACACGTCAAATAGGAAGAGCTTTAAATTGGGAGAAAATGAAAGAAGTCCGTGAATTGACTCATTATGCCCTATAAATGGATGAGCAACTTTTTGTTTTGCCTTATGTAGTGATAAAACTTAGAATTTCCGAGTAGGGGGCAATATAGATATAATACTGTAGGTAGATCTGATTAAGTTCTGTTCATAGATCAGTACATGCAAACAGACTCACATGAACAAGATAGGTATCTACAGAGATACTGGTTTCAATTGCTGAATAACCACAGTAGTTGTGAAAATACTATCACATAGCTAACATTGACCCAAAATGACTGAAAATTCTGAGGATCTGTTTTTAACATTATAATACATATATATACTAGCAGGCCGTCTGGCGTTGCCCAGTTGTAAAATGTGCATAAATATTGTATTTTAATTCATTCAGAAACTGAGACATGTACAAGTGAGTATTATGTTTTTTTATAAACAGTCCACTTGTAAATAAAAAAAATACTCGAGCTGAGATCGGAACCAAAACCTAAAGATAACCATTTGACAAGCGGGACATGCTCTTTAAAAAATGCTTTCAAACCAACTTATACTTAACAAGGAATCTGTAATGTGAACCATTCATGCATTCGTATTCGTGAAACAGTTGAAAAGCAGATAAAAATCCACTGATTCACATGTACCAATTTTTCAATTTTGACTCCTTACAAGCCCTTTTTCCCGGACGAAAACCTATTAAAAAGTTTTCCATATTTACAAAATTACAAATCTGTAGATTAAAAATTCATTGAGTATAGGTTAACGAGTATCCTCACACACACACACACACACACACACACACACACACACACACACACACACACACACACACACATTCACGTATATACACTCACATTCATGTGCATGCTCACACGCTAACGTACACACATGTGCGCACATGTACGCACACATGGGCAACGTCATTTCCCCTGAAAGGAAATCCACACATGTGCAAAGAACGCTGGAAACAACTACAAAAGCAAGAGACCTGAGCTGTTTCCTTCCTTTTTCGATTTTGCTCCCGAGCTGAGCAGTCGATGGAATAACTGCTCCCTTCGGGGCGCACGTCTGCGCACTTCACATCCCCTACTACTATGTGTGGGGGAAGAGCCAACAGACAGTACGTACACCTTACATGCTTTCTCTATCCATGGCCTGGATTGGCTTTCTCACTCTCTCTCTCTACAACAATAGACTTTCCCTCTCACCAGCTAACAGCGAAAGACGCACGCCAAACTAAACACGTGCTGTATCCTTTCTTTTATTTGTTTCTTCACGAAATAAATTCTAGTTTGTTTATTTCAAAAAACGCGTTGTTTGTTTCTTTCTCAATTCAATTCATTTTTCCTATTTTGTACCACTGGGGGATATATATAATATATCCACCAGTCCGCTACAATATATATATATATATACTTTTTTATAATTTACGCGGTTCATAGTATTTTCTTGATGTGTGATAAATTCATAACCTTTCATGGAGAAAAGAAAAAAATAAGCTCATACAAAACTTATTTAAATTGTTTCTGGAATAAAATCGACAGACGTTTTGTTGGTTTATTTTGTTTTTTTCCTTCAAAGTCGAATGACTTGACTTTTGAAATCATTTTGAAATTATTTCATTCTACATAGAAAACAATTTTTTCTTCAATTCTTTTTGCAAATTTGGAGATTTTTTCTCAGCATTTTCACACTTTGCTTGTTAAATTTCAATATGATTTAATGGTCTTACTCTATTAACAAATAACTACAGTGCACTACTGAAGTCTTTTTTTTTTTTTCAAAGAATCTGACAATTTCAATTGTAAATGTATGTTTAAGTTTTTGTTGCCAGTGTTTGTTTGAAACTTTAGTCTGGTCTATTTTTGTGTCTGAAGAAGTTTGAATTTCTTATAATTAAAGTCATGCCACATGCCTTCAAAGAAATATCTTGGACCAAATAAGTCAGAGTACCTTGTTGTCAGTGTTGTAGGATATGGACTTTTAATCTGTAGCAGACAGGATTGCAAGGAACACCAACAGGAGTGAATTCTCGCAGTTCAAGATTTTAGATATACTTTCTTTCTTTCTGGTTTGTCCAATCAGAAGCCAGCTCTCAGTCAAGCGAGTGAGTTTATAAAAGGTTAAACGGAGAACTCTCTCTCTTTCTTCTTAGCAAACAGACTGAAGACATCTCCATGAGATGTGAACCAATCCTCAACAACTTTCTTGGGGCATCACACAACCCTGGGCCTTTTGGTCCAGGTGTCAACTAAGATGGAGAGACAGTTAACCAGCATGGTTACTACTGCAGCCGAACATTAATATGATACATAAATGAACTCTTATCTTACTACAGAGCTGTCTCTAATCTTTCATGATGCATACTTCAATTACTAACTCCAAAGAGACAAATAATCCATCATGGCTACGGACCATAACTTCAACACACACACATAAACTCTTTTTTTCTTTCAACCGGCCTGTCTAATTTTTCATTAATGTCTCTACACAGGAACTTTTCCTAATACTAACCCTTTCTAAATACAAACCTACTGATGAAGATAATCGATAAAGCTGTTATTTAATGTTAGAATTACATGTCTTGTCATTCATTTCTAAACTGATGATCCCAGAATTATAGGTGGACAAACATAAAAGAACCATTCTTTTAATTTGTTAAAGTTTATTTAGTTTTCTTCCAAAAACCAATCCAAACAAGGGGGTATTGAAATAGACATGATTGCAAGGAACATCAGCAGGAGTGAATTCTCACAGCTCGAGATTCTGAATATACTTTCTTTCTGGCTCGAGTTTATAAAAGGTTAAACGACAGCAACTTTCTCTCTCTTTCTTCCTGGATTTTGCACTAACAACTCCACATGGAACGAACCCATCGCATCCAACTTCTCTCTTGGGACTCAAAAAAATTCACCCGGGATTTCGGGCCTGGGATTCGAATAAGATATGAATACAAAAAAGCCAATATGGCTACCTCCACACACGGACTCCAATGCAGTACACACACACACAAACTCTTTCTCTTTCAGCAGGTCTGTATAATCATTCATCAACGCCTCTACCCAGGAACTCATCCTAATACTCTTTTCCATACAAGTCAAGATGACCAATGAAACTGTTATTTTATGTTAGAATGAGACTTCCCATCTTTTCTCCATTTCTACATTTTGGTGACCCCGACATGATGGTAAACATGCAACGTTTGTCAAATCCTTACTTGCAGTTTTGTGCAACCTGGGTTTTAGTAGTGTTTGAATAAATTCTTAACATCAGTCTTAACAGATGTAAGTATCGTATCCTTGTCGCTAGTGTTGTGGCTTTGAAGGGCCAGTAATAATCAAGACAAAAAAAAAAAATTTCTTGTCTTTTTCTTTTTTTTTTTTTTTTTTTTTTTTTACATAGACGGCACCACTTATCAAGGCCGATAGGCCACTCAAGGATAAGGGTTAAAGAGTGTAGAGTAGTCAAAAGGACAATATAGTAATCGATAGTAATGGAAGTTCGGTAAATTTGTTAACCTAAGTGGAACGGCTCATCAGAAACTTGTTCACGTTGGACTTGAAGACAACCATATTATAGAAAGCTGGAAAGCAGGAAAACGGAAGACAATTCCACAGGCGTGCAGTTCTAAGGAAGAAACTTTGATCATGGAATCTATGTTTAGGTTTAGGTACAGATAAAGAGTGGGGAAAATTATTGATAATGTTTTCAGCTAGTCTAGTGTTTCTTGTGAAAGTTTGGCGAGGGGGGACCATAGATTGAAGCTCAGTCGAACACTTTCCATGAAAATAACGATAAAGCAGAGACAAACTCGCAACATCTCTTCTGTGAGACAGAGGTTGCAGCGAAGAGAAAAGGACATCTCCCACCAAGCCCCGAAGTCTATTTTGAACTCTATCAAGGCAGGACAAGTCTTTTCTAGCAGCTCCTGCCCATATGTGGCAACAGTACTCCATCCTTGGACGTATCTGGCTCTTATATAGATAGAGAATTGCATCAGCAGTGAGATATCTACTGGATGGATAGAAGGATCCGACAATTTTTCCAGCGGCCTTGGCAACAGATTTGATGTACGTATTCCATTTAAGATCAGGAGTAAAGGTCAAGCCCAGAAGCTTGTCAAAACTTGAGGCCTCCCCAAGACGAGAGCCATTCATTTCAATTGATGCCAGATGTGGATCAGAACGTTGATGATGTAAAGATAGAAGCTTGGTTTTAGATGCATTAAAAGTAACCAGCCACTCCTTTCCCCATTGTACAACGTGATCAAGATCAGAGGAGAGAGAATTGGAGAGAACTTGGTCGTTTACTGTCTTAGATATGCTACCATAGATGGTAGTGTCATCAGCAAAAATGTCTACGAATGATGTAAGGATGTGATTTGGAAGATCATTAATGTAGATCAGGAAAAGAGTTGGGCCCAGGATCGACCCCTGAGGGACTCCAGCATTTATACTGTGAGCTTCTGATTTTTGCCCATCAACTACTACTCTTATGAACCTATCAGAGAGAAATGATTTAATAATTGAGAAGACATTTCCAGCAATACCATAGCTGGAGATCTTGTGAAGTAAACCTTTATGCCATACCCTATCAAAGGCCTTTGATATGTCAAGAGCAATTGCCCTAGAAAGGTTGCCTCTGTCGAGAGATTCGCTAATCCTATGAGATATAACTGTCCCTCTCTGTCCTGCTCCAACCAAGTCTACCGACCTGCTTCACAACTCCCAAAACCTCAACATGACAAATATCCCCCCAAAAATAACACAAATAAACCTACAACCCCATCCTCCAACGTAGACCCCTACTACCAGGTCTCCTTCTCCAACCTTCCAGAGGTTGAAACATAATTACAGGAGACGAAACCGGACATATTCTTTCAAAGTGACTGGCATAGGGCCAACCACTTCCCTAGACGAATTCATATTTAAAGGATACTCCAACTTAACATCTAAATCTGACCCCCAAGATCGCCATGGGCATGGAATATGTGCCTACATCAAAGATGGCTTTCCATGTGGTAAGGGATATCTCAAGAGAAGACCCTAATTTACCTTATATATGCTTCTGGGTTGCACTAGCTTACACCACTGCATTTATATTTGCCCTCTATCGCCACCACAACAGTGGGGTTACTATCTTTAAGAGCATATCTGAGAAAATTGACCACATCCTGTCTGCTCATCCTTTGGCTAACATTCACATTTGCGGTGACTTCAATGCCCATAATGTGAAATGGCTGACCAACTCAAATAAAATCGATGACGACGGGAGGTTCTATCATGATTTTGCCACTGCCTATGACCTCACTCAGATTGTTCATGAACCCACCCGTGTGCCCGATACTACCAGTCAGTATGCAAGCCTTCTAGACCTTTTCCTCACAACTTCCCCTGAGCTATGTTCATGCTCCGTTCTATCTCCTCTGGGATCCTCCGACCACTCTGTTGTAGCAGTTAAGATAAAAATGAAATGTAACAAGTCTTCAGACGTACCTCTCCACCATACTGTATATCGATACTCTATGGCTTACTGGGATAGCTTCCGTACATTCATATCTGACCTACCTCTGCATTCCATATTTAAAAAGGATATATCCTCTATAGTATCAGACCTGACCGAATGGTTAATTGTAGGCATAGACCGATTCATACCATCCAAAAAAATTCCAGCAAAAACCTAACAGCCAGCCATGGTTCTCCCCTGAATGTGCTGCTGCCATCGCGCACAGAAATCACTTTTTCATAGCTACCAACGTAATAGATGTACTGAGACTTAAGCTGCTTTCAGGACTGCCAGTAACCACTGTAAAAGAGTAATAAAAAATGCAAGAGAGCTATATGCTCAGTCTGTTAAATCCAAAGTAGCTGAGCAGCGGCTTGGTTCCCACCAGTTCTGGCAAATAGCAAACAGGATCTTGAACAGAAGCGTGCATTCTATCCTAACTATCATCAATGGACCTGAGGTCATCTCGTCAGCATCAGACAAGGCTAGACTAATTGCCATGAACTTTGCAGCTAATTCTACCCTATGCGATGAAGGCCATCAACTCCCTGCATTTCCTCCTATAACAGACAACACGCTATGCAACATACAAATATCTGTGTGTGAGGTCGCCAAGCTAATCAAGAACCTTGATTCCAGTAAAACAACTGGCCCTGACAGCATTCCAGTTATAGTGCTGAAAAAGCTCCAACCAGAACTTGCTCCCATACTTACAAAACTGTTTAAGCGTTGCTTTAAGGAGAAGTGCTTTCCAACACCCTGGAAAACCTCATCAGTATGCCCTGTATTTAAGAATTCAGGTGAAAAGTCATCTCCCTCTCAGTACAGACCAATGTCTCCTGTGTGTCATGAGTAAGTTGTTGGAATCCATATTACATAGAGAAGTAGTCAACCACCTCAACAGAAACAACTTTCTTAGTGACATGCAATATGGTTTCCGCTCTGCAAGATCTACAGCAGATGTGCTAACGGTTATATCTCATAGGATTAGTGAATCTCTTGACAAAGGTTTCCTTTCCAGGGCAATTGCTCTTGACATACCGAAGGCCTTCGATAAGGTATGGCATAAGGGCCTACTTCACAAGATTTCCAGCTACTGTATCACTGGAAATGTTTTCTCAATCATTAAATCATTTCTCTCCGATAGATTCATAAGAGTAGTGGTTGATGGGCAGAAATCAGAGGCCCACAGTATTTATGCTGGAATCCCTCAGGGGTCCATCCTGGGCCCAACTCTCTTCCTGATCTACATTAATGATCTTCCAAAACACATACTTAAATCATTCGTTGACATCTATGCTGATGACACAACCATCTATGGCAACACATCAAAGACCGTAAATGACAAAGTTCTCTCTAATTCCCTCTCTTCTGATCTTGAGCGCGTGGTACAGTGGGGGAAGAGGTGGCTGGTTACTTTTAATGCATCCAAAACCAAGCTTCTATCTTTACATCATCAACGCTCTGATCTCCATCTGGCATCAATTGAAACGGATGGCTCTCGTCTTGGGGAGGCTCCATGTTTTGACAAGCTTCTAGGTTTGACCTTTACTCCTGATCTGAAATGGAACATGTACATCAGGTCTGTTACGAAGGAGGCTGGGAAAATTGTGGGATCCTTCTTCCGCTCCAGAAGATATCTCACTACTGATGCAATTCTCTATCTGTATAAAAGCCAAGTACGTCCAAGGATGGAGTACTGCTGCCACATCTGGGCAAGAGCTGCTAAAAACAGCCTATCCTGCCTTGACAAAATAGACTTCGTGGTTTAGTGGGAGATGTCCTTTTCTCTTCCCTGCAACCTCTCTCCCACAGAAGAGATGTTGCAAGCCTATTTTTGTTTTATCATTATTTCCATGGCAAGTGCTCGTCTGAGCTCCAATCTCTCGTCCCACCCCCTCGCCAATCTTTCACGAGAAACACCCGTCTGGCTGAAACTACTGTCAATAATTTTCCCCACTCTTTATCTGTGCCTAAATCCAAATGTAGATTCCATGAGCAGAGCTTCTTTCTCAGAAGTATACGACTGTGGAACTCTCTTCTGTTTGCCTGTTTCCGACCTGACTACAACTTGGATGTCTTCAAATCCAACATAAACAAATTCCTAACAAACCGCCCCCTTAAGTAAGACACTCTATCAAATCTCCAATACTAATGATTACTACAATACTATCTCATTGATTACTGTACACGCAATAACCCTTATCCCTGAGTGGCCTCCGGGCCTTGATAAGTAGTGACCCCCATGTAAAAAAAAAAAAAAAAAGGCACAATCATATAATTAATGAAAATATGTTACAGGAAGTATGCATTTAATTCTATGGTTATAACTACCATTAATAATTGCCATGATGCTTAGTCATAACTATTCATTACGTCTGGGTAAGTACATTTATTTCAAAAATAGGTAGATCAACTTAGGCTATCAAAATTTGCTAGCCTAATATCCTCACACAATGTTCTTTATTACAAGTTGAAAATTTATAGTAATGCTACCAATTGGCTTGAATCAACTGAGTTGAATCAATTGGGTTGAATCAATTGGGTTGAATCAATTGGGTTGAATCAATTGGGTTGAATCAATTGGGTTGAATCAATTGGGTTGAATCAATTGGGTTGAATCAATTGAGTTGAATCAATTGGGTTGAATCAAACTCATCAACATTCAATCTGTCCTAAGAAGATGGAGAATCTATCAATTCAGTTTCAATTGAATAAATTTGTCAAAAAATAAAACAAACATGCTTCAGTTGCCATGTAGGGAAAGGAGTAAAAATTTACACAGAACAGAATACAGTAGCTCTGCACCTGTCCAATCTCATCTTGAATTACTACAATGTTGACAAATCTTGATTGAGAAAACACCTCAAAGTTATGTGTTTCAGATAGGAATAGAAAAAGAACATCGCAAAAGTACACATGTCGGCTGGGAATAGAAAAAAGAAACATCTTAGAAAAAGAAACATCTCAATGGAACATGTGTCAGCTGGGAAGACTGTGAAAAATGAGTAAAAGTTATATCCAATTGACTAAGAAACAACGAGTGCTTTTTTAAAAAAAATTTTTATTTTTTTATTTTTTATTTTTATTTTTTTATTTTTATTTTTTTATATCCAATTAACTAAGAACGAGTGCTTTTTTTGTTGTTAGTAAAAAGAAAATGATCAATTAATTTGTTTTAGTTAAGAAAGAAACAATTAAAACATTAATTGATTTTGCTTTTTGTTTTAGTTTAAATAAAACAAGTTTTTTCAATTTAGTAAGCGACTTTCTGTTTTTTTTTTTTTTTAAATAAGAACAAAAAAAATTAGTTATTCGTTTTTTCTTTTGTTTTATCTATATATCTATAAAAGTAAAATTGTCTGTGTGTGTACATTTCCCTACTGAACTACTCCGTCAATTTTCAGTCTTGAGAGTTGACATAAGGGGTATTGAGATTTGGAAAAATCTTCTTAATCAGTTTTCGGCCAGGAATTTGGCTGTCAAGGGGTCAAAGTTGAACGATTTGATATTTAAAAACTCTACCAAACTCCTCCACCAATTTTGGGTCTAAACACTTGGAATTGTAGATGTAGGTTACTTGGACATTTTTAATTTGATTTGAACCCAAAACAAATGCTAAGGGGTCAAAATGGAAACATTAATTGATTTTGCTTTTTGTTTTAGTTTAATTAAAACAAGTTTTTTCAATTTAGTAAGTGACTTTCTGTTTTGTTTTTTAACAAAACAACCAAAAAACACACACAGTAGATGAAAGTAAGTTATTGGTTTTCTCTTTTGTTTTATATATATATATGAAAAAAATCTTAATACTTGATTTAAAAAAAAAATAGTTGATTTACGATGAGTCTAGTCATCAGGTTAAGACACCATTTTGAATATGATGTGAGTTGTTCAGTAATATATTCCAGCATTCTGAAGAATAATTAAATGTATAATGAATAGCCAGACATCACATCGGAAATAAAACCGATATTCTATAATTTCTTGATTACAAGCTAGAATGTAAGTAAAAATCAAGGAACATTTATTATTTATTTTTAAAATCTACTGTGATATGTAGGAAATAATACAAGATAAAAAAAATGAAACAATAAACGATGGCTTAATAATAATTACACTTATGAAAGAAATAACCTGGTGTATGTGGGTGACATGGGTGAACTTAATTGTAGGAGAGTTTGCTACTTTTGTGAGAGTACATATTTGAAAGAAGTGTTACAGGACTAACGAGTGTCGATGTTAGTCCCACGAGCTCCAAAAAATTAATAATAATAAAACTAAAGTGTAAAATGGAGTTGAATAATCAAGCAAAGATGACTGAGACGGATAAATAAATTTAATACAAAATTTATTTTTTTTTTAATTGTAAATAAGTGATCAGAGCAGACAGGAAAGTTTTCTTGGTTTAATGGTCTCTTCCTGCGACTGAGGTAATTAAATATTTTTATATAATGAAAAAGACAGTTCTGTAACTGAGGTATTAAAAGTTCTATATGTAATGAAGTAGAAAAAGTTCTGCGACTGAAGTAATTGAATTTTTTTTCATGTAATGAAATAGCCAAGAAAAGTCCTGCGATATAACAATATAAAAAGTCCATCAATATAAAAGTCCATCACTTACTTTAGCAAAGAGATAGAAAAGGGTAAAAATCCATTAAGATAAAAAGTCCATCTCCACATCGAGAATGAAATGATGGTGCACACGAGTTTAACGTCCATGGTGACAGTCACATGGCTTGCTTACGGCATGCTGTGCTGGCGTTGACTCACACTTTTTGGTGCAAAAAGCCCTTTTTATACATTTCAACTGGCTCCACCAAGACCATCAGAAAAAAGACATTTTTTAAAATTTGCTTTCTTCATAATCCGATTGGACGAAAAAAACAACATCTTTATGACGTAAGGTGCTTTCCAAGATATCTGCGTGAAAAAGTAGGGCTTCATTTATAAGTCCACAGAATTTGTGTGGGTATAGAAAGGAATATATGCACGCGGCTGAAATGATATTTACACATCTGCGTGTGCGCGCAACTGGGTTTAACAGTTGGGGCAACGCGCCATTATTCTGCTTGAGTAGTTTCGATGCAATGGCAGTGAGGCTATGATAGAAGCAGTTTAGTTGGAATAAATATAAACGGGGATGTAAACATATTTTTATGAAACCGGTTTTAGTAAGTGCTGAGTGTATAGGAAGTGTTTGTTTATTTTTTTATCATTACTGTAATTTCAGAGGAAAATGGTTTACTTTAAAAGAGATATAAAATATTTTCATAAATATTTGGAAATTCCAAAATATTAATTTCAGTACTAACACCACCAGTTCCCTTTACATCTCCAATCAAATACAACTGATGAAGGTTTATTTGTGTATTATGTTTACTCTTTTCAGAATGCCCGGATGGTAAATTTGGCAGTGGATGTTCACAGACTTGTTTTTGTTTGGATAATTTTTATTGTAATAAAGCAAGTGGGAAGTGCAGTAATGGTAAATGTAAAGCAGGATACATGGGCGAGATCTGCCAAATTCGTAAGAACATTTTTTAAAATTATATTTAAAAAACAAAATAAATACCAGCCCTAACAACCAACAAAATCAAAATCATATATTTCCTGTCTGTCTGTCTGTCTGTCTCTCTCTCTCTATATATATATATGAGGGGCGTGCAATAAGTAATGCCCTTGGCCCACTTCCAGTTGTCTGATCTAGCTGAAATTTTGCATGTGCAATGATTTATATCTCTACGGGTTATGTGGCAAATTACAGCTCTGAACTAATTATGGTTTCTGTTTTACAGGTGTTTGAACTGAGTCAGGTGTGAAATGGAGCCTGTTGACTGTAGAGTTTTTGTATTTGAAAGGAAGCACACCACAGAAGACTTGACGAAATTAAAGAAATTTATGGTGATAATGCCCCATTATATGACCTTGTAAAATGCTGGCATTGTGAATTCAAACATGGCTGGAAGTCTGTGGAAACAGCTCCCAGACCTGGTCTCCCCCCCCCCCCCCTTCTGCCATTGATGAAGGGTGTGTCCGTAGAGTTGAGGTTGCCATTTTGGAAGATTGGCACATTATTATTCGCCAAATAGCCCACGATGTCAAGATTAGTACAGGGTCTGTGGAAACTATCATTCATGACCATTTGTATATGAATAAGGTGTCTGCCTGATGGATTCTCAGGTTGCTCACACCATTTCAGAAGCGAGAACGTGTCGAGTGCTCGAGGATGAATTTGGAGATGTGCCAAAAAGATGAGTAAAAGTTTTTCAAAAGACTGATTACACAGGATGAAACCTGGGTCCATCACTATGATCCAGAGACCAAAGCCCAGTCAATGCAGCGGAAGCATTTGGACTCACCACCTCCAAAGAAGGCAAGGGTGCAGCTCTCTGCTGGCAAAGTCATGCTCACAGTCTTCTGGGACCAGGGCGGAGTAGTGATGACAGATTTCCTGGCAAAGGCTACCACAATTACAGAAGCCTATTATGCTTCACTTTTGAGGAAATTAAGGGAAGCTATCAAAATCAAGAGGCGGGGCAAGATCAGCAAAGGTACCCTCCTCCTACAGGACAATGCTCTGGTCCACAACTCGCATGTCGCCAGATCAGAAGCACGTGCGTGTGGTTATGAAATCCTTCCCCATCCTCTCTAGTCTCCTGACCTTGCACCCTCTGACTCTCATCTCTTCCCAGCCATGAAGTTGTTTTTGAAAGGAAAGCGTTTCCCAGATGATGCAGCCTTGATTTCTGAAGTCATGTCGTGGTTAGAACCAACCTGGGGTGTTCTACAAAAACGGTCTCCAGAGCTGCATCAAACGATGGGAGAAATGCATAACTCTGGGTGGTTCCTATGTAGAGAAAAACTAATAACTGTGCCAAGTTTCATTGCTCTACTGCTATGGGAAGTGGGTCAGGGACATTACTTATTGCACACCCCTCATATGTGTGTGTATATATATATATATATATATATATATATATATTAGACTACCTGTGACCCGTTGGGTCAGTATGTTATATTAGCTCTGGAATTAATGTATGAGCATGACACTTGTGATGTAAAGAAAATAGTTTTTTGTGACATAACAGAACCATTTCTATGAAAGTATATTAAAATAAAAAAAGAATATAGATAGATTTCTATGAGTCGTTCTGTTTATAATTGCTTGTTTTTGAAAAACAAACTTACAGCCATTGAATTATAAGTGGTTTGCTAACAAAATCAAAATCATCTCCCTCTCTCTCTCTTTCTCTCTTTGTGTGTGTATATATATATATATATATATATATATATATATATATATATATATATGTGTGTGTGTATATATATATATATATATTGTGCAAGCAGAGAAACCTCTGGCTTCAATTAGAATTATTTGGGTAGTCACAGTTTTTTTTTTTTTTTTTTAACCTCCTCTCCGCTCTTACTCCATTCCACTACCAAATATTCTAAATATATATATATATATATATTTTTTTTTTTTTTTCATTACTTCATGTGGTTTTATCTTTGAGATAGAAAATCATATATAAAAAAAATAAATTTTCCCCAAATCAAATCGGTTGATATGTTGCAAGCAAGACAAACAAAACTAATCAAAATAAAATTTTTGAAAATTTAAAAATCTCTTCATAAATATTTCAAAATTCCTAAAAATGGTTTTAAAAATATTTGGAAGTATTATAAATCTTTTATAAATGTGTGGAAATTCTAAAAATGGTTTTCTAAATATTTGAAAACATTAAAAATAGTTTTCAAAATATTTCAAAATTCTAAAAATGGTTTTCTAAATATTCTGAAATTCTCAAAATTGCTTTCTAAATATTTAAAAATTCTCAAAATTGTTTTCTAAATATTTCAAAATTCTAAAAATGATTTAAAAATATTTTGAAATTTTATAAATCTTTTATAAATATGTTGAAATTCTAAAAATGTTTTTTTTAATATTTAAAAATTTAAAAATGGTTTTCTAAATATTTTGAAATTCTATAAATTGTTTTTTAAATATTTCAAAATTGTAAAAATTGTTTTAAAAATATTTGGAAATCTTAAAAATTGTTTTATAAATATTGAGAAATTCTAAAAATGGTTTTCTGAATATTTGAAAATTTTAAAAATCTTTTATAAATATGTGGAAATTCTTAAAATGGTTTTCTAAATATTTGGAAATTCTAAAAATGGTTTTCTACATATTTAGAAATTCTAAAAACTATTTTCTAAATATTTGGAAACCTTAAATTTTTTTTTCTAAATATTAGGAAATTCTAAAACATTTATTCTAGATATTTTGAAATTCTAAAAATGGTCTTATAAATATTGTGAAATTCTAAAAATGTTTTTCTAAATATTTGGAAATGCTAAAAATAGTTTTATAAATTTTTTGAGATTGTAAAAATGTGTTTTTAAAAATAATCTTAAATTCCTGTGTGTCTATTTTAACATACTAAAAGCCGTAATATACAAACTTTTTATTATCAGGTGCATTTTTACAGTGAATGTGATGTACGTTATTGATCAAACCAAGGCATCATTTGAAATTAATGTATGAAATGATGTATATTAAATACTTCTCACAACAAAAACTGACCTATAAAAATCTATTTTAAAGTAAATTAAAACATTTTGTTAAAACGGTTTGCTTTGTATTCATTCAAAGAATATCCTTCCATGATCAAATTACTGGTGTATTTTATCAAATTATTTTATTAGGTATACTTGTACATGATTATTTTTCAATTTAAAAAGCAATAATACATAATCAATTATTCCCAACAAAGAGGATATATTTTAAATATCATTTATTTCTTTATTAGTTTTCTGTTTGTTAGCAACTTTGTACAAAAAAAATAATCATCAGATTTCAATGACTTTTATTTATTCATTTTTTTTTTTTTACTAACGTGTCTTGGTCCAGAGAAGACACCGTTAAATTCTCAATGTGATTCAGTTGATTCAGTATGGATGCTGGATTTTCTTTTTAATCCAGAAATTCATAATTTTGAAATTTTCAATCAATTGGCTGACAGCATTTTTCATTTGAACATAAATCATCCAGTCAACATCAACATTGGCATCGATACGTTGAAATACTCCTCACATTCAGATAACATCTGTATAAATCTATGTTTATTAGATTTGTTTTCCAAGAAAATATTCTTTACAGTTTTCTATCAAAAAAGTTTGTCTTTTGTGTGTAAAAAATTTTTATGTTGTAAAAATATTTTTGCCTCATAAAAAAACAATATGGTTATCAACAATTAAAATATTGAATTGAAATTTGATTTTCAAAACTTGAGAAACTAGATACAAATTTTATTTCAGGACAAGAAATTAAGATCATCAATCAATTTTATCTAAAACTAGATTACCCCTGCCCTGTTGGGCCAGTATGTTATATTAGCTATGGAGTTCATGTATGAGCATGACACTTGTGACGTAAAGAAAATAGTTTTTTTTTTTTTGGCATAACAGAAACATTTCTATGAAAGTATATTAAAATGAAAAAAGAATAGAGATAGATTTCTATCACATTGTTGATGTGGGTTCTGGTTCATCTAGAAGCTATTTTCTGTTTTATAGATTCAACCTCAAATAAACAAGTTGTGCAATACTTTTCATGATTCTTCAATTTCTTGGTTCATCTTGAAGATGCAATCAGCAAGAATTCCTGCTACACTATCATAACGCTATCATTTATCCATTATGACATCATCTATTTTCAAGTATTTTTCTTGATAACAATCGTTTGAAATAGAGGATAAGGATAGGAATGAGAGAAATATTTAATAATATACATAATAAATACTGACCTAATGGGTTACAAGTGATCTAGTTTATTATAAAATTGTTGGTGTTTTAGAATAATGATATAATTATCACAGAAAAGACGTCATTGGTGGATGTCATTTTGTGATATTATAAATTTAATGATGACGTTGATCTCAGAGTTTAAAAATTAAATTTGTTAAATTATATCAAACTCAAATTATTTGTAAAAATAATTAAATAAAAAGAAGAAAAATCATTGATATTCGTTTTATATGTATTTTAACTCTCTCCAGAATGTCCAGTTGGCAAATTTGGCAGTAACTGTATGGAGATGTGTCATTGTGCAGATAACAACAAATGTGATAGAAAAGATGGGAAATGCAGTGACGGGCAATGTGAAGTGGGATATAGCGGAGATTACTGTCGAAATGGTAAGAAAGATGAGCCTACTTTACTTTTGTACTTTAACAATTTCTTTTTTCTTGTTTGAATTTTTTTTTACTATAAAAATAAAAAAAAGAGAAATCGATTTTCTACAAAACCTCTGGATTTTATTTGTACGTTGGATTACATCATCATCATCATGTCATTATCAGCATTCTTCCCAAACAACATATTTTTATTAGCAAAATATACATTGTTTGGGAGATGAAGAAGTTTGCTAGCCACATCTATTGTATCTGCCTATATGATACACATCTGTTATTATTTTTGTTGGTTGACATGAGCATCTTGCATTTTCAAGGGTGAACCTCACACCCACGTTTAAATCAGAAAATGTTCACAATGGATGAAACGGAGACATGCAAGCATATCTCTCTGCAAGACTCTTGCAACAACATTGGAGAACTCTGCATTAGACCATTGGTTTTTACACTGTTAGATGGTTGATGGCTATGGCTTGAGTTCAGTCAACTGTTGATCTGAAGACATATATATATATATATATATATATATATATATATATATATATATATAAAGTAGGTATGTGCATATGTCAAAATGGTAAGAAAGGTGAGCATACTTTACTTTTGTAATTTAACAATTTCTTTTTTCTTTACTATGAAAAAAAGAGAAATCTATCTACTACTAAAAATCTGGATTTTATTGGCACATTGGATTACATCATCTAATCATTATTTGTTTTCTTGCCAAACAGCATAGTTTTCTGAAAAAAATGTTAACAATGTGTTACTTTGTTTAGTTCAACCATGTCATAATAAAAAAAAAAATGTTTTCATCAAAGTTACATATAAGCAAAAAAAAATACATGTAGGCACATCTAATAGTTTGTTTTAAAATATTATTAACCATTATTTATCCTTCATATTTTTAATTATTTTGTAGTCATAAATTATTTAATTATTGGTTAAATCGTATTTCAGTCCTCCAAATTTTTTAGAGTTAAATTATCTGCCATCCAACTCATGCTAGAATTTAAAACGGATGTGAAACCAAATTATTATTATTATGACAATGATGATTACCTAAAGCATGTCTTAGTAAAAGAGAAAAAAATTAAAGTTACATATCAGCAAGAAACACACACACACACACATGGTTACATCAAATAGTTTTACGTTTCAAAATATCATTAGCTCTCGTTTCTCCCCCAATACTTTCAAAGAAGAGTAGAAAAAACATTGTACATGTATTTTCGCCAGCCCAGAAACTGTTTTGTCCCTCAGTCCTCATCTTCAATGAATGAGTAATATTTCTGGCAAAGAGGGAAGAAATGCTGTATTTTCGGTTGGTAGTTTTGTGTGGGCATCTTTCCATTCTATTCTAGTTGCCATGTCACTAATAAGGATGCTGAAAGTAAACGTTTTCACCAAACCTTTGAGTAATTCCCAAGGAGACCATTCTATCAATAGGTGCATAATATCGGGGGATGCTTCATTGTCATTTGATGAATGGAGTTTTTCCCCTCAGCCTTGCACTAAATTAACTGTTGACCTCCACAAGCTCCCCAACATGACCATGAAAAATCAAAGCAAACAAAACATGAGAAAACTCAAAACCACAACTTCCAATGTAGAATGTAGATCCCCACTACAAGGTCTCCTTCTCTAACATGAGGGGTCTACGTTCCAACCTTCCAGAAGTTGAAATCTAATTATGCAAGAGCAAACCTGACCTGGTGTTCTTGTATGAAACTGACATTAACCCAACTGTTTCTTTAGCTGATTTCTCCACCAAAGGCTATTCTAGCTTCACATCCAAACCTGACCCACAAGTTTGCCATGGACATGGAATATGTACCTACATTAGGGAAAACTTTCCCTGCAGCAGGGACATCCCAAAAGATCCTAATCATCCCTACATGGGCTTTATACTAGCACTAACAGCACAGCATTTATATTTGCCTTCTACTGTCCCCACAATGAGTAGCTATCTTTGAGAACATCTCTAAGCAATTTTATCATACCCTGATTGTTCATTCCTCAGCTACATTCACGTCTGTAGAGATTTTAATATTCGCAATGTTGAATGGCTTGTCTACTCAAACAAAACAGATAATGAAGGGAGATTTTGTCTTGATTTCTCCCTTGCCTACAACCTAACACAGATTATTAAGAAACCTCCTCAGATACCTGATGCTGACAAACAATTTGCAAGTCTTTTCAATCTTTTTCTAACATCCCCTGAATTGTGCTCATCCTCAGTTCTGTCTCCACTAGGATTCTCTGATCACTCGGTTGTCTTAGTAAAAATAAAAAAAATGTCTTAGTAAAGATTAAAAAAAAATGAATAACAAAAACCTAAACATCCCTCTCCATCGAGCAGTGTATCGTTACTCGATGACTGATTAGGATAGCTTCCGAATGTTCATATCATGATGTGTGTTTAAAAAGTCTGTGTCTGCTATAGCATCTTACTTAACTGATTGTTCATTCATCGATATAGACTGTCTATATCGATGAGTGAACAATCAGTTAAGTAAGATGCTATAGTTAAGTAAGATCCAAAAAGATTCAAAAAGTAAGATGCTATAATTAAGTTCTCTTAGAAACCAAACAGCCAGTTATAGCACCTAGAAACCACTACTTCAATTGCTTCAAATGCAATAGATGCTTTGAAACTAAAACTACATTAAGGATTACCAGCAATCGCTACAAAAGGTTTATACAAAACACAAGAGCATCATATGCTCAGTCCATCAAGTCAAAAGTCTAATGAGTTTTGGAGAATAACAAACTAGTTCCTGAACAGATGCAAATCCTCTATCCCGACCATCATTAACAGGCCTGAGGCAATTTCATCAGTATCTGATAAAGCCAAATTCTTTGCTAAGAACTTTGCATCAAACTCAACCATATGTGATCAGGACCACCTACCTCAAGAACTTCCTCCCAAGACCGAAAATAATCTGAGCTACATCTACATATCTATTCATAATGTTGCCATGCTCATCAAGAACCTTGATGTCAGCAAGGCAACTGGCTCTGATAATAGTCTAGTTTCAGTACTCAAAAAGCTACAGTGCCCATTTTCACAAGTCTGTTTAATCAATGCATAAAGGAGAAATGCTTCCCAACACCTTGAAAAACCTCATTAGTTTGCCCAGTATTTAAAATACTGATCAGTCTTCTGCATCTGAGTACAGACCAATTACTCTTGTGTGTGTCATTAGTAAGTTGCTTGAATCTGTGTTAAATACAGAAATTGTCAACTACCTCAGGAAAAACAACCTACTCAGTAACAAGTAATATAGTTTCTGTCCTGTAAGATCTCCAGCTGATGTACTGACTGTAATTTCACATAGGATCAGTGAGTCAATTGACATGGGGTTTCTTCTCAAGAGCAATAGCTCTTGACATATCAAAGGTATTTGATAAGGTTTGACATAAAAGTTTACTGCACTAAATTTCCAGCTATGAAATATCTGGAAATGTTTTCTCAACCATCGAATGTTTTCTCTCCGATAGGTTTTTACAAGTAGTCATCAATGGGCAGAAGTCCGAAGCACACTAATATGCCTCAGGGATCAATCCTGAGCCCAACTCTCTTTCTTATATTTATCAATGACCTCCCAAATCACATTCTGAGTTCGTTTGTCAACATATACGTAGACAACACTACCATCTATGGAAACACTTCAAAGGCCAGTAATGACCAAAATCTCTCTGAGTCTCTCCTTGATCATATGGTTCAATGGGGAAATTTCTATCTTTTCATCACCAATGCTCTGATCCCCACTTGGTCCCAATTAATATGAATGGCTATTGTCTTGCATAAGCTTCCTGTTTCAACAAACTTCTGTGTCTGACTTCATTTCTGACCTGAAATGAAAGACTCACATCAAAGGTTGTTGAAAAAATGGTTGCATCATTTTACCACTCCAGAAGGTATCTCACTCCTGACCCAATCCTGTAAATGTACAAGAGCTAAATATGTCCTTAAATGGAGTACTGTTGCCACATCTTGGGAAGGGCCACTCTGAGCACCTTATCCTGCTTTCACAGAGTTCAAAACCAGATTCAAAAAGACACCTTTTCCTCCTCTACGCAGTTTCTTTCCCACAGGAGGCGCTGCGAGTTTTTCTCTACTCTATCATTATTTTCATGGTAAGTGCTCATCTAAACTTCAATTTATGCCCCCCTTACCAAACTTTCACAAAAAATACTTGTCTAGCTACAACCACTATCAACAATTTCCCCCACTCTGTATCTGTACCCAAATCTAAATGCAAATTCCATGAACAAAGCTTTTTTCCTACCTACTTGTGGAACTCTGTTTCGCATGACTGCTTTTCAGCTGACTACAACTTGATTGTCTTGGAATCCAATATAAACAAGTTCTTGTTGAGCCATCCCCTTAAATAATCAAATTCCACCGCGGTGGTTACTAAGACAGCAGCATAGTGATAGTATCAGGGCACAAAGGTCACTCAAGGATACTGATTAATATGTGCACATATTAATTAGTATCCTCGAGTGAACTTTGGGCCTTGAAAAGTGGTTATTCCCTTTTCAAAAAAAAAAAGAAAACAAATTTATTTTTTTGTTATAAATTATATGATGATGAGAATTTTATGTGTAAATTGTAATGAGATATCATTGAATAAGGCCAATTTCACATGAAGATTCTCCAGTCATTATCATATTCATACCTGAGGAAGAGTCGTGTAAAGCATCCGGGATTGACCTTGATGTTCTTTCTTTATGAAGAGAATGAACCTGGGATACTGTTTGTGTGTCCTGGCCACAACCAAATAAAGAAAGTGAGATGTGACTATGGAAGGCCTAACATGTTTTAAGATTGTTAGCCAATAAACAATAAATGTTCTGTATTTTTGAATGATGATATAATAAATATTTCATTGGTGCATATTGTTTTGTGATATTACGAACACCCTGATAAAGGCGATCTCACTTCAAGTTTAAAAAAGTTTGCACTTGTAATTTAGTTAAGGGTGTTTGTCAATTTCAACAGTGCATCCACTTTATTGACTGAAATTGTTTATCATATTTTTGTAGTCGCAGTGCTGATATGGCAGCCAAAGTTTTCTATGTAGATGTCTTCTTTTTTTACTAACATCTCTCTTAAATGTCATTTCAAAAGAGCATCACATATTTGTTGGGTTTGAATAATCTCTTTAGAGTTTTGTTTATTCTTTATTGTATACATGTATACTCATAAAAGAATCTCGTATCTCCTTTCCCTGTAAGATGGAAAAAGCAGCTATTCCAACCAAACCACTTTTTTCAGTGTGTCAGGGGAAAGATACAAATCTCCCTGCTCATTTGCTATATAAGACTAGTGACTTCCTGGTTCTATGACGTCACTGCCTGAACACATAGCTCTCATGACTTTTGTTTAGAAAATTCCACTCTATTTAATTTGAACCTTATGTGGAAATTTATCATATAACCCTAATCTTTACACATGTATTTTTTATAGTATGACATTTAACCCTTTCCAACAAATAAAATTTCCAACAAATAAAAGTTTATGCAACTTAAATTTTTAAACCACCTAATACTCTTTTCAAGGACTTATTCCTACAAAAAATAAAGTTTTCCTAAACTGTTGCATCATCATGTAGAGATTCTCTTAACCTCTCAATCCATCACCATTTTCCCCATCTTTTGGCAGAGGAAACGTAGCTTTTTCCTTAGATTTTCCTTTCAAACTGTTCACCCATAACACTTTTATATATGGGGAAAATTTCTATTGTAGAGCCCCATCTAAAATTGGTAAGGCAACATAAACATAAAAAGAAAAAAGATCTGATCTGCTTATTTGCCACATCCCACTAACAACTTCCTCTTAGTGAGACTTAATTCTAACTGAATTTCTAATGGAAAATTCCACTTATTTAATTTCATCCATATGTAGACATTTCTAATCTTATTTCTGCACACCAATGTGTTATTACATGTGTCCTTTCTAAAACTACATGAAGGGATTCTCCTCGTTTCTCAAACCCTTTCTACAATCTTTTGACCTTACACACTCACTGAACTGTAACATTGTTATTAACTCCTTAGAAGCACTAAAAATATGAAAAAAATGTATGTTTTTATCAATTACAGATTATTTGATTAAAAAAAGCTATTTATATTTATTTTCACTTGGTAATATAACTTGGATTTGTTAAAATGCATTTTAACTCTTTGCAGGATGTTCATTCGGTAAATTTGGCAGTGGATGTAATGACGACTGTCATTGTGCAGACAACACAAAATGTAATAAAATAAATGGTAAATGCAGTGATGGGATATGTGCAGCAGGATACAAAGGAGATAACTGCCAATCTGGTAAGAAAGTTTATTGAATTATATTCTCTTCTGTTTCTATTCTATCTATCTATCTTCTTCTATCTATCTATCTATCTATCTATCTATCTATCTATCTTCTTCTATTCTATCTATATATATACCTATCTATCTATCTATCTATCTATCTATTATTTATCTTTTCTTCTTCTATCTTCTTCTATTCTATCTATCTTTTATGTTAAAATCAAGTCAATTTTCCCCATCTAGTAGAAAGAATAACATTATAGGAATACAAACACAGGCGCTACAAATCAATTTAATATGGTCACACACCCTACCAATATTTGATGGATGTTTTCCAGTAATTATCATTTGATTTCATTCGTTTTCCTAATATCTTAAATTATGTCCAGCTAAAATATCTCTCAAAATAGTCAGACTTTGACAAAGTAGGAGGTGACAAGATACACCTGAAGAAGGCCAGAAGTTACATCGATCGAAACATTGTGAAAATGACACTCGAGATGAGAACAGTAGTCAGAAGATTCCAAATAATACAAATAACCAATCCTCATCTAAAAAAATTCATAAACATAATTTCACCTTGTTTAAAATATCTTCTCTTACACTCCCAAGTGAGACCAGGAACATTACTTTCCTAATCCCAATCAGTGTTTGTCTTTTCATTGCATACTCTTAACATTTACTCACTAAGCCTACTGTACATAAATACTAACCGCTCCCTTATGCTGTCACTGTCAAATTCTGGGCAATGCTCCAGACCTATATTGGATTAATGGAATGTATTTTAGAACAGTTACCCATACCACTTAACAACAAACAACATAGCATCAGTCAATGCTCCACTTCATAAACACATTCTCTTGTATAAAACAAAAAGATAATACATTTCACTTATATCATTTACTAGTTAGATAAATTTACTTACTGAACATTTTATTCATAAGAACGCCAAACAACCAGCAACCATGATTATCCAACTTATTTGTTCACTTCCTTCAACGACTGGGCACAGATCTACTGATTCCGGAATACATTCTAAAAACATTAACAAACGCTCTACACTGCTTCAAGTTCTTCTCTTTGCCATCGATGCCACATATTTCCCTTCGTTGTCAACAACAACTTTTACATGAATACTTGCTCTTAGTTTCTGTGTCTTTTAAATTATATACAAAAATTAAATACTAGGCACATTGGTTACATTTATTTCAGAGTCAGAGGATAAACTTCAGTTGATATCTTCTACTTTTAATAACAAATGAGCACACAAATATATCACTTCGTTCGCCAGCACTAACAAAAACGATTCTGCTATCTACCATGATACATTTAAAAAAAAATTCTTTTAACTTATTTTAAAGTGTTCTTTTTACTTAAAAATAAAGGTCGTCTACAACCTATTGAGTTACAAAAAAAATATTGTGGTCTTGTTACAGTCAGTCAGACTTCGATATCCAATAAATATAAAAAAAAATCATTCAAAAATATAATATTCCACAAGTACTTTGTTTTCTGTTTGATTCTTTGAGCAATTATCGAGTCACAGCTATGGATCTTTTATGACGACCATATTTAATTTCATTCTTTAATGAAAGGATTTACACTAATTTTATTTTCAAATAAAAAAAAACAACTTGAGTTTATTTATATAAACTAAGGAAACTAAGGAAAATGGTGATCTCATTTTAGTTGAAATAAAATTGTCTAATTACAGTCAGTCAAAATAAAATTATGGTCTTATTACAGTCATAGTCAAAATAAAATTATGATCTTATTACAGTCATAGTCAAAATAAAATTATGATCTTATTACAGTCATAGTCAAAATAAAATTATGATCTTATTACAGTCTAATTACAGTCAATAAAATTGTTGCCTAATTGCTTTCAGTCAAAATAAAATTGTGATCTAATTACAGTCATAGTTGAAATAAAATTGTGATCTAATTATAGTCATAGTCAAAATAAAATTGTGGTCTAATTACAGTCATAGTCAAAATAATACTGTAGTCTCATTACAGTCATAGTCAAAATAAAATTGTGGTTATAGTTGAAATGAAATTATGGTCTCATTACAATCATAGTCAAAATAAAATTTTGGTCTAATTACAGTTATAGTCAAAATAATACTGTGGTCTCATTACAGTTAAAGTTGAAATGAAATTGTGGTATAATTATAGTCATAGTCCAAATAAAATTGTGGTCTAATTATAGTTATAGTTGAAATAAAATTGTGGTCTAATTATAGTTATAGTTGAAATAAAATCGTGGTCTCAGTACAGTCAAATTATGATCTCATTAGTCATAAGCGACATAAAATGGTGGTCTCATTACGGTCATTGTCGATATCATAAAGTTGTCTTTTTACTAGTCAAAATAAAATAATGGTCTAATTACAGTCATAGTCAAAATAAAATCGTGGTCTCAGTACAGTCATAGTTGAAATCAAATGGTGGTCTCATTACAATCATAGTCAAATTAGAATTGTGGTCTTATAACAGTCATAATTAAAAAATAATAGTGGCCTTATTACAGGTATAGCCTAAATAAAATTCTGATTTCATTACAGTCATAATAGAAATGAAATGATGGTTTCATTACAGTCATAGTAGAATTGAAATGATGGTCTCATTACAGGAAATAAAATAATGGTTTTATTACTGTCATAATTGAAATAAACTGTTGGTGTAATTACAGTTATAGTCAAAATAAAATTGTGATTTCATTGCAGTCATACTAGAAATAAAATCATGGACTCATTACAATCAAGGTCAATATAGAATGGTCTTATAGCAATCATAGTCAAAAGAAAATGGTGGTCTTATAACAGTCATAATTGAAATAAAATGATGGTCATTGTTGAAATAGAATTGTGGTTTCATTACAGTCATAGTTGACATTAAATAGTGATTTTATTACAGTTATAGTTGAAATTAAATGGTGGTCTTATTATATAGTCAAAATAAAATGATGGTCTCATTACAGTCAGTCGAAACGAATCATATTTTCATTTGTTTTTTGGTGTTTAATTTACTTTCATTCAATTTTTAAAGATTATATACTCTGATTAATGGATACCTAACAAACCATTTATTTCTTTCAGCTTTCAAATTTTTACTAAATAATAATATTGCTTGAAAAAATTTGTAGCAGTTTATCCACAATCAGTATTTTATGTGACTCGCATAGAATAATATGCCAGATAATCATAGTTTAATTGGTTGGAAGGGAGGATGCTTTTACTGAATCTGTTCTTGTTTGTGCGATCTTTCCACTGGACAATGCCAGTACATGGGTCCTGCTAGTTAAAGAATAATTGAAAATGTATAAGAAAATACTGTGAAGTAAAAAAAAAGTAAAAAGTAAATTTCATTCAAGGTTAACCCATTTCTTAAAATGATCTGTTAGATAAATATTTCTACCACTGCAGTGTTGCAACTAAGCAGTAATATCACACATTTATAACTTGACTCACATAGTTTCTTTTTCCATTTTAATGGAAAAAGAAACTATGTGAGTCAAGTTATAAATTTGTGCTGTAGTTGTTGGCCAAAGAGACGAAAATAAACGGCCTCTCCACTTATGAGCAGATTGCAAGTGTGTTTGTTTTTTAATGTATTCTTCACCAGGTGAGCAAACAACAGCTTAAAGATGCTGCTAGCAAATTTGTTCTTGATAACTGAAGTCATATTTTCTTTTTTTAATCTTTTCAGAATGTTTATATGGTAAATTTGGTACCCGATGTGAGAAGTACTGTCATTGTGCAGACAAAACAAAATGTAATAAAGAAAATGGGAACTGCAGTGATGGGAAATGTGAAGCAGGATACAAGGGAGATAACTGCCAAAACAGTAAGAAAAATTAGCAGATAGTATTTTAACAGATTTCTTTTTCATGTTCTATCAATGTGAATTGATTATGAATAAAGCTGTGAAACTAAAACTGCTTTTCTTTGAATTACTTAACTTGCTAGTCTTAATCTCTACTTTGCGCATGAAGATTTATAACTTGCTAGTCTCAATCTCCATTTGGTACACAACTCCTGACACAATATTATTCATATTTGCTAAATGACTTGAGGTTTTCTGAGTTCAAGAAAAGCAGAATGACATACAGCTTTATTTCTTGATAAGAATTTTTACTTAAATTTAATAAAAAATTGAAATTTTTTTATAATCTTTTTATTTTTTCCTCCAAATTTAGTTGACTTTGGTTTTATTCTTCCAATTGTTGTGGTTCCCATCCTGATAATTTTCATCTTTATTGGACTTGCAATTTACTGCAGGTAAGTTTTACATTCTTTTGTTTTATTTATACTATTAATAAAATATTGTAGCTGTTAACTTGATGCCATACATGCATAAAACCAAGTTGCTGTCATTATTTAAAAACATTAAATTATTATCTATACCTTGTAAGCTGCTTGTTTTTGTACACGCCACTATGTGATCTTTCCAGACTGAGGACCGCCACTAAAAATCAAAGCTCCTTATTTGCACTTTTGCAAAATGGCCAAGTCAATTCAAGATTAGTGGAAGACAGAATAGTTATATTTTTCAATTCAATCTTCATTGCAAATCACAGACCAGTGGGGTGGGGTGGGCAAAGACAGATCCACGATCACTGTTTAATCATATTTTGTCAGCCCATCTCAAATTCTCATGATCACACATTGTGTACTTTTAAAGAACTAAACTCTCTTCTCATTCACTCTCTTTCAGACATGCAACATCACACCCATTTCTATTAATTCCCACAGTTTAGTAATCCTAACCTCTACTTCAGCAAGTTGTCCCCAATTGACCTTTTATTTCCTGTTAGTCTTGACTAACCAATTTATATACTAGTGGGTTTACTCATCCAATATCTAACACTTGTATCTAAAATATTTTTTTTATATTAGGCATGTATTTTGATTCTCAATCCAAACTGATGACAAGTTAACCCCAGCTGACCTTTCATTTGCTTTTCTCAACTATTAGTGTTTTTTTCTTGTTTTTTGCTCAACAGTTAACAATATAATGTACTAGTTGTCTCAACCAGGTGTTGCCCAGGAGTGTTTTTTAAATCCAGAAGTACAATAGTCACATCCCCGTTTAGAGCAGCAGTTGATCATTGTTTCTTTCGAGCCCACGTTGTCTTTAGATCGTCAAAAACTTGTTGCCTGACCGAATGGGTAATAAACAGTTGTAGTAAAGCATGGTCAGTTCTTTGTAAAGAATGAATTATCTGAACTTTGGGAAAGGGACGATAGCCATTGGTAATTTAACACTAATAAAAAAAGTGAATAGGATATTCTCTATAAAAAATAGTAATTAGTTTTGCATTTTGCAAAACATAAAACCTTAAATTGGTGATGCTAGGCAGAAACACAATTTCTCAATGATTGCTTCCCTTTCCTGACAACAAAAGGAGAAAAGTGCTACAAAAATGGAAAGAAAAAAACAAGAGTTACTTGTGCCATACACTGGCACTGACAACAACTAGCAGATATTTTGACTTTCTGACCTTTTGAGGACAATACAAAACCTGGGTTGTTGAAAACAACCTGTCAGTGCAGAGTGGGGATAAATTTGATTTCTTGTTGGGTACAACATATCTTGATTAAGAAAGTAACATTATATAGCACTGCCCTCCCCCCTACACACACACACCGAGTTAAATTCAATACCATACCACAAAAGGGTGAACTTGTGTCACAACTTTATGGATTCTCTCTAAGTTATCTACTCTTTAAAAAAGAAATAAAGAGATATAAAAACATTAATTATGAATGAATATCTGATGCTTTTCTACTCATCTGGATTAATAAATTTTCTAACGAAATCAGTGCAAAAAAACTCCAGAATATAACAGACTAGCTGTATGCATCAAATGTAGCTTGTCAGTCTTTAATTTTCATTTTTGGTTTGCTTTATCCTTTTTAAATGTCATAAATACTTTTGAATTATTTTTTTTAAACTCTTATTAGCAATAAGAAGCTAAAAGCCAAAAGTATGAAATCAACAAACACTGATAATGATAGGGAAGGATTTCTGATTAGGTGATGAATGTAGGGAGGATGAAAACTGGTTATGTAGTGTCAGCCTTGTGTGCGAGTGATGAGGAAGAGAATAGATATTATTAAAGCTTGAAATAGGATTTAAACATTTTTCATTTTAGTTTATACTACTGCATTTTGGATTTCGATAAATGGTATAAATAAAAATAAAACAAATATTAATTCAGTGTGTAATTAATTGAAGTTACATTTTGGTAAGAAACACAGAGACACACATAAGTGGATAGTTATAGAAATAGAATCCATTACTGAAATCAACATATGTACAATGACACAATTGGCGTTTTGTTCCACCGATATGGATGTTCTATGAAAGAAACTTCGTTCATGGAAGTTCTGTTTGGATTTTGGTACAGAAATAGAGAAAAAAGAATTCGTAGCCAGGGTTATAACTGGGCGAGTTCTTGCTGTGAATGTTTTTCGGGGGTGGGGGATCTACCATGAACGTAACGATAAAAAGAAGTTATCAAGATTTCTTTTGTGTGAAAGAAGCTAAAGAGAAGAGATCATCTACCACTAGATTTCAGAATCACTTTTGTACTCTGCGAACACAAGAGCGCTCCGAGTGGGACGTCACCCATATATGACAGTAGTATTTTATGTCAGGATGTAAGCAAAGTATTTGAATAAATATCCTTTTTCATTGTTTGAATAAATATTTCTTTAAGAAAAAGACGATTTCTTTTGTGTATCTGCAAAAAGATAAAGGAAATGTAATGATATGATTATTATCTAAATGTTCAGATATTCATAAGGATTGTCCATTCTTCCAAATGGCAGACAATAGAGAATATTTTCCAGATACTTTCTGTAAAATTCTTCCTGTTATAATAGTGTTCATCTTCATATCATGAAGTAGACCTTCGTAGTTTGTCACTTCACTCTCCGCTCTGTTTGAGACCCCTGTCATTTATAGAACACTCGTTTCGACCAGAGTTGTCACTCTTTAATGTTTACTTTTCTTGTTTTATTTTACTTCCAATACAAAGTCGTCAGAACTCAATTAGAGCCTGTTCCTGGGGCTAACACTTGAATTCTATATAAGATAAACATAAATATTTGTGTGTTCAACTAAAGTGCTCTTTTAACTTTCAAATGTTGAGTTAATAAAGAAATAAACAACATTAATTGACCATATATATTATTTAATTGGAATTCATTATTGAGATGAGTATTATTTTATTAATTTTTTTATTGCGGACTATTATCCTCATCTTTCTTAGATGTTGTTTCATGACATTTCGGACAACTGACGAAGGCCAGAAGAATAGTTGGTCGAAACAACATCTAAGAAAGATGAGGATAATAATCTGCAATAAATAAATCATTAATTGACCAGTTAACTATGTTTTTTAATTGACCAGTTAACTATGTTTTTTAATTGACCAGTTAACTATGTTTTTTAATTGACCAGTTAACTATGTAAGCATAAAAGCTTACAAGATTCCAGGATATGAATTCATTTAGTTTGATGGAGTATCCAACTAAATGCTGTTACTCGAGGTAACATTACTAAGAGAAGGATCACCATTCCTCATATGAGTGAATAGCTGTGTTGATAATATCTTATTTGCTCTTTGGATACTATGTTATTTTTAATATTTGCTAAAGGTTTACTTGTAGATGAAAGTATCATCATGTCAGTTTGTCCTGACAAAACCTCATACAAAGAGACGACAGACACTCGAGGATGGTGTCAAGTAGGTAATACAAACTCTTCTTGTCCGTGTATGTGATTTTGTAGTAGTTTAGAAAGGGAACTAAATATGCTTCATGCTTGTCTTGATATTCCAAAAATGCAGTCATTGAGGAAATAAGTTGTGATATTTGCTTGAAAGAAATAGCAGTAGCAGCGGCAGTGAATAGTTTCTTATCTCTATTTCTTGCTGTCCTCAGAAGTGAACTTTGGTGTTTTAAACTTTTTCTTCTCTGAAATTAATTTATTTCTGTGAGTTTCGTTAGTCCAAAAAATTTATTTTCTTTGTATGCTATTTACTACATTTAATGTAAGTGTAAAGTTTTTTAGAGAGTTCTTTTTTCCCTCTTTCATCATCATCATTGATTTAATGTGTTTTCCGACTTTTAGAAATTGACTTCCAAGCTAACCTATCTCTGGTCAGATCTTTATCACTCTTATTTCCAAATGCATCCTCGTTGTTTTCTCACATTTTGTTTACTTCTTGGCTTTCCCCAGTCAACTGACCCTGCTACCTCAACTGTTCTTCATCTGCTAACCCAAACCAATGAAGTTTAATGTCCTGTACATATCTCCATATACTGTTTACATTTAATATTCCTCTGGGGTCATCAGATCTAAACCTGTTTTTAGACTCACATCACACATTTCTTCATATTATTCTCATATCATTTCTCTCCATGCAACACATATTCTCAATCCACACTCACTATATTTCACTTCCAAACATCATCACATTTCATACACATGCCTGATAGACTGTTCTTTCTGTTGACAGCAGTAATGCTTTGCTGGTTAGTAATGGCAGAATTTCCATGAATTTAATCTATCAATTTGAGATTTTTGCTATCACAACACCAGTTCCTCGCTATACTCCAATGCTATCACCAGTGTAACAAAATTTCTGGACATCCATCTCCATTGTTTTACACTTTATGTACACAAACTGGTTATTGTCTCTCAACCTGAAATTCCAATGTACTTCGTGTCTACACAATGATTACAAGTGCCAAAAAAGATTGAGTTGCTTCCAATTCCCTTTCTACAAACTCGTTCTGGTAGCTTTTCAACATGTTGTTGTTTCTTGTGTAAATTACCTGTGCATATAATTGGTTAATAAATATTTTGAAATCATGTTTTATTTTTATTTTTTTTATCTTTATTTTATACTGCAAAAAGTTATAATCCTTTAACTTATTTGAAATGTTCATTTGTAGATAAAAGTTGAGACTTTTTGCTTTGTGGTTCTATAATTGTTTATTGTCATTTTTTTTTAGGAAAAGGATACCAAAGAGGTGTTTTCATAAGAAAGTAACACCTCAGACCAATATTTCCATGGAAGCATGTGAGTATGTTGGGGAGAAAATGTTTGAAAGAGGGTGATTGGCATTTAAAAAATCGAATAATTTATTATTTCAATATGATAATAATGAAATCATTGTGTCCATTTCTCAGGTGCAACTCAGTAATTTGTGAAATACATAGTGTAGGAGTCATAATTAGGGCTATGACAAGAGGATATTCTTTTTATTATTGTGAGTTTCAAGTATATATCTGACAGCATTATACACAGTCAATCAATTGAGAACCAAATCACTCTAAAAACATATAAGATATGAACGATATAATCGAGAGTCAAAATAATGAAAAGAATATTCTCTTGTCATATCCCTAGTCATAATATACATATGATATGTATGGAGGAGGAAATTATCTTTGTCTGTGTGTGTGTGTGTATATATATATATATATATATATATATATATATATATATATATATATATAGGCCTTGAAATGCCTAACCATAAAGAGCTTTTATAATCCTTAATCCTTTTGATGTATCTTTCTTACTGAATTGATAATTAAACCTAAATGCACTAATTTATACTTTTATATTGTTGATATTTTTCCTCTTGTGTCTAAACTCCACCTTGAATGGTGAGTTTTTTTATTATCTTGATAAGTCTTCATTTAAAGAATTTTCAATACTATTTTGATCTCCCTCCTATATATATATATATATATATATATATATATATATTGTCATTAATAAGTATAACAATGCTGTAAACTTTACTGCAGTTTCACAGTATTATAATGTTGATAACACAATAAAAGCTTAAGATGAATTATCTACCTATGTTTACTAACTGCTAAGATGAATGATAACTAAGATGTGAAGAGAGCATGTTTTAGATGGGGAGGCTATTGGAAGGTAGACCTCTGGAGATGGAGATCTGATAGTGAGGGTCTATGTTGGAAGTTGGGGTTTTGCATTTATGTTTATACTAGCAGGCCACCCAGTGTTGCCTGCTGTAAAATATGCATAAATATTATATTTTGATTATTGCTGATTTCTTATTTATTATAAACAGAAGTACCGTAGTTATTAAATGTAATGTAAAATTCCTTAAAAAAACTGAAGTAAAAAAAAAAAAATAGAAAATACTGACACATGTGCATGTGAGTATTATGTTTTTTTTCTAAACTGTTCACTTCTTGTAAGTAAAAAAAAAAATAATACTCAAGCCGTGAAGATCGAAACCAAAACCTAAAGACAGTGATTCAAGTATGATAACCATCAGACCAGCTTGACAGGTTCTTTAAACATGTTTTCAAACCTACTTATTCTTAACATAAGGAAGCTATCATGTGTCTCAACCATGCATGCACAATCATGAAACAGTTGACAAACAGATAAAAATCCAACATCTCACCACATACCAATTTGCTAATTTTGACCCTTTAGCAGCTCTTTTTTCTGGATGAAAATCGATTAAAAAGTTGTACACATGTCTGAATATCCTATATACTAAATTTCAAGTCTATAGATCCAAAATTCGTTGAGAAAAGTCCTCACACACACATTCTCACTTTTATAGATATATAGAGTGTATACTGAGACTTGTCAATTTGTGGAATTGTTTAGCCAAAGTAAGAGCAAGGCAGAAAGTGAGTATGAGTAAAGAAGATATATTTTTTGAAGAATATTGAAGAAAGACAAATCGCAGCAGTTCCCACTAATATGGCATTAAGAGACATCAATGGAAACAACTGACTAATCCAGACTCCATTCACCAAATGACAATACAGCCACTCTAGTATTATGCACCTGCTGATAGGACAGACTCCTTGAGAGTTACTCCAAAATCTGGGCCCGTTACTATTAGGTAAATAATGTCAGCCCAAATAAAACGTTTACCTTCAGCACCTTTATTAGTGACATGATAGCAAGAAGTATTGATATTACTTTGTGTGTAAGTCGTAATCTACTGTAGCCTATGATCATATAGTGCACATATCGTCAACCACTGTTGTTGCTGCAACTATTTTTATTGCCAATTTTTGTGATTGTGAAATTATTTCGTTTCAGTCCCAGAATACATTCTGATTGTTTCCCACTTTATTTCGATTGATCTAATTTCATATTTTATTTTACTTCTAAGCATTCAATAAACAATGAATCGATGATCTATAGTGAACATTAATTAAACTTAACAAAAGGGAAATTGGTTCCTCATTTAATTTTTATACTATTTCCTACATAACTTTCTTTCTATATTAGTACGCTTCTAACATTTCAAGTAGTTTTTTAACAACTTTTCTAATTATTTTACAACAGAAAATATTTCATATATAAGGATAATGATGTCCCTGGCTACTGTATTATTTTCACTAATATCCTTGGAAAAAGTCTGAATCCATATATCCTTCCTTCAACTATGGATTAAATAGGGTAGACTGGAATATCAAACCTTGGTTGTGTAACTAGTCTGGGATAAGAAAAACTAAGAAATAACACCAGTCTTTCTCTGCTTATTATATCAACATTGTTTCCAGTCGTCCTGGACTCAAGCAATGTCAGTTCAGGAGAAGTGCAGCTGGAGATTATGAAATCCTTGTTTCATCATAAACTCCATTGTGTCTTGTGACTGAAAGGAGACCTGACTAAATGCCTTTGATCTCTCTTTCATAAAGTATAACTACATTCACAGCAGATTACTAAACAACTCAGACACAATCGAAAGGATAATAATGAAATGAATCAAATTGTTAGAATGTAAGGGGAATAATGCAATGTGTCTGTTTGGCTCCAATCAACACAAGAGTTGCTTTCCTTTGTATAAAAGGCAAGCCAACTTTTTTTCTTATAAAAAGAATGCTTTCATTCCTTAGGTAAATTCATTTACAAATGAACAAACCAGCCTCAGACCGGTTTTGTCATACTGACTGTTTCTCTACTCCACAAGTCGTTCTGTCTATCAGACTCTCTTCTATACTGGGTATCCAAAAAGCATTCTACAAAATAAACTTTTATTTATATCATTTGATGTCAGTTCTCGCAAAAATGCCTGTGGTTTGATCCTTAGACAATACCATTCCTCTGTCGATTATGCTTTTCGATCTACTGACGTCATTGGCAAAAACCGGTTTCTCTTTGTCGTTTCTTTGCAAAAAAAGTTCTTTGTTTTTTTTATTTAAACCTCAAATCTGTCTGCAAACAATCTGGGTTCAAGTATGTGCCCTGTCTAATAACAGATTCAGTTAATATTTCTTTCAGGTTAGTATTTTGCATATGAACTATAATTTACTTTATAGAATGTATATTAAAAATATGTTTCCATCTACAGGTACTTTATCAGAAGCGCCATCCAACATTGATGCTGATAATGTTTACCAAAACCTTCATGTATTAACCAAATATAACTTCTTGTCCTATCTTGAGAAATGTAAAATGGAAGAAGAGCCATTTTCAGATGAATTCTCGGTATGTATTTATCTTAATGATCTCAACATTAATTAAGTTGCTATTATGAATTGAAGTTCCTTTTTTTTCACTAATGCATAAAATCTCAGTTAATATGATGAAGTTCTTGGCCAAGATCACAGTGTAAAAACAAAAAATGTACACACACACACACACACACACACACACACACACACACACACACACACACACACACACACACACACACATATGCATGTACACAATTTTTATAAAATACTTGGGGAATTTATTAAGTAGGTTTAATTCTGCAGTGTAAATATGGTATTATGGTGAATGACACCAACCAAGAGTATTCTTCGAAGTTCTATAGACCTTTTAGAAAGACCCTGCACCCAACCCTCCTCCCCCAAATTTCTTAAGGGCTTCATGCCTAAGTTTCTTGTTTGTTATTTTTGTATTTTTGTTTAACCTTAATTGCAATTTTTTCGAACAATAAACTATATAAACCACAGTGTAGTATTTGTTCTGATACTACACTACACCTTTTCTGTCCTCAGTCAGTGGAAGAGAAATCCTTCTAGACTGAAGCAATTTAAATTTTTGTTCCTATCTAGAGCGCCCCTATTTGAGGAGCTGGATTTTCCCCACATTAAAAACCGACCTTGTGTCTAACTCTGCCCTTACAGGGAGGCAAGTAAATAGGAATATGATAAGACCATCAATTATTGGTTGATTATGACACATGGTCACCAATATAAAAGCTGTGACTCACAAGTCTACTATCTCTTTTTTCCTTTGTTGGGCTGGCCGTTGAGAGGGAAACAAGTTTATAAAATCTTTTTTTGGTTTAATTACTGAAGCTACAACATACATTGTCCACTGCTCTTATTTTACCAAGACTAGTTCTGTGACATACAGCCATCTCTTTGCCACTAGATTGCTACATACATGGTTATGTTTGACATGATTTTACACATATCAGTAAGCCTGCTTTTTCATATCAATACATATTAGGAACATCAATATGTGCTGCATATTTTGGTGTATTATTTGTGAGTGTAAATAAATCCTGTTCTATCATTACAAGTACGATTTTAGTTTCTTTTTACTTATGTGTGAAGACTATTAAGAAACCAATTATCTTTGGGTTTTTTTTAATTAACTTCAGTAAGTTTTAAGATATCAAGGGGCTCACTCCTGGAGCGAACACTTGATTCTGTTATGATTTAAATTTATATCCGAGGGCTCTTTTAAGAATAGATGCTGTTCCCTTTATGGCTGCTATTTGTATCTCGTTACAGCTTGGCCTTCCAGGGATTGCTTCTAAGTATTTCTGAAGGTTCTTTTTTATTAAGCCAGTTGCTCCTATCACAACCGGTATAATGTTTATTTCTTTCAGAGACCATGTGGTTTTTAGATCATTTTTTAGGTCCTGATATCTTTTCCCGTTCAGCTCTGTTAAGGCCAAAATCATTTGGGACTGTGACATCGATAATGAGCGCAGTTTTTTCGGGCTTGTTCCATTTTACAATATCTGGTTTGATAGCTTTGTCTTTTATGTATCTGCTCGCCTATATGTCTTTGTCAAAGAACACGATCACTTTTCCGTTTGATGTTATTGGTGGTGGTTCATGTTCCCAGATGTTTGTTGCTCTGTCAAGTTGCATCTCTCCACAGATCTTCCAGTGGACGTACTTACATACTTTGTTGTGACGGGCAGTGTAAAGGCCATCTGCCAATAAGATTGGACATGCAGACATTAGGTGGCTTGGGCTCTCAATTGCTGAGTGGCTAAACCGGCATTGGCCATTTGCTTGTAGGCCGGCCATTTTTTGAAATCCATTTGTGAGTAAACCCTGATCTTTGTATATGCTGACCATTATGTCTATTTAAATTTTTGAAGTACTTTCCCCATGCTGAGTAACAGACTATAACTCAAATCTAATAGATTTTGAAATAATTATTATATAGAGAAACACTAAACAAATTGGAGAGGTTTTACAGAATACAAACGAAACTAGATGGATTCTTACCAAGGCAGATTTCTGTAACTGGCTGGAAACAAATGAAGCAGTTTGTGAATTGAAAGTAACAAAATAAATTTGAGGTGGACAACTCTTTCTTTGTCTGGATGAAAGAAAAAAAAAAGAAGACTTTTGTAACTCTAACCTATGCACTAATTGACTGTTTTCCAATGACCAAGACAATTTAAAATATCAACAGCAAAAACAAGAAACAAAAAAAAAATTAAAAATAAAAGGAGTGATTTTGGTCATAGTCAGCTAACATACTTCCTAACTTTCAGCATGGCTGCTACCAGAAGCGGTGATAAGGCAAATCAGTTCCTTCACTTTAATTGTTCTTCAGTATTTCTATTGTGAAGTGATTTATTGAAATAAAATAGAAGAAAAGAACATTATTAAAAACTATAAAATAAAATTTTTTTAAATTATAAAAAGATAAAAATAACACAGTTAGTCTTCATTTGCACTTTTAATAACAAAATTAAAAAAATAAAAGTTTTTATTTTATTTGAAGTTTTATGAGAAATATGTTTATGGAATTATAAAAATACGTTTTTTTTTAAATTTTAAAAATAAAAGTTTTTTACTTGAATTTATATAATAAATATGCTTATGAAAGTATAAAAATAAAATTATTGAAATCAAAATAACAAAATTTCAAATATCATAAAAAAAATCGTATCCAATACATTATAATCTCAAAATAGTTTTCAAAGATTTTAAAAAATGTTTTCAATAATTCTTAAAAATAAAACCAAAAAACTTCTCAATGATTATTAAATAAAAAAGGAGCGATAAAAAAAAAATGTAATAAAAAAGAGTACATGGATAGGGTGTGAGAGAAAAGAAGGAATTGATTTGCCTTGTCACCGCTTCCGGTAGCAGCCATGCCGGAAGTTAGGAAGTATGTTAGCTGACTATAACCATGTTTTTTTTTTTTTTTTTTTTTTTTAAATGATTTTAAAAAGTTCAGCAATCCTGCATATTTACCGATCCAAGTGACTTTCGGTTTTTGAAACTTGTTGGAAGTAAACAGTGTTATTTAATACGAAAACCCTGACGAAAATGTAGATCGACACATAAAAATATCTGAAAACTTATTATTTTCATTGAAATATGTTAATTTGCAGTAATCTTTTTTATAAGTATGTTTATTTATGTAATATGTTTACAGAAATAATACTTAAAGTAAAATATTTTTCAATAAATAAACTTATGTAACATTTTTTACCTCTGAGGAATTTCCAAACAAAGAGTCACTTCGATCAGTAAATATGCAGGATTGCCAAAAAATTCTTTTTAATTCCTCAAGGAAAAATTGTTTTATCTGGCACTGATTGAATGTTTGATGATGACTCCGTTTGGCTTTCCTTTTCCAGCTATTTGCATAAGTTTCATTCATAATTGTATTTGCATAAGTTTCATTCATAATTGTATTTGCATAAGTTTCATTCATAATTGTATTTGCATAAGTTTCATTCATAATTGTATTTGCATAAGTTTCATTCATAATTGTATTTGCATAAGTTTCATTCATAATTGTATTTGCATAAGTTTCATTCATAATTGTATTTGCATAAGTTTCATTCATAATTGTATTTGCATAAGTTTCATTCATAATTGTATTTGCATAAGTTTCATTCATAATTGTATTTGCATAAGTTTCATTCATAATTGTATTTGCATAAGTTTCATTCATAATTGTATTTGCATAAGTTTCATTCATAATTGTATTTGCATAAGTTTCATTCATAATTGTATTTGCATAAGTTTCATTCATAATTGTATTTGCATAAGTTTCATTCATAATTGTATTTGCATAAGTTTCATTCATAATTGTATTTGCATAAGTTTCATTCATAATTGTATTTGCATAAGTTTAATTCATAATTGTATTTGCATAAGTTTAATTCATAATTGTATTTGCATAAGTTTAATTCATAATTGTATTTGAATAAGTTTCATTCATAATTGTATTTGCATAAGTTTCATTTATAATTGTATTTGCATAAGTTTCATTCAGTTGGTTTAGTTTGATTTATGTTCTGTATATACGCTCAACAAATTGGTAATAACCAAAGCTGAAAACTCTAGTATACTCATCTCTGAGAATTTCACTATACCCAAAAAATGTTTATTTTGAACATTTCAATTCAGTTATGGTTGTCAAATATTACAACACACATTTCAACCAATAAAAGGGTAAAAAAAATAAAACAACAACATTATTTTGGTCAGTTTAGGGAGGGTGGAGGCAAATAATTTGTTTTTCCGTTTGCAATAACATAATAAAAATGGATTTGAAATATATTACAATTTTCTTTTTCATTTTTATTTTGAAAATAATTGTTTGCTTTATTTTAATTTAAAAAATTTTCAGATATTGATAAACAAATAATAAAATCAATGTTTTTATAAATGGAATTGAAAAATATCACAAATTTCTGGTTAGGTTATGGTTGATATGCCAGTTTGGAAGTATATTGGTCATTGGCATTTATGACAAATACAAAGATTCATGATTAAGGCATTCTGTACAAGTCATCAAATATTTGTAATGTTATCAGAAGTTTACACAGCTAAAACTTTTATGAAAAACAATTTTGAAAACAAAGTTCTCAGCCTGGAATGCTTTCTTTAGAAATATAACGCATTGTTAATTACTATGTGAACTTCAAAGCTAAAAATTGAAAACATCAGCCAAATTCGACTTGGCAAAATTAAAAACGAGGTGGGGGGGATTTTTTTTGCCCTTACAGTGATCAAAATGTGTGATATATTGCCCCTGATAGTAGCCCCTACACGAAAGTGGCAATGTACCTTGTTTGGGGTGGAAATGTAATAAAAAAAAAAAAATATATATATATATAAAAAAAAAAAAAAGGGGGCAATTTTTTAAACTTTGACCCCTATTATGACCCCTTAAAATTTATTGTTTTGGGCTCAAATCAAGTTATTAAGTTAGATCCATGTCCAAGGAACCTATTTCTAAAATTTCAAGTGTTTAGACCCAAAATTGTCGGAGGAGTTTGGTAGAGTTCTCAAAAGTCAAATCGTTGAACTTTAACCCCTTAACAGCCAAATTTGTGGCCGAAAACGGATTACAAATATTTTCCCAAATCTCAGTACCCTGTATATTAAATTTCGAGTCTACAGACTTAAAATTGTCAGAGTTATTGCATAGGGAAATGTACACACACACAGACAGACACACACACACATTCACTTTTATATATATATATATATATATATATATATAGAAAGATTAAACAAAAATATATATGTATACATAAATATATATCGAAACAATTTTGTGTTTACTGTAAACTTTTTATGCAAATATTATGCAAGGATACATTATGTAGAATATCTGCATGAATATAATTACACGTAAAGATGATCGTCCCATAAGAAAACCCGATGATCGTCCCATAAGAAAACTGAAAAAACTAATAGGAAATTAATTAAAATGAATGTTTAAAAGAATATGCAAATTCGCTAGATCTTTTGCTAGTGAATGCAATTCCACAACCCATATATAAGAAAATTGTATTTTCTTTTTAATAAATAGAAAAGAGGGGTTTTAATATGAATGTCAATACACACAAAAGAAAACCGAATTTATAGAAGATTAGTTATATTCTTGAAATGCTTCCACAACTTGTGTTCCAATAATTATGTATTTGATAAAAATGTTACATTTTCAGTTACTGATGGGTTTAAACATCTGTGTAGTTATTGTGAACTCAGTTTATCGATCATCTGTAGATAAAACATTCCAGCACTGATTATACAGTTTACATGAGAGAGAAAAAGACAAATAGATAAACTGATAGATCGCTTATCTCATTAAGTCTAGGTATATTTTATATGACTCCCCTCTCCCTCAGTTTAGCTGGGATACTTCAGGGAACATTCACGTTTCGCTTCCATAAGCTTAAGCTATCAACTAAAGAGACAGACCCCCCCATCCCCGCGCCCCAGCAAAAAAGTCACATACTCTCATCAACTTCCACTTTGAGGTCACCTCTAATTGTTAAGGTGTAGCTCAAACCTTTTCATTTAAATATGGCCCTCGCTATCTAACAAAGACTTTTTTAAAAAATTTTCTTCCTTTGAAGATTATAATGCTGGGTATGGGCAGCCAAACCAGCTGCCAGCATTGTCCTGCTTTTTATTGAAACCAACCGAGAGCTCTTTTTAGTATCCTCGCTGTTCCCTTAAGTGCAATTGTCTGGATCTCTTTTGCACTTGATTCACCAGGAATATTAGTTAGGTAGGACTTCAGGTTCTTCTTCATAAGCCCTGTGGCACCTATGATAACTGATACCTCTCCAAGATTCCAGTTTCTTTTCATATAATACATGAGACCTTGGGATTTGGTCTGTTTCTCCCTTTCAACTCTGTTCAAACTGCCATCATCAGGGACACTCACTTCAACCAAGGTTGCCACTCTTTTTGACTTATTCCATACTAGCGGGGGGGGGGGTACCCAGCGTTGCCCGGGTGTTTGGAGGTGTGTGTAGTTTTGGGTAAACAAAATGCTGGGAGGGGGGGGTAAAATAAACAAAAATTTTGGTAGGTAAGTATGAGGATCGAACCTGAACCCTTGAGGCAAAGTTGGAAATTAAAGTGTGAAAAAAAAAAATGTGCGATGTTAACCATTGGGCCACCGCGAAATACTAACAGAAACATGTTTGAATTTATTTAACTATTTAGAATTGGCAGGTGCACGTTTTAATGAGGTCAACTTTGACTGCGGGGTAGTATTTCATTTACTGCAGGAACGCTTTTTTTATTTTTATTTTCCCAAGATGATGAGGGGGGGGTGAACAGCTCCCCATAAAAAGAGAATTGTCCAAATTGAATAGCAATTGTCTGATATAAGGAAAATATTTCCACATTGATCAAATCTGATTGCTTTCGGACATTTCCGGAGATCGCGACCGGAAAAATACTTCCAGAATTAGTGCCACTTTTATTATACGAAAAAGCCTAATCCACATGCGGCGAGCGAAAAATGTTGAATATTTATCTTCCCAAAGTCGAGCAAATTAAATAGACGACCTCCATTTTTAACTCGTAGATATTATGATTTATATGTGATATAAAAAGTTTTAAGAAGTTGTGAGCTGACCGACCGCTTCTCGGAAAAAAGCCTTTTACAGACACACATAAAAAGCGAACATACATACATACACACATTTTTGCTTTTATATTTATAAATAACTATGTCAGGTTTCACAGCAGCATTTTCAAGGCAGAGGGCTGTAGGGATTACATGGTCGTAAGCACATAAGAATAAATGGGTAATTATTTTTTAATAAAAAAGAAAAGGATTTTTGTAATTTGTGTATTTTATTTAAGGAATTGATTCTAAATTGGTAATTAGTGTCATAAGAATAGATTGAAGAATCAGTGACTAACGTTTACACCATCTTTTGTCGTGCTTAAACAAATGATGAATAACATACATTTGTTGCTGTTTTATAGAGGCTATTCAAGAATACTACCTATGAATGTGAAGCAGCCAATGCAGCAGAAAACCTGACGAAAAATCGCTATAAAACAATCTTGCCATGTAAGTAGTACTAATTTTATTAGTTATCTCCCTTGACACTCCTTCTCTAGAAAAGGTTGATTACTATTGCATATTTCATTTTAATATTCCTTCTTCGATCGTTTTCACCTCATTTAGCTTCTTCCTACTTTCTTATTTGATATCGATCTTTCGTATTTCTTTCAACCATCTTTTATGGATTTCTTTTTTCTTCTGTTTTCTCCCTCTCCCTCTTTTCCTCCCTTTTTCTTTCCTTCACCTCTCTTCTCCTTTTTCTCCTATTTTTTATTCTTCTGCTTTCTTCCTCCTCCCTCTCCCTTTCTTCTTTCTCATCACCACTCCCTCCCTCTTTATCCTCTTCCTTCATCTGCTTATTTTTCTTCTTTGTCTTATTCACAATAATAAACGAACATGCCACACTATTCTTCTTAGTTGCCTTCTATCTCATCACCTGTTTGAATGCATTAAGTATAATTATTTGATTATCCTTTTATGTAAAATAAATAGAATAAAAATCATTGATAAAAACAAACAAGTCCGACAAAAACTAATATCTATTGATTTGTGATGGCGGAAGTTTACCTTTTGAGGTAAAAAATAAAAGTATCTAAAATTGCCTGTGTGCATATACCTTTGTGCATACTTTCGGTTAAATTTACAAATGCAGATGCATATATTATGAGCCAATCAGAGTGTGTGAAATTATTAAGTTATTTTCTGGTATCCACTTCAGAGACTCTTGGGCATATATATGGACGTGAATTGCCATTAAAATCGATACAGTGCTTACATCGATATTACGCTCAGCTTCCCTCACATCTTTTTGGGGTTAAGGAGAGCAAATCACAATTTTCAACTTACGCATATACTGTCACTTGCATGTTCACACACACACACACACACGCACACGCACACACACACACACACGCACACACATACACACACACACACAAACAAACAAACAAACTCATCAGGTTATGAGAGCCATGAATTTGACAGCTGTCCTGCATTTAAATTTCCAAAAATTTTCCATGTTAAACTGCTGTAGGTATGAGAAGTGACGCCCCTCACTAGATTGCGAAGTCAATTTTGTATTTTGTCAAAGTAGTACCTCCTCAGATATGACTGCAGTACTCCATCTTAGGATGTATCTTATTATTGCTCTTACACATGAAGAGGATTGTTCACAAGGAAGGTACTCATATCTCTAGAGCAGTAGAATGACCCAGCCATTTTTTTTCAGTAACTTTAACACCAGATTTAATGTAAATCTTCCAATTCAGGTTTATGATAAAAATCAATCATAGACACTGATAAAAGAAGGTGACTTCCTCGTGGAAAGAACGATTCATTTTGACTGTAAACTAAATTAAACTAATAAATATAGTCCACATTAATCGCCCTAAAGCCTAACAATTGTGTTTCAAAATTCTTAATGATCAATTAATTTAGCAGTGAGTCGTATACATCAAAAAATATAAACCTAAACACATACTTTGTGCAAATAAAAACAAGTAGGAATACTGTACATCTAAAACAAGATTAGGTTTAAGGTTTCCCAAATTCATACTCGGATTTTCTATATGGAACAACAGATAAAGGCATTAAGAAATAATTTGTTATAAGTGACAATCTTCTAGAGCTTAAAAGTTCAATTATCACTAAAGTAAAAAAAAGTAAATAAAGAGTCCAGTTTGTAAATCTCTATAGATTCCAGAGTTTGTCAAGATTCACCTGAAGAAGACCAGGTGTTATATCAGCTAAAACATTCTGAGAATAACATCCAAGATAAGAACATTAGTCAGAATAATACATCTAGTACATTTGAATTTTCAATGCCTTAAAAAAATCTTTAAATTAATCTGAATAAACTGAAACTTTGGAAATAGTTATTAATTAATGTCTTATGTTTAGAGTAAATATTTAATCAAAATCGAGTGTATCTGAAAATTGATGAAAAGGTTATTTATCCCTTTTTCATAAAACTAAACTATGTATAGCCTATATTATGTCTAGCAGCTGTGTTTCGAAATTCATGATTGCTTAATTAGTTTTGGAGCTTACTTTAAACAAACATAAACATATATAAAAACATGTTGAATTTTTGAAGGCAATGACAATGCAATTTAGTTGAAAACACCATTGGATATGAAACAAGGTATAACAGATCAAATGACAATATTGAAGAATTCAATAATTTTCTATAAAATATTAATCAATATAGTGCATCAGAATGGTACAGATGATGACATATTTTTTTTTAGTTTTCCAGATATACGTTCTTTTCAAAAAGAAATTGTTTCTCAATCTAAAGTGTATTCTTGCCTGGAAGTCTGCAGCAAATATGGGATACCATTTTGTCTCACAGAAATTATTTATCATTTAATTATTTATAATGTTAGGTGATATGTATTGATTGTTTATTACTAATTGATAATTATTATTTGGATTATTTGGATTAATCAAACTAATGTTCTCATCTTGAGCGTTATTTGCATGTTTTGGCCGATGTCACCTTCAATTTTCTTTAAGTGAATAAGTCACTATGTTCGATAAAGGAAACATGACAACTTATACAGCTGAAGGAGGTCAAAGGTTGCATTGACAAAACGGTGTGCAACTAACACTCAAGATGAGAACATTGGTTTGATTAATTCAAATAATACAAATAATTATCCTTCATCTAAAAAAATCCAAACTAATAATTATTAATTATAAAATGTATATTATTATATAGAAACATATACACATACATAACTTTATACATAGAGTTAATGCACATTTGTACATTTTATGGAAAAAGTATTGGGGCAAATCAAATGGGGTCTGATTAGGTACTAAAATTACCAATTATAACAAATACAAACTGAAATAAACTTATTATGGACACCAGCATCGATCTACTTCATTCATGCTTGATTACATAAGGAGGGGAGGGGGTCTAAAAGGCGTTGCTAAAGTCATAGTTGGTTTTCTTTAGATAACAATATCCCACAAAACAATGCACACATCTTTTATTCTTTGCCACTATTTGTTATTTTTTTTTTTTTTTTTACAATTGTATAACAATGTCTACCTTTTAAAACAATTAAAATATTTGAAGATGATCTTTATTAATCAAATTGATATTGTTTGTATTTTTAGATGATCATTCAAGAGTTGTCTTGTCTAGCGATGATGAATCATTCGCCACAGATTATATAAATGCCAATTACATCAATGTAAGCAATTTCCTTTGTTATATTTCACTACGAACTACATGATGTGATAGTTTGAGTTGTTTCTGCAATTTTACATGAACTGATTGGTTCAACATTGTTTCAGTGTGTGTGAGGCACTGGTTCAAGGTGTCAGAGGTTTAAGGTATATGATTTATTGGTTCTTTGCGGTACTGGTAAATACATGGTGTGACAGAATGGATATGAAAAATAAAAAATCTTTTATTTTGTAGAAGTATTATCTTTTTATTATTTTATAGAAGTATTATCTTTTTATTATTTTATAGAAGTATTATCTTTTTTATTATTTTATAGAAGTATTATCTTTTTTATTATTTTATAGAAGTATTATCTTTTTATTATTTTATAGAAGTATTATCTTTTTTATTATTTTATAGAAGTATTATCTTTTTTATTATTTTATAGAAGTATTATCTTTTTATTATTTTATAGAAGTATTATCTTAATTATTTTATAGAAGTATTATCTTTTTTATTATTTTATAGAAGTATTATCTTTTTTAATTATTTTATAGAAGTAATATCTTTTTTATTATTATATAGAAGTATTATCTTTTTTAATTATTTTATAGAAGTATTATCTTTTTTATTATTTTATAGAAGTAATATCTTTTTTAAATTATTTTATAGAAGTAATATCTTTTTTAAATTATTTTATAGAATATCTTTTTTAAATTATTTTATAGAAGTATTATCTTTTTTACATTATTTTATAGAAGTAATATCTTTTTTACATTATTTTATAGAAGTATTATCTTTTTTAAATTATTTTATAGAAGTAATGTCTTTTTAAAATTATTTTATCGAAATAATATCTTTTTTACATTATTTTATAGAGGTATTATCTTTTTTAAATTATTTTATAGAAGTAATATCTTTTTTAAATAATTTTATAGAAGTATTATCTTTTTATTATTATATAGAAGTATTATCTTTTTTATTATTTTATAGAAGTATTATCTTTTTATTATTTTATAGAAGTATTATCTTTTTTATTATTTTATAGAAGTATTATCTTAATTATTTTATAGAAGTATTATCTTTTTTATTATTTTATAGAAGTATTATCTTTTTTAATTATTTTATAGAAGTAATATCTTTTTTATTATTTTATAGAAGTATTATCTTTTTTAATTATTTTATAGAAGTATTATCTTTTTTATTATTTTATAGAAGTAATATCTTTTTTAAATTATTTTATAGAAGTAATATCTTTTTTAAATTATTTTATAGAATATCTTTTTTAAATTATTTTATAGAAGTATTATCTTTTTTACATTATTTTATAGAAGTAATATCTTTTTTACATTATTTTATAGAAGTATTATCTTTTTTAAATTATTTTATAGAAGTAATGTCTTTTTAAAATTATTTTATCGAAATAATATCTTTTTTACATTATTTTATAGAGGTATTATCTTTTTTAAATTATTTTATAGAAGTAATATCTTTTTTAAATAATTTTATAGAAGTATTATCTTTTTATTATTATATAGAAGTATTATCTTTTTATTATTATATAGAAGTAATGTCTTTTTTTATTATTTTATAGAAGTAATGTCTTTTTAAAATTATTTTATAGAAGTATTATCTTTTTTAAATTATTTTATAGAAGTATTATCATTTTTTAAATTATTTTATAGAAGTATTATCTTTTTTATTATTTTATAGAAGTAATGTTTTTTTAAATTATTTTATTTTATTTATTTTATTTTATTATCTTTTTAAAATTATTTTATAGAAGTATTATCTTTTTTACATTATTTTATAGAGGTATTATCTTTTTTAAATTATTTTATAGAAATAATATCTTTTTTAAATTATTTTATAGAAGTATTATCTTTTTAAAATTATTTTATAGAAGTATTATCTTTTTTAAATTGTTATAGAAGTATTATCTTTTTTACATTATTTTATAGAAGTAATATCTTTTTAAAATTATTTTATAGAAGTAATATCTTTTTAAAATTATTTTATAGAAGTATTATCTTTTTTATTATTTTATAGAAGTAATGTCTTTTTTAAATTATTTTATAGAAGTATTATCTTTTTTAAATTATTTTATAGAAGTATTATCTTTTTTAAATTATTTTATAGAAGTAATATCTTTTTTACATTATTTTATAGAAGTAATGTCTTTCTTAAATTATTTTAAAGAAGTATTATCTTTTTTACATTATTTTATAGAAGTATTATCTTTTTTAAATTATTTTAAAGAAGTATTATCTTTTTTAAATTATTTTAAAGAAGTATTATCTTTTTTAAATTATTTTATAGAAGTAATGTCTTTTTTAATTATTTCATAGAAGGATTATCTTTTTTTAATATTTTATAGAAGTATTATCTTTTTTATTTTATAAAAGTAATATCTTTTTATTATTTTATAGACGTAATATCTTTTTAAATTATTTTATAGAAGTAATATCTTTTTTAAATTATTTTATAGAAGTAATATCTTTTTTTTAATTATTTTATAGAAGTATTATCTTTTTTAATTATTTTATAGAAGTATTATCTTTTTAAAATATTTTTTCAATGTATTATTTTTTATTATTTTATGGAAATATTATCATTTGTTTTATTTTATGGAAGTAATATCTTTTTTTAATTATTTTATGGAAGTAATATCTGTTTTTTATTATTTTATAGAAGTAATATCTGTTTTTTATTATTTTATAGAAGTAATGTTTTTATTTTTATTTTTTGGAAGTATTATCTTTTTTTTTAATATTTTATGGAAGTATTATTTTTTATTATTTTATGGAAGTATTATTTTTTAAAAATATTTTATAGAAGTATTATTTTTTATTATTTTATGGAAGTATTATCATTTTTTGTATGTTATGGAAGTATTATCTTTTTTTAAATATTTTATAGAAGTATTATTTTTGCTTTTAATTTTATAGAAGTGTTGCAAGTTTTTCATTATTTTATAGAAATATCTTTTTTATTATTTTATAGAAGTATTATTATTTTATTGAAATATCTTTTTTTAAATGATTTTATGGAAATATTAATATTTTATAGGAATATTGTCTTTATTATTTTATAGAAGTAATATTTTTTTTTTATATAGAAATAATATCTTTTTTATTATTTTATAGAAGTATTATCATTTTTTTTATTATTTCATAGAAGTAGTATCTTTAAAAAATTTTTTTTTATCAAATCAAATAGATTTATTATGATGCCATTTAATTTGTATGTATGGTTGTGACGTGTAAAGACACATGTATGTGAATTAGATGTCGACACAAAAAAAGTGTGTCTATTTCCTTAAATGCTTAGTAATCATCGTACATGTTTGTGGTATACACAAATACACATGTATTTTAGATTTGATGACAACATAATAAATTTCTTTACTCTTTCTCTAAATGCTCACAAAGATATTAAAAACTAAAAGTGGTTGAATCATCTCACAGTAAGAGAGGGCGAGAGCAATATATAGTCAAGTTAAAGATCTGACTTGTTCAGTTAATTGTGCTAGTGACCAAATGGGTTATGGGTGCAGCTAGCAGATTATTCAATGTGGTGCCTCTGTTCAGTCTTGAAAGACAAAGGATACCCCCTGTAGGAGCAGCTACACGTGTAATTGTGTGGCAAGGGTTGCGCAATCCCCAATCATACCCCTCCTGAATCGGCGCTGCTTGAGTCCAGTGGCAAGGAGAAGTCTAGGATGACTGAAAACTCTGCAGAGGTAAGCAGAGAACAGATACATCACCTGGAAGTCCCAAATGGTCACCCATCCGATACCGGCCAGGCTCATCGTTGCTTAACTTTGGTGATCTGACGGGAACCAGTGTGTCAAACGTGATTATGCCGTATGGCAGATTATACTCAAATGAATAAATACAAAGTTTTTTTTTCATTTATGATTCTTATGTTACCATCAAAATGCGTTATTGTTATTTAAATCAATAGTATCACTATATTCTATATATAGTACAAACAAAAGATCCCAAGACAATTATTTGAATGCCTAATTTGCATAACTATTTTATAATTATAAAATATATTATGCATAATTTTTCTATAAGTTTTTTTTTTTTGTTTACATAGGAATCACCACTTATCAAGGTCCAGAGGCCACTCGAGGATAAGAGTTAATGAGTATACATTAGTCAATGTGATTATAGCATAGTAAACATAAGTAGTGGGAATTTTATAAATTGGATTACTTAGGGGGACGGTTCATCAAGAACTTGTTTACGTTGGACTTGAAGACAATCAAATTGTAGTCAGCTGGAAAGCAGACAAACGGAAGAGAGTTCCACAAACGTGCAGTTTTAAGAAAGAAGCTTTGTTCATGGAATTTACGTTTAGGCTTAGGCACAGATAAAGAGTGTGGGAAATTATTGATAGTGGTTTGAACTAGACGAGTGTTTTTCGTGAAAGTTTGGTGAAGGGGGACCATAGATTGAAGCTCAGATGAGCACTTGCCATGAAAATAATGATAAAGCAGAGACAGACTCACCATGGCTCTTCTGTGGGAAAGAGGTTGCAGGAAGAGAAAAACAGCAAACCTGTAATTTGAGTTAAGGTAGATAAATCAGTTTGCCATAAACAATCACAACTATTCTACATTAAAAATATGATAAAACTTTGATAAATTCTAATTTAATTGTATTTTTATATGGGATCATTTTTTAGAATTTATACTAATGAGATGCTTATTTAGAATTACATTTATTTAGAAAAAAAAGATATCCCTATAATGTACATACTCGTCACGAACGAAGATGGAGGTAGATTGGAGGTGGGGTTGAACCACAGTGTATTATGTATGCATACTGTATGCTGTAAAAGGCAAACGAAAATCGCCAAAAACAGTGTTAAACCCCAAAATGATTGTGTACTGTTGTTATTAACTTTTACAAATGCTGTTATTAAAACAACAAACAGAAAGAGAGCATGTTTGAACACTTCACTGTATCATTAATATGTGTCAGGTCATGTCATATGCTATTGGTACCATGTAACCCAGTACTATCTGCCTCATGGTCGGGTCACCGGCGACTAAACTGGTTCCCCCACCAGACTTGTTTTGGTGAGGAGGGTGGCTAGTCTACCTGAAGGATACAAAAAGCAAAACCTTCCAAAGTGCAAATGAACCCTTTTTTAGGGTCAATAGCCAACTAGCACCGTGTGTGTGTGTATGTGTGTGTTAGGGTGGAGAGGGCTCCCGTAAGCCATGGTGAAGGCAACCTTTTTAGGAGAAGCAAATCTCTGATTTAAAAAACCATAAAGCGGGAAACCAGTACCCGCATTAATTGCTGGCTATCTTGCTCTTCCTTGTTGCTGGATCTCAACATTTTGAACCGAGAGAGAGACTTAGCTGTCGTACAAAGCTAAGACTCTGTAACATCATCTGTGTACAGATATTCCCTCAAGTATTTGTCTATTACAATGGTCATGTGGCGATGGAAGTCATTTTTGGGCTCATGGACTTGAAGTGTCTGAGAGAGTGGCACTCGTCTGACAAGACGTTGCAATCATCATCATCATTAATATTACTTAACATCCTTATTCTTTTTGATGGGTGTTCAATAGGACAAGCTAAAATTCTGAAGATTTTTAGATGAAACTTAAATAACAGGAGAAAAATAATATCATAAATAAAAATATGATAGGTTTAAATAGGTCATAAGTCATAAAAGAATACAGTGCTTCAATCCTCAGTAACTAAAAAACAAAATATAATGTATGCGATGCAGACTTGTAAGTGTGTAATACTTCAAGTTTTAGTTAAAACACTTTTTTATTTAAGGTTTCCGTAATTTCTAATTTGTAAATTGCTATCATTTTTAACATTTACAGAATGAAAAGCCAAAGTTTAGTAATTGTTAAGAAAAGACAATTCGATCAGGCTAAATCATGACTAAGTATTTAAAAATCACTGTTAACTTAGTTTCACACAATAAAATTTATTTTTAAATTAATTTGGTTACAATTTCAAATATTACTTTTCTACACAATAAATAGTTGAGAATCATATTTAGCGTCATTGTCGAGGACTGAGGTACGAATATTTTTTACTTTTTTTAAAAGGGAAACATTTATATGAAAAATTAGTAACTCACAAACACAAAGATAATTAATTTTACTTTCATAAAATTTTATTTAGCAAAGATTATTCCACTTTTCCAAATTATCATAGATTATCAAAAAAGAGCCACTTTCTTAATCATAAAAGATTTGTAGGGCAAATTTGATCTATAGGCAAAGTTATGTGTATGCCAAGAAAATTATTTTTTTTTTTATTTTCTTTCTTTGAAGATTGTAATGCTAGTATGGGGCAGCCAAACCAGCTGCCAACATTCTCCTGCTTTTTATTGAAACCAACCGTTTGGTTTTATTTGTTTGTAATTGTCCTATTTTACCCATATATATGCAATATTTTATTGAAAGAGTAATTAATTAAAGTGATTTGATAATAAAAAAAAGATGAGTTATGAAAACCTTTCTGTCTTATTTAAAAGATAAATGAATTTGTATAAAAAACTTTTAGACTTCATAGAGACGGAGGTTGCCTACTCATTCATATTTTCTCTCTCCCCTCCCCTTTCTTGGTCCATTTATTCCCTCTCTCTTTAGCGACATCAAATATTCTTTTTATTGATTAAAAAAAGAAAACTACATACTTGCACCATCACTCAGGCGAATTGATTTCTTCTTTCTTTTAATCTATTTATATATAAAGTAAATTTGATTTTTTCACTTTTTTATCAGATATTATAGCCCTGTAAACACAAGCAATACACAGAATCCTGCTATGGTCACACTTTATGCAAAATATTGATATGCACTTTCAGAAAATATGCTTCTGTTTCGTTCATTTTTTCCAGTTTGTCAAAATAATTATACATACAGAGAATCAGCAATTTACACTCATGTTTAGATATACTTCCACTGTCACTACTTTATGGATATTTTCAAACATTATTTCATTGTTTTTTTTTTCAGTCATTGCTATTTCTTTTACCTATTATACTTTCACTAACTAAATACAAAGCGTTCCCTTCAACTTAACTTTATGATTTAACGGCATTTTAATTGGCTGTTTCCGGAGACTTTTCTTTACACTTTAGTTTAATTGAAAAACAAATTATAAAAAAGATCTGGCCATCAATCACCAGTCATTTTCATTGTTTTCATTTTTTACTGTTGAACTTTCTTACTGCATTTTACATTTTATTCCTCATACAATTTATTTGACGACAGTACCTTTCTTCTTGGAGTTTCGCTGAATACATTTTATTTACATTTTTTTACCGGTCATCATTTCTCTGTTCGAGATTTTTACAGTCATATTGAGAATCTTATTCTCAATTAATGAAATGCAATTGTTTTGAACAGTAGACAAATAAACATTACATAAAGTCAGCTTGTAATAGAGTTGACTTTGTTGGCTCACTATAGCTTTGCAAAGTTCACTACTTGAAATACTTAAAACATTAATTTAAAATAATAAACATTTCATTCATAACTTTGTTATGAAATAAAATCTCCCTCATTTATTCATATAGATATAGGCACATTTACATTTTGATAGTTTTGATACAAATTTATTTACTTTTTAAATGTGATCATAAAGAAAGGGAAAGAAAGAAGAAATCAGTTTGCTTTTTCACTTGTAATTCAGAAATAGATCAGAAATTGTTGAAAATCATGAAATTAAACAAAAGGAACACTTGAACACAAGTGCTAAATATTTGGCCAGGAAATATAATATTGTAAAACAGGTCTATGTGCTATATTAGTAATACTGAACTTTACTATATTAGTAATACTGAACTTTACTATCTTAGTAATACTGAACTTTACAAAGCAATAGCGAGTCAGCAAGGTTGAATCTCATTTCATGAAGTTCACTACTATTAATAAAATTTGAAAATTTTTATAAAATGTTTTTATTGTTTGTTTCAGATGGACTCTCAGTACATTGCGACACAAGGTAGGGCAGCTATTTTATTTTTATTATTGATCGAGACCTATTGTGTAAAATTAACATAATTTTCTTCTCCCCAACTGACCATTTAAATATGTTTATAGTATATCTTTCTTGTGGTCTCTTGGTCTTACTGGATTCCAGGATAAGAATTCATCTAGTCTGGTAGAGTATTCAGCTTTTTGATTTTGCTTGAGGTAACATCATTTGGAGGAGATGCATTATTCCTTGTAAAAGCCAGTGCAGATTGGCCATAAAGAGGAGATCTTATTTAGGACACAAATACTATGTGATTTTGAATAGTCAGGGTTTACTAGTACAGAAAAGTATCCTCTTGTCAGACCTTAGACACTCAAGTAGGCATTCAACCTCTCAAGTAGGCATTCAACCTCTCAAGTAGGCATTCAACTTCTCTTGCCTATGCAGATGGACATATGTAAGATTTCTGAAATGCTGGAGACTGATTTCTGAACAGTCAGCAATTAGACTATTGTTTGAGAAAATACAAGAAATGAGAAAATATAAGTTGGATGATTAATACTGTTGCCACATCTGGGCAGGAGCTGCTAGAAAGGACTTGTCCTGCCTTGATAGAGTTCAAAATAGACTTTGTAGCTTCGTAGGAGATGTCCTTTTCTCTTCCCTTCAACCTCTTTCTCATAGAAGAGATGTTGCGAGTTTCTCTCTGATGTATCGTTATTTTCATGGAAAGTGTTCGACTGAGCGTCAGTCTATCCCCCCCCCCTCGCAAAACTTTCACAAGAAACACTCATCTAGCTGAAAACACTATCAATAATTCCTCCCCCCACTCTTTATCTGTGCCTAAACCTAAACATAGATTCCATGAACAAAGCTTCTTTCTAAGAACTGCACGCCTATGGAATTGTCTTCCGTTTTCCTGCTTTCCGGCTGACTACAATATGGTTGTCTTCAAGTCTAACGTAAATAAGTTCTTGATGAGCCGTTCCATATAAGTTATCAAATTTACAGAATTTCCATTACTAACGATTACTATATTGTCCAATTTCTACTGTACCCTCTTTAACCCTTATCCTCGAGTGGCCTCTTGGCCTTGATAATGTGGTGATGCCTGTGTAAAAATATGCCTTCATCAAATGAATGTTGCTAAAACAATTCTGTAAAGTAATCTGTATAATTATTTTTATTTAAAAAAGAAAAAAATGTTTTATACAGAATCTGAATAGTTACACATATTGTATTATTGCATACACATTTAAATTCATTACTGCATGCATAAAACATTTTAAATTATTACTACATGCATAAAACATTTAAATTTATTATTGCATTAAAACATTTAAATTTATTAGTGCATTAGAACATTTAAATTTATTACTGCATGCATAAAACATTTTAAATTATTACTACATACATAAAACATTTAAATTTATTACTGCATTAAAACATTTAAATTTATTACTGCATTAAAACATTTGAATTTATTACTGCATTAAAACATTTAAATTTATTACTGCATTAAAACATTTAAATTTGTTACTGCATTAAACATTTGAATTTATTACTGCATTAAAACATTTGAATTTATTACTGCATTAAACATTTGAATTCATTGCTGCATTAAACATTTGAATTTATTACTGCATTAAAACATTTGAATTTGTTACTGCATTAAAACATTTAAATTTATTACTGCATTAAAACATTTGAATTTATTGCTACATTAAACATTTGAATTTATTGCTGCATTAAAACATTTAAATTTATTACTGCATTAAACATTTGAATTTATTGCTACATTAAACATTTGAATTTGTTGCTACATTAAAACATTTGAATTTATTACTGCATTAAAACATTTAGATTTATTACTGCATTAAAACACTTGAATTTATAACTGCATGCATAAAACATTTGAATTTATTACTGCATACATACACATATTTGAATTTATTACTGCATACATAAAACATTTGAAATTTTAGGACCTTTGCCATCAACAATCACGGATTTTTGGAGGATGATTTGGCAAGAAAATTGCAACACAATTATTATGGTAACCAACTTTGTTGAAAATGGAAAGGTGAGAACAAAAAACTGATCAATTTTATGTGTCATCAGATTGTGTTCATGTTATTGAAAATGTCAATTTAGAAACTGCTAAAACTTTTTATTGTACCTATTTACTATGCCTCCCCACGGGACAGAGTTAGACACCAGGGTCGTTTTTTAACGTGGAGAAAAGGTACAAAAATAAAAATTGTCTCAGTCGTGAAGGATTTCTCCTCCACCGAAAGAGAACAAGAAATAGAAGTGCAGCATCTGAAGAACAGATACTACACTTTGATCTTGTCCCGAAGGCCAAGTGACTTTTTATTGTAGAGATCAAATTATCTCCCCTGTTCCTCATTGTATACTAATTAGAGTTATCTGTCGCTTATCACTAGATATTTTCCAGTTGTAATACAACCCATATTTTGATTTCTTATAAAACTGAGGAAATAGTATTTTCCTATATATCATTTCTGTGAGTCAGAATTGAAATGTCAGTTCTTATAGAATCACAGTTTAGTATGTTAGCTGATCAGCATTAACAATGAAATGTTGTAGGTCAATGCGTAATATGTAAAATGATAATAATTGCTAAGGAGGATGGAAAGTGGTAAGAAGGATGTCCACTGGAAGGACATGAAGAGCACAAGAATCTTGGAGAAGCATATTGCAACTCAAATTCCAGAGGAAGCCAACGGTCAATGAACATGAAATTATATGTACATATAAACAGAACAGCCTACACAAATTAACTTGCATTTTGATATTAGTACATTTCCATGGGACTGTGAAATCAATGAAATATTAAATTATCGTAACAAAATCAGAAAGAACAAAACAGAAAATTGCTTACTTTTGCTGTCAATGTTAGTTAGCCTCTTATCTCCGTAAACACCGGTAATTTAAATTAAAATTGTTAATTTTTAAAATTACAATTGATTTATATTAAAAAAAAAAGAAAAAATAATAATATAAATTCTTCTACTACTACTACTACTAATAATAATAATAATAATTATATCATCATTTGCCAGTAAATCTATTCATTTTATTAATCCTTGTCCTTGAGTGAATTTCAACCTTGGTAAATGGTGACCTCTCTATAAATATAAAAGCGAAAATGTATGCATGTATGTATGTATGTATGTTCGCTTTTTGTGTATGTCTGTAAAAAGCTTTTTTCCAAGAAGCGGTGAGTCGCTCACAACTTCTTAAAACGTTTTATATCACATATAAATCATAATATCTACGAATTAACAATGGAGGTTGCCTGTCTATTTAATTTGCTCGACTTTGAAAAGATAAATATTCAACATTTTTCACTCGCCGCATGTGGATTAGGCTTTTTCGTATAATAAAAGCGGCACTAATTCTGGCAGTATTTTTCCCGTCGCGATTGCCGGAAATGTCCGAAAGCAATCAGCTTTGATCAATGTGGAAATTTTCCTTATATCAGACAATTGCTTTTCAATTTGGGCAATCCCCTTTTTATGAGGAGCTGTCCCCCCCCCCAACATCTTGGGAAAATAAAAATAAAAAAGCGTTACCACAGTAAATAAAATACTACCCCGCAGTCAAAGTTGACCTCATTAAGTCATCTAAATAATTAAATAAATTCAAACGTGTTTCCATTAGTATTTTATGGTGGCCCAGTGGTTAACATCGCACTTTTTTTTCACACTTTAATTTCCAACTTTGCCTCAAGGGTTCAGGTTCGATCCTCCTACTTACCTACCAAAACATTTTTTTAAATTTTAACCCCTCCCCCCTCCCCCACTCTCCTGGAGTTTTGATTTACCCAAAACTATACACACCTCCAAACACCCGGGCAACGCTGGGTACCCTCCCCGCTAGTTAATTATAAAATCTCATATTTCTTTCAGCCTGAAATAATCTGAAATAGAAAAATGAGTTACTGTTTTTTATACAAGGGCGTCACCACTTATCAAGGCCAAAGGCGACTCAAGAATAAGCATTAATGAATGTAAGGTAGTAGTGTAGTAATTATCAATGGTGTAGATTGGGTAGAATTTGGATTATTTGAGGGGACGACTCAACAAGAACTTGTAATTCTACATTTCTAAATGAAAAGCTCTTTCTATAGAGCGCTTTTGAAATAAACATGTTTTAGTATATTATGGTTCCTATTTACTTGCCTCCCCCATGAGGGCAGAATTAAACACAAGGTCGGTTTTTAATGTGGGGAAAATCCAGTTTCTCAAAAAGAGGCACTCTGGATAGAAACAAAAATAAAAATTGCTTCAGTCTAGAAGTGTTTCTCCTCCACTGATCGGTGACAGAAAAGGTGAAATGCAACATGTGATCTTGGCCTGAAGTGTGTTGAAGTAAACATCTAATATACGTTTTTATGGATCTATAAATGTATTAGAACTAAACTCATATAAGCTCAATGTTTAATTCTATTTAATCATAAATGACTGCCGCTACACATCAGGCTATTTTCTTTATTGTATTTTGAATCAATTTTATCTGAAGCGAATCAAGTTTTCAAATAAACATTTTTTTGAATATTTATAAATTTGTAAAAATAAAATGAATTCATTAGTTTATTTGTTTTATTTGTTTTTAAATAAATAATATAATGATTCCTAGTTAGATAGATAGAGATTTGAATTTAAACAACGATTATTCAGTGTATAACAACATTTTTTAAATTGTACAGACATTTATCGATTGTTTTAGTTAAGATTTCAATACTGTTCAAATAATTTGTTAAATTAAAAAAAAAATGGCTAATTTGAAACATTAGTCATATTAACACATCGAATAACAGTATAAATATAGTTGTGTAATTTCTTTTGTGTAGAACTACGTTATAAGGTATAAATGTTTGCTTCGTTTTTAAAATTAACTCTATTTTTTTTTCTTTTAAGTTTTTCTTTTGCACCGTTTTTTCTTCCTGATAGAAAAATATTTCTCCAATATTATAAATTAAAAAAATAATCATGTTAGACTTATTACTTGCTAGATATTTGTGTTGTGTACATTTTCAGCATCCCAAATTCTTTTTTCGACATGATTATTGGATTTATAGGTTTAAAATTACATTGCAATTTAAAATGCAACAAATATTCATAAAGAGTTAAATTTAATATCAATTCCTTTTTAAAGAAAGAAATTTGGGATGCTTTAAAACAGATTCAGGTTGTGCAATTAACTATTGAAAAAAAAACAAAAAAACAAAAAAACAACAACTACAAAACGAATTTTAAAGAGAATTTGTGATACAGAAAATATAAACAACTTGGAATCATCTAAAATCCATTGTTTTATTTTTCTGTTTTAATTATTAATTAAGATATACACCAAAATATTTTTTTAACCAAGTAAACCCTAATAATATTTAATTAATTACGCAAAATAAATCAATGTATGAACCTTTGAAATTTGAAAGCATTTAAACTATTTTTTAAATTCTTAGTATTCATTTATTGAGGATTAAAAACTTTTGGAGCTATTTATATCCAATAATTGCAGAACATGAGACAAAAACTATCTTAACCTAAAAAAAAAATCAATTTTATAATTTATTATATTATCTATATATATATATAAAGTAGTAGTGTTTGTGTGTGTGTGTCTGTGTGTACAATTCTCCTACAGCCCAAGCCACTTGACCGATCATGACCAAACCTGGCATGATGATGGTTTACCACCTAAGGATGGTGGACACCATTTCTCAAGGTTAAGGTCACAGGTCAAGGTCATAGCCTATGTATATGTACTTTCCTACAGTCCACACTATTGGACCGATAAAGACTAAACCTGAGATGATGATTATGGTACCCCACCTATGAATGATGCACACCATTTTACAAGGTTAAGGTCAAAGGTAAAAGTAATAGTCTATGTATATATACTCTTCTACAGCCCACACCATTAGACTGATCATGACCAAACCTGAAATGATGATGGTCTCTAGCCTTGGGACGATGCACACTATTTTTCAAGGTTAAGGTCAAATGTTAAGGTCAGGACTTTGTAAGACTTTGACACCCAAGTGTATAGCAATGTACTGTGTAAAGCACGAGTATCTTTGCTAATAATATAATAATATAACAATATAATAATTTAATGATCAAAAGATAGTGTATCAATTAAATTTAATTTTAGAAATCATATTTTAAATTAGAGAAATCATATTTTAAATAAGAGAAAAGCACAAATGATAGTAAAATCTCGGATAGATACAGCTAATATATATGTAGATATGCTTGCATATTTTCAGACGAAATGTTCAGCGTATTGGTCGGATGAGAATGAAACAGAAAATTATGGAAATTTTCAGATCAAATGCATTGAAACAAAATCTTCCATGGTTTTTACTTATCGCGTGCTGACAATAACTGAGGTAAGAAGGAATCTTCAAAACTCTTTCAAGAATAAAACTGAGGAGATTTTAGCTGACACTTGGTTGTGTCGGTTCTCCTATATATTTTTGTATTCAAATACAAGCATGCCAATGAAAACAAAGTAATAACTTGGAAATAATGAATTATGAAAATAAACATTATTGGTTACAAATCAGACTGAGTTAACTATGAAATTGTGTTATTGAGAATGTGTACAAAAACAATCTGCAAATGTTGTGCATGTATAAGTATATAGGAAAGTCTTACACACTAAATTCTGTGGAATGTACATGTACTATATATTATGAAATTGTGTTCATGAGAATGTGTAGAATGATGTGTGTGTGTATGTGTGTGTGTGTGTGTGTGTAAGTTGAGAGAAGAAGTCTTACATACTGAATAGAGTGATTTGTAAGTATGTACAGAGTGTGTGCTTTGTTCATAAAAGAAGACTGAGGGATAAGAGAGAGTTTGGGGTGTGTCATCTGTCAAAACCAAACTGGATGGAAAAGAGAGAGATAGTACATGAGGTATAGTTATCGGGGCTAGCGATGGAAGAAAGAGAATACATTTTCCTATGTAACACGTTTTATGCCACTGATAACATTGTCGTCTAGCATTTCCAAAGAGGAGATGATTCTGGTCTGAAAACGTCCTCTGTTGAGAGTCTGTGTAATTGTGTTTAGAAAGGTAGGTATTAACGAAGCCATTGACACGTATGCAAATAATCAAATGTGATGCTAGCATGACATCACAGAAATAAATCGATATATAGACATTGGGATCGGAGAAAAAGGATGGAAAAAACAAGAAGAGAAAAAGCATGTGTCAACATGAAAGGCACACTGAACAAGATGCAAGACTTGTCGATGCTCTGAACCTTCACAAGATGTCAGATGACTGAACTGTCAAGCGAATTATACACATAGCAGCTAGTTATAGCTGCAGACTAAGAAACAAAAAGGGAAAAGCAGGAATGCGACCATATTTTGTTGGCTTTGAAAATATGTGTCAGAGGTTTCGTGTTGAAATGCTCAGCAAAAAATACGGTTTCTTTCAATAGAAAAAAAAAACTTGTGTTGAATTTCTTTTTCTTTCTTTCTTTGCAAGATTTTTACACATAACATCGAGTATGAGTTAAAATGTAATAACCATGTTACAGGTAATGCTACACCCAAAAAAATGAATGAAAGCAATATTTCACATCAATATGCTGAGCACGGTTTTATACAAGTTTGGCATTGAGTCTAAAGATGCATGACTATTGAAGCAAGTCACCTAAAACTTTGGCAGAAGTTCAAAAGATTAATTAGCCATAAAGAAAAAAAATAGATAAGATCAGAGCCATTACTAACAAACAGAACATTACTAGTATTGATCAAGGTTAGTCTATCAGACATGTTGTTGCAAGTTGCATTTCAGTGAAAAGAGAAAAGGAACTGGAACGAAGATTTGAAGGAAGACATGAACATGCGTGTGACAGGTATAAAGAGAAGTATATTTATTTGAGAAAGGAAGAGGAAGTGGGAAGTGAAAAAAGGATTATGGGATTACAACGTAAAAGGGAGGTAATCATAAAAGGGTCTATGATAAGAGCCGTACTTACATGTATATAAAATCTGATGTATAGAAGTGAAATCTGGACAGTTGTGATTGAGGACATGCGTTGCATGAAGAAAAATAAAAAAAATGAAAGAATAAATGTATTATGTGAGAGTTAAAGACAGACTTGGATCTGATGATCTCAGAAAAGATGTGTGCAGAACAGGAGAACACTTTACTTAGTAAATGTAGAACAGCTGGCATAGCAGCGTTAATTGGCAGGGAAAGACCAAGGAAAGATGGGAGAAAGTGATAAGGATGTATATGAGAAAAGGAAAGATATGTAAATACCTGTCCAGAGAAATGCTTATTTGAAAGTCAATTTATAAAAGCCATACAACACATGCCAGCCTGTAAAAAAGACATTAAACTGAGTATTATTATTATTATTATTATTATTATTATTATTATTATTATGATAATGATGATGATTAAAAAATGGATTGGAGTGAAAACAATGGAAGTGGCCGGGGAATGCCAAGGAAAACACTGGAGAATGTAATAAAGATGGATTTTAGAGAAAAAAGGATAAATAAAGACCTGGTCAGAAATAGGTTAGTTTTGAAGTCACTTTTTAAAGTCCTTCCCACACATGCTAGCTTGTAACATATCGCTCAATAAGTTCCGAGCTTATTTAATCAAACAAGTAAAATTTGACTTTATTCATCATTTCCTTCTACACTAATTACAATACAATGATTCATGTTTGGTCTCAAAATATGTCTCAGTTTCCAATATCACTTCTTCATTGGAATCAAATCTGGATTGATGTTTCATTCCTGGAGCATTTTGAGGACTACAAGTATATACCATTCACTGGACAAAGCGGGGGAGGGCAGAGCGGTAGCTCTAGATATATCTTTATATAGGCTTTTGACAGGGTATGGCATGAGGGTCTCCTCAGGAAAATTAGATCATACGGTATCACTGGTAGAATACTTAACATAATTAAATCCTTCTTAGATAAGAGAAAAATCCAGGTTGTCCTCGACGGTCATACATCTAAACAATATGATATAAATGCGGGAGTACCCCAGGGTTCTATCCTTGGACCTCTATTGTTTCTGATATTCATAAATGACCTCCCCGACAAAATTTCCTCTGTTGGGTATATATGCTGATGACACTACACTCTATGGCAGGCACGACAGGAAGGCGAATGAACACATTTCTAAAGAAATGGCAGAAACACTAGAGGAAGACCTCCAATCTGTGGTGGAATGGGGACAAAAGTGGTTGGTCGCATTCAATGCTGCCAAGACTAAACTTGTTGCATTCAATAATTACAAGAAACCTTCTCTACCACCTATAGCAATGGCCAATGACTCTTTAGCTGAGAGTACATCTTTCAAACTCCTTGGCCTAACGTTCACAGGAAACATGAGTTGGAACAATTACATTGAAGGCATTGCCAGGGCCGCTGCAAGAAAGGTGGGCTCTCTCTACCGTGCTAGACAACTACTAACACCCGAAAGTATCCTGTACCTCTATAAGGCCACCATTCGCCCATGTATGGAGTATTGCTGTCACATCTGGGCTGGTGCATCTGCTACTAGTCTCTCGCTCCTTGACAAGGTTCAAAAGAGAGTCGCAAATCTGATAGGCCCTGAACTGGCATCTAAGCTTCAGCCTCTGTCCCATCAATGAAATGTTGCATCCCTCTGCCTTTTCTACAAGTATTTTAGTGGTGAATGCTCTGACGAACTGAAATCACTTGTGCCCCCACAACGTGAGCACCCTCGACAAACCCGACAGGCTGCTAAATCCCACCCCCACACTGTAGAGATCCCTAGATGTAAAAGATCTTTTTACTCCAATAGTTTCTTCCCCAGAACCGCTAGACTCTGGAATTCCATTCCAGGTCCCTGCTTCTCCAACAGTACTGACGTGCAGAAGTTCAAGTGTAACGTGAACCGACATCTTGCTGCCCTACATAGTACCCCAGTAGTTGTTGCCCCTGATAGTAGCCTCCTACACCAAAGTGGCAATTTGCCTTGTTTGGGGTGAAAATGTAATATAAAAAAAAAAAGAAAAAAAAAAAAGTCCCTAGTGGTCAGATCTGGAGAATAAGGTGAGTGTAAAAAGAATTCAAAGTATAATTTATGTAATGTTGCGCCATTGTTGCGACCAATTTGTGACAAAGTGAATTATTTTGGTGAAAAGGCACATTTTTCTTCTGAAGTTTGCATCTTTATCCTTTTGGGAACTTTCACCCACTGCTAATCCATTCAGCTAATTTTTGATTTGATCCTGAAAAAAAATGTTAGATTTATGTTTCATTCATTTTCACAAAAGCAAAAACGGTTGCTTTCAAACACTTACAAACAATACTCTGAATCATTAACACATTTTTTTGTATCAAAACACTCTGTCCACTTCGAAACACAGCTTTGACATGTAAAATGGCAAATACACTGATATTTTCAGATATCTTCAACTCATCTGCTATTTTACACAACTTTCATTCATGGCTGTCCAAAAAGTGTTTGTGGACTCTTATGCTTTCTGGAATTGCTACCGAATTTGGAAGACCTGAGTTTTTAGTATCATTTGTGATTTTATGGCCATGTTTAAAGTCAGCATACCACCTCATAAAAGTCGCTTCTGCAAGAGTAAAATCTGAATTAAATTTAGCAAGCCTTTGTTTTGCTTGAACAGTACATTTTTCCATCAGAAAAAAAATGTTTTTATCAACACAAATTGTATAATGAACGTCTTCTCATGTATTTTAATATCCATCTTTTGTCTTTGTTTCTTTAGTGTTCGCTACAAGAAGAAAGATATGTGCATCATTTTCAATTTACCAATTGGCCTGATCATGGTGTGCCAGAAGACCCTATCTTTTTCCTTGAATTTCGAAATAAAGTGCGGAACACAGTAGTTACAAGACCCCCTTTTGTGGTCCACTGCAGGTATATTTTACTTTTATCTACAATATGGCTGCATTTTACAGAAAGGTATTTCTATTATTAATTGAAAGATAAAATCGTTTCATTGTTGTTAACTTGTGTTTTTATTTATGACCAGCTCTGTCAATCTGTTAAGTATGCTTGGTTTCATGAATAAGGGACGTTTATGTTATGCTAAACATTTCAACATTGCTGGGTCTGATTCTTACAAATGCATGGAGTCATTAATTGTTGATGATGGAACAGTCACCAATTGTTTGCTTTAACCCATATAAAACTCCTGACATAAAGTCGACTTTTTCTTTTATACCCTTTTCACTTTTGACTTCCAATGTAATAACATTGCTCAATTGCTGCCTCCATCCAGAGAAGCTCTGTTGACAAGCAGTAGTCGTTTTATGTTGCATTTTTCACATAAAATCTCGACACATATCAGTTAAGCCTGCTTGTTTAGTTATATGTGCATGTTTTGGTGTATTACTTCTAAGCATAAATCAATCCTGTTGCCCATTGGTGTATTTTTTTTTTCCCTTCCAAATCCTTTAAAATATTTCAAAGAAACTCAAATTTTGGAAATATTTATTGATTGATGTCTTATACCTATTGTTAGAATTTCATAAGAATCATAAAATCCTCCTTTTTTTTTTTACCTCTTTCCATAAAACTAAATTAAAATAGCCTACATTGCCACCCTTTAAACCTGGAAGTTATCTCCTAAAATCCATAATGATTGGTTAATTAATTTAGAAATTAATCCTGTACATACAAATGTGTAAAAATCTATACTTTATATATAGTTTATACCCACTTTCTACCACTACGCTGTTGTCTTGGTGACCACCATTCATTAATCCTTACCCTCAAGTGGCTTTCGGGTCTTGATACATGGTGACTCCCTTGTTAAAAATTTAAAAAAAACGATTATGTTATATGGTTCAGATTGAGCCTTATGGGAATCAGATTACAGGGTAAAAATTGAGCTCAATATTAAAAAATATTCAAAAGTTATTGTAAAACTTGTGTTTGGTTTTTAATTTGTTAACAATTCTTGGATGACAGTAGTTTTCAGTTTATTATTTGGATTTGTTCAACTATGTTTTTTTTATCTTTCTAGAAACATGTTTTTTTTTTTTATTACATTTTCACCCCAAACAAGGCACATTGCCACTTTGATGTAGGGGGCTACTATAGTTTTGAAACTAACAATAAATCACAGTATGTCATTACTTTTTATCTGTCAATTTATTTGATTTTATATATATACTAGCAAAAGTACCTGTTGTTGACTGGGTTCAAAAACAGCCTACAGAAAATGGACTCTGATTTATGAAAGTATGATAGGTTATGAAAAGGAAGGGTTGTAAAGAGATAACTTCGAATTTGGGGGTATCAAAACCAAAGCAAAATATGATGAAAGTAAAAATAAAATAGATAAACCCCATAATTTATTATACCATACCTGTTCACACTGAAACACTTATCACAATATTCTGTGGATCTATATTAAAAAACCTTGTTAAACTTTGTGACATATTTCCATTCTACGGAAGTCAAGTGCGAACGAACACCCCATAATTTTATTATACCATATTTATTCAAACTGAAACATAATTATCAAAGTATACTTATGCAGATAGATATGAAAAGTCTTTATTAAAGTTTGTGCCTATTTCCATTCTATGGAGGCCAGGCGCGAACGCAGACCCCACAATTTTATTATACCATCCCTGTTTAAGTTAAAACATACTTATCAAAGTATTATTATGTACATCTATATCAAAAACACTTGTAAACATCTTTTTTTAATTTTTTAATTTTTTATTTCCATACTTTGTGGACCAGGCACAAACGCAGACCCCACAATTTTAATGACTCATCATTATGCCAGATCAAACATACCCATTCCTGTGTCTCAATACATCTTTTATCATTATATGTGATCAGTTTTCTATAATAGTCAACCATATAGGAGCCTATTCGTTACCAGACACACACACATAGACGTTCAGCTTTATATATATATATATATATATATATATATATATATTATCCTGTGATGACGGGAAGAAATCAAAATAAAAAGATTAACATATACATACACTGTTCATACACTGTTCCTATGAATAACCATTACATAATTTGGTATGTGCCATCAATTTTGATAGATATAATTAAATTTGTAATCAGTGCCGTAGGGTAAAATTGCCCCCAAATCGTTTGTCTATTCGTTTTCAATAATGGATTTTTAAAAAAGATTTGCACAAACATTAGTTATGGTGAAAGTAAATTTTTCACTTATGAAAGGTGACTTTGCAGGCTCGGCTTGTTCTAAAGACAACCACTAGATCTGACATGTTTTGTTTTCTGACGTAATCAGACTCCTCATTTCACTGTAAATGAAGCCCTTGTGGCTGATAATGATTTGGACACAATTGGGTCCCTTGTGTAAAAGAAATTAAAAAAATATTTTAAAATCAAGTGGAGTAATTAGTCTGTACTTCCTACTCTTATTTTATTTCTTTTAGTGCCGGTGTTGGAAGAACAGGTTCTTATATTGCATTAGATATTCTATTAGAACAGTTACGGAATAAATCGACCATTGATGTCTTTTCATGTGTCAATGAACTTCGTCATCAACGGGCGCTAATGGTGCAGAGAAGAGTAAGTAAATCTTTTTTTCTTCCTTTTTTTGTCACAACAAAAGATGGTAAACATAATGGATATGTGGCCTTTGTGTCTGCAAATATCCAACGCGTGCATGTTCGTAATCAACACAGATAAGCATCATTGTAATTTTTAGTTTCTTATTTGTATTTGCCTATTTTTCAAACTTTTACAGAAACTGAAATAAAATTTTATTCGTAAGAGACAATCTTTTTTTTTAACTTCTTCAATCAAAATGAGTTATTCCCCTTGATGATTTAGATGTTTTTTGGTGATTAGTTAAAAATGATAGCTTATCTTAGCTGGAGAAAATAATTTTAGAAATGAATTGCACAGAGTGTGTTACTTTATTACCAATGACATAGAACAGCAATAATTGATGATTATTAGTCAGAAACAAAGTGATTAAAGACTGCTTGTGTCTGACTTGGAGAATTCAACAAAATAATGCCATATATAGAGAGAGACATGACAATTTTATCGATAGAGATAAAATCTTGGACTGAGATTTTTGTCATACTTTCATAACTTCATCATTAGTTACCGTGTTTAACAAGATACTTCCTCTAGTGTACTAAGTGTGAATGACAGTTCTTGGTCTGTGCATAGTGGTGTTTACACAAGTGGCATGTAGTGGGAAGGGGAGCAATGGAGCAGTACCTTGGCATCCAAATTGGGGTGAGGTTTGTGTCCAACCATATTAAAACTATCTCCCTTTCTCATAATATTCCCAGTTCTAGGACTTATACTTAGGTGTTTGGAGCATACAATCAAGGAGTTGGTCCCAGACATTACCAAAACCATGCACGTCACTGGTTTATACATTCAGCCATATGGCTACTCCTTCTCCTTTAACTAAATATGACTCAATCATTTGAGAACTAAAAAACTTGCCTATGCCATAGCATATGCCAGCTGTGATATATCACCAACCCAGAATACACATGTAGTATAGCCGACCAAACAATAGGCCACGTTCTTAAAACACCAAATATCCACACAAGACTGATAGAGCTGAATCTGTTCGATCTTTCTGTTACAAGTTTGATTCATGCTAACCCCCCCCCCTCCATGTTCCAATTTACTTGAATCCACTATTTGTATTGATATTGTTGTTTTCAGATTCAGTATGAGTTTATATTTGATGTTTTGGCTGAAGAAATTTTCACTGGCTTCTCAGAAATGTATGTGAATTCAATTTCTGATGTATTTTATAATTTGATAACAAACAAAACCGATGATGGAATATCAGCTCTAAAAAGTCAATACCAGGTAAATCTATTATTTTTTTTATAAAATGGATTTTTAAAAATTTAGCATTTGTCATTTAAAGTTTTAGAAGATCTTGTGATATTGTGTGTCCATTGGTGACTAACATATCGTGGATCCATGGATGCATGTGAATTACGTTGTTAGATTTGAAAAAACTCATTCTGTGACAAATCATCTTGACTTATCATTTTCTTAACAGCATAATCACGCAAATGCAGGGTTTATTCGTTTATCTATCGTGTCAAATGAGCAATTGTAATTATGAATGGAATAAAGGTATTTCTAAGAAAAGAAATTTGAAAAGATTTGGAAATAAGAGGAAAGTGACCAAAAAGGTTATTCAGTTTCTTTGACATCAGAAATATGATGAAAGTGTAGTCGGGCAACATCTGCATCAGTTTGTAGTTTTGAAGATGCTGCATAGATTTATCAAGATTTGTAATTATAAGTGTTAAAGTTTAATCAGAATGTATTTTTTTTATTGGAATCGAGAACTATAATAACTAATAATCATGTGACCAAAAAGATATATTCATATGGTTATAAGCTGAATCAATATTTAAAATGTTTGTCTGTCAGATCTACAAATATGAGGGAGGGTATTCTATTGAGCATGTCGACGGTATACACCTTACAAAAAGTATTACTGACTCCAGAATTATCTGAGTTACTTCCCTTGAGTTATTTTATTTAACATTGGATATATGCACTCTCCCATCTAGAAATTAAGAAAACTTCTTCCACATATGTGTAAAAGTCAGAATGAGTCTCTCTCTTTCTGGCTGGTCTTCCAAGGACATCAGATGTCATTCTACTGGCTGGCTATGGTCTTTAAAAACCCTGAACTTGTGTCCTTCAGATCCCATTTCTGGTAGCAGTTGCATAGACCCACAGAACACAATCAACACAAATGTTATATTTACTTATATTTTGCTTATCCTGGCAACACATGTGCTCACATTCATTATTTTGGGACAGTGATGTATTTTTGTTTGGTACTAATGCCTGTACTTCTTTTGTGTATTATAATCATTATAATGTCTATGACCTTACATATTCCATATTCCCTTTTCTGTTTCTCTCTGACAAAGTGTTTATGTAAGAATAAATATGTACGTTGGTAAATTCAGCTTTTTCTTTGCTATAACCCTTTTTCTTTCTTCCAACACCTATGTGGGATAATACAACACACAAGATGAAGGCTTGATGCTCAGGAAAGATTTACCCAAACATTTGGGAACTAAAAATGCAAAACTCAGAATATAAAATATTAATTTTCTTTGTACTGTGTTTATTCTGAGAACTTTTATACCTGTGTTATGAATGGGGAAAATTCTCATTCAAAAATAAAGAATTCTGTTCGAAATTCTACAAACAATTTCTGATTATTAACAAATAATTGATAAAACCAGAAGTGAATTAAACATTGTGTAAGTAAAATAATCAGAACAAAGGTACGATTTCGGCTACAAGCAATATCATAAGTGCAATAACAAGCAAGTGTTTCTGAAATGCGACAAAAGAAGGAAGACATTACCATCAAAACATGCATGCAATCAAAATGTGAAATGAAACCAAATACTTCAGAAGACAACCAAAAAAGAAGCCAACTTTAAAAAAATCAACTCGTGCAAAATAAAATCAGCAACAACTTCTATAATAAAGAAGAACCTGTCTGTTTTGCATCTGTTGTCAGCAATAGCAACCGACGGCCTACAAACTAAATATTTTATTGTCATTCATCGGTTTCCTTTGTGAAAATTTGTCATACATTCTTTATAACAAAAAAAATATTTCCATTAAATGTCTGTAAAATAAAATTGTATCCCACTTGGAATTATGTTACAATGGTGACATATTGCAATAATGACTGACAAACCAATAGAAGCAGCAGCAGCATATTAAATTAATCACGGCTTAGGTTTATCACATGACCAAACTGCTGCATATAATGCATATGGTAGTGAACTGAACATCTTATAGTTCTATTCAGGATCACAGTTCTTGCTTTTTCTTTTTTCTTCTTCTTTTGTGGAAAAGCCAATAATTGATATTAATACATTGTTTAATCCCAAGCAACACTAGGTAGCGTCCACTAGTAATAGTATAAATTTTGAATATTAGATATTCATTTCATATTTAGCTGTATACATGTTTCAATTTCTTAGCACACCGTTTGTGTTTTTATTGCATCAATGATATGACCACACATCATCAATGGAACTAAGGTAGTCTCGTCAGCATTTACTAAGAACTTTGCAGCTAATTCTACCCTATGCGATCAGGACCCCCAATAAGTTCGTAATTAAAGGATACTCTAATTTAACTTCCAAATCTGACCCCCATCGCCATGGGCATGGAATATGTGTCTATATTAAAGAAGGCTTTCTATGTGGTAGGGACATCTCCAGAGAAGATCCTAACTTACCCTATATGTGCTTCCGGGTTGCACTTACTCAAAGTACTGCATTTATATTTGCTATCTATCGCTCCCACAACAGCGGAGTTACTATCTTTAAAAGCATATCTGAGAAAATTGACCACATCCTATTTGCTTATCTTTAGCTAATATTCACGTATGTGGAGACTTCAATGTTCACAATGTGGAATGGTTAACTCACTCAAACAAGGCCGACGATGAGGGAAGTTTCTGTCATGATTTCTCCATTGCTTATGACCTCACTCAGATTGTTCATGAACTCAACCATGTGCCCGATACTGACGGCCAGTACACAAATCTCCTAGACCTTTTTTTTCACCACTTGCCCCAAACTGTGTTCAGCTTCGGTTTTGTCTCTACTTGGATCTTCCAACCACTCTGTTTTATCAGTTAAGATAAAAATGAAATATAATAAGTCCTCAGATGTACCTCTCCATCATACAGAATATTGATACTTTATGGCTGACTGGGATAGGTTCCGTACATATCAGATCTACCTCTGCATTCCATGTTTAAAAAGGATGTGTCCTCTATAGTATCAGACCTGACGGAATAGTTAATTTTAAGTATAGACGGTTTTATACCCTCAAAATAGTTCCAGCAAAAACCTAATAGCCAGCCGTGGTTCTCTCCAGAATGTGCTGCTGCCATTGCGCACAGAAATCACCTTTTCCATTGCTTCCAACATAATAGATGTACTGAGACTAAAGCTGCTTTCAGGACTGCCAGCAACTATTGTAAAAAAGTAATAAAGAACGCAAGAGACCTGTATTCTCAGTCTGTTAAGTCCAAAGTAGCTGAGCAGTGGCTTGGTTCCCACCAGTTTTGGCAAATAGCAAACAGAATCCTGAACAGAAGCATGTGCTCTATCCCAACTATCATCAATAGACCTGAGGTAAGCTCGTCAGCATCAGACAAAGCCAAACTCTTTGCCAAGAACTTTGCAGCTAATTCTACCCTTTGCGACTAAAGCCGCCAACCTTCAATATTTCCTCCTGTATCAGAAAACATGCTATGTGATATACAAATATCTGTATGTGATGTTGCCAAGCTAATCAAAAACCTTGATTCCAGTAAAGCAACCGGCCCTGATGGTATTCCGATTATAGTACTCAAAAAACTTCAATCAGAACTAGCGCCCATACTTACAAAACTGTTTAAACGTTGTCTTAAGGAGAATTGCTTCCCATCACCCTGGAAAATCTCATCAGTATGCATGTATTTAAGAATTCAGGTGATCACTCATCTCCCTCTCCGTACAGCCCAATAAGTCTCCTGTGCGTCATGAGTAAGTTGCTGGAATCTGTGTTAAATACAGAAGTAATCAACCATCTCATCAAAAATAACTTTCTTAGTGACACACAATATGGTTTCTGTTCTGCTAGATCTACAGCAGATGTGCTTACAGTTATATCTCATAGGATTAGTGAATCTCTCAACGGAGGAAACCTTTCTAGGGCAATTGCTCTTGACATATCAAAGACCTTTGATAGAGTATGGCATAAAGATTTACTTCACAAGATCTCTAGCTATGGTATAGCTGGAAATGTCTTCTCAATTATTAAATAATTTCTTTCTGATAGGTTCATAAGAGTAGTGGTTGATGGGCAGAAATCAGAAGCTCTCAATTCTCTTCCTGATCTATATTAATGATCTTCCAAATCATATCTTTACATCATACATCATTCGTAGACATTTATGCTGATGACACTACTATCTATGGTAGCACATCTAAGACCGTAAATGAACAAGTTTTCTCTGATTCTCTTTCCTCTGATCTTGAGCATGTAGTACAATGGGGAAAGGAGTGTCTGGTTACTTTTAATGCATCTAAAACCAAGCTTCTCTCTTTACATCATCAACATTCTGATCCACATCTGGCATCAATTGAAATGAATGGCTCTCGTCTTCAGGAGGTCTCATGTTTTGACAAACTTATGGGCTTGACCTTTACTCCTGATCTTAAATGGAACACATACATTAAATCTGTTGCCAATGCCGCTGGAAAAATGGTTGGATCCTTCTATCGATCCAGTAGGTATCTCACTGCTAATGCAATTCTCTATCCATATAAGAGCCAGGTACATCCAAGGATGGAGTACTATTGCCACATCTGTGCAGGAGCTGCTAGAAAGGACTTATCCTGCTTTGATAGAGTTCAAAATAGACTTTGTAGCCTCGTAGGGGATGTCCTTTTCTTTTCCCTGCAATCTCTTTCTCACAGAAGAGATGTTGCGAGTTTGTCTCTGCTTTATCGTTATTTTCATGGCAAGTGCTCAACTGAGCTCCAATCTATGGTCCCCACTCGCTAAACTTTCACAAGAAACACTCGTCTAGCTGAAAACACTATCAATAATTCCCCCACTCTTTATCTGTACCTAAACCTAAATGTAGATTCCATGAACAAAGTTTCTTTCTTAGAACTGTACGCCTATGGAATTGTCTTCCGTTTTCCTGCTTTCCAGCTGACTACAATATGGTTGTCTTCAAGTCTTAACGTAAACAAGTTTTTGATGAGCCATTCCATATAAGTTAACAAGTTTACCGAATTTCCATTACTAACGATTACTTTATTGTCCAATTGTCTATTGTACACTCTTTAACTCTTATCCTCGAGTGGCCTCTTGGCCTTGATAAGTTGTGTTGCTTTTGTAAAAAAAAAAACCCCAAAAAACCCTCTCTTCTTGATCTACATCAATGATCTCCCAAATCACATCCTAAGATCATTCGTAGACATTTATACTACTATCTGTGGCAACACTTCAAAGACCGTAAATGATAAAGTTCTCTCTGATTCTCTCTCCTCTGATCTTGAGCACATGGTGCGATGGGGAAAGGAGTGGCTTGTTACTTTAAAGCATCTAAAACCAAGCTTCTATCTTTACATTATCAATGCTCTGATCCTCGTCTGGCATCAATTGAAATGAATGGCACTTGTCTTGAGGAGGCTCCATGTTTTGACAAGCTTCTGGGCCTGACCTTTACTCCTGATTGGAAATGAAACACATACATCAAATCCGTTTCCAAGGTTGCTGGAAAAATGATGGGATCATTCTACCACTCCAGTAGATATATCACTGCTGATGCAATTCTCTACCTGTATAAGAGCCAAGTACGTTCTAGGATAAAATACTATTGCCACATCTGGCTAGGAGTTGCTAGAAATACTTATCCTGCCTAGACAAAGTTCAAAATAGACTTCAAAGCCTAGTAGGGGATTTCCCTTTTTTTCACCTGAAACCTCTTTCTAACAGAAGAGACATTGCAAGCCTGTCTCTGCTTTATCATTTTTCATGGCAAGTGTTCTTCTGAACTCTATCTATGGTCCCCCTTTACCAAACTTTCATGAAAAACACTTGTCTAGCTGAAACCACTATCAATAATTTCCTCCACTCTTTAAACGTAGATTCCATGAACAAAGCTTCTTTATTAGAACTGCCCGCCTCTGGAACTTTTCTAAACAAATTCATGATGAGCCGTTCCCGTTAAATAATCCAATTTACCAAATTTCCACTACTAATGATTACTACGATATTATCCAATTGACTCCCACGCACTCATTAACCTTTATCCTTGAGTGGTCTCCGGGCCTTAATAAGTGGTGACTCCTTTGTAAAAAAAATTTAAAAAGACAAAAAGTGAAACAGTTTGTTAATGTATAACATGAAATATCGGTGCTATATAGTGATGCCAACAGGACGTGAAAAGAATGTTAAAGACATGTTAATACACATTGGAAAAAATGAACTACAAAATGGCATCGAAACATGAATGCTAAATAAGAGGTACAAGGTTGTATAATATTGAATGCTCATATTATTTAACTAGAAGAGTTATCATGAAAATGTATATTGCATCATGTAAGAAATTACATGTTCCTACGTGGATTTCTTTCACATGGACAGAAAATGCGTCGCCAGTCATTTTATTTTGAGTTACAACCACATGGGGGTCCTCAAAGAGTACCAAATCATGCAAGCATAGCATTTTGATGAAATTAACAAATGTAATTAGTCCAAAAATTATCAAAATTAAGTTATGAATTATTTTGACTCTGGTTATTGTAGAGATTTCAAAATGTCCGTAGTGTAAATTATCAATGTCACGATTACATTTAGAGGAATGATTGATGTTGTTTAATGGTGATTACATTTAAAATTCACTGAGTGAAAATTTTTATCTAAATTTTATTATTAACGTTCCAAGCATTAAAATTACTTGTTTTAATCATGAAACCATTTAATCGATAAAAAGTGCTTTTTACCAAAAAAAAAAAAAAAAAAAAGCTGAAATTTTTATCTTGATTTTTATCAAAAGGATTGTTGTATGCGGTCAGAATGATCTGATTTATCTTGCTTGGACTGATATTTCATTTCCCTTGGTATTTATTATTTTGTTTACTTGCCTCCCCACAAGGGCAGCGTTAGATACAAAGTCGGTTTTTAGTGTGTGTGTGTGTGTAGGGATGGGGGCAGCTCCCCAAAAGGGGCACTCTGGTTAATAAAAAAAAAAAAAAAATGTATCAGTCATGACGGATTTCTCTGCCATTAACCAAGACCAAAAAAGTGTAGTATCGTCCGATTGACTGTTCATCTTTGCATGGCCTTTACAAATCCTGATACTGTGTCTGTTGTGTGCTGATTTTAGTAAGAGTTGCATAAATTCCCAAGACACAACCAACACAAAATAAGTGCATTACTTATCAAATGTATGCCCATTCTCTCTGGCCCTGTGAACATGTGTTCTTCTCATTGTAATTGGGGCATTATGTATTCCTTCTTCAGTACTAATCTCTGTTATTCTTTGCTTGTATAACACATTACATGTCCCATAATTCATTTTAGACCAACTGTTTAGCTGAGAATGTAAATGTAATATGTAAATCCAGATTTTTATTCCGTTTATTTTTCTATTTCTTTTGGCACTCATCTGCTATTCATAATAATGCAACACACAAAATGGTGGTCTTCTGATTGGTAAAGATATACCTGAACACTTGGTCACTTTAAACGTAAAAGCTATAAAATATTTGTTTGCTTTACAGTTAGATATTTGCATCATTTCGCAAAATTTTAGTTGCATGTGTTTTGTGTCTGAGATTTTAATGATTTAAAAAATATATACCTTTTGTTTTGTTTTTTTAAAAGATTTTTTTTTTGCTTAATTCTCTTACAGGAATTTGTATTCCCTTTGGTTCGATCTCAACAATCAACAGCGACTAATGCAGAACCTGTATATACCAACGTGAATAGTAAGTTTTGTAATATATACTAGCGTATAGTGTTGCCCGGTCATAAAAGATGCTTAAACATCATATATTTTACTCAATGCAGATTTCGTATTAATATTATAGAGAAATTTTATGATTATTATATTGTACACAATATCTATCATAATAAACTTGTATTCTTGTCTGTTTGTTCACAATTTGATTAATATATAGAAAAGTAAAACTGTTTTATAAATTAATTTCCATCATGAAAATGTATTTTATTCACTTTTATTACCTCATAACGTCTGTATATATTATTATATATTTTATTGTCTGTATATATTATTATATATTTTATTGTCTGTATATATTATTATATATTTTATTGTCTGTATATATTATTATATATTTTATTGTCTGTATATATTATTATATATTTTATTGTCTGTATATATTATATATTTTATTGTCTGTATATATTATTATATATTTTATTGTCTGTATATATTATTATATATTTTATTGTCTGTATATATTATATATTTTATTAATTAATAGAAAATCTAAGTTCAAGTCGTTGCCTAATTTACATATTAGATTGAATAAAACCTATTTTTATTTATAAAGTCGATTATTAATCGTTTTTAGTGATAGAATTGTTTTAATTGTTGTGTTTAAGAATATTATTTAAAGTTGATTTAATTGATTTTGAATTGCATTTATTTTTAATTATTTGCTAAAAACAACATAAATAAAGCTTGCTTTTGTTTAAAAATGGAAGAGAGTCTCATTTTAAAAAAGAATGCATAAATATACATATATATATATATATATATATATTGCATTTCAGATACTAAGGAGTCAAATTTGAAAATAAAAAAATAATTGACCTTGGCAGTCAACTAAACTTGTTAGTTCTGTGCATTTGCAAATATACATTCATAATTTGAAATCGCCTTATTTTTAACCTGTCTCACCATTGATCGATAGCTCAATCGGTAGTAACTAAAGCTGGAGTGCTAAATATTTTGGTTTTGATTCTAGCTGATGGCACCCAAGTTATATTTTTTCTTTTTAACTTTTGAAATCATTACTATACTAACAATGATACTCGGCGTTGTCTGGGTTGCATTTGAACACACCTTATATAATTAGAATATTGAGCCGGTATTACCCGGGAATCTTTACTTTCATTTTTACTCTCCTCCTCCTTTTTAAACTATGCAACTTTGTTTTTGGTTTTTTTTTTGACAATATAATTTTTAAAAGTTTAATTGGTAAGCTTTAAGAATACATGATTTTGAATGTAATATTGAGGTTGTGTAAAAACTCGAAATGAGTTTTTAGCAAAATGAATAATTGGTTTTAGCCCTTTCTGTCATGTGGCCTTTTTAAAACACATAAAAATATAAACTGTAAACATCATATTTTGAATTTGTGATATGCTATCCAACAGGGTGGAAATCTATAAAAATCTATATTTCGGTACTGAAACAGTTTTGAAACCAAAGTAAATAAAATGCATATCAAATAACAAAGATATTTATACAATGTACAGAATTCGATTTTTAAAGCAAATGCATTAATTATCAAATATTTATGATGAAACTTATTATAAATTAGTACGCTAATATTTTTTTATTTTTTAAAGTAAAAATAAGTTAGTTGAAAATGATAGCAGAATTTATTTTGCTGTAAATAAATTTATGTTACAGAAATAGTATATAGCCAGTTAAATACCAATTAGTGATATTCACTTTACTTCAGTTTAACAACAATCAATGATTGACCTTGGTATGTTGACCAACAGAGTTTCAGAATAAAGGCCACATTATTTTTGTTGTTTTCTTTTCTTTTTGTCTATTATAACACACGCACGCACACACACACACACACACACACACACACACACACACACACACATATACATTTACATCTAGGAGTTCAGTGGAGTCCCAATTCAGGGACAACACTTCATCAAACCAAAAAAGAAGATGCGAGTTTCATTGAATTTACATCTTGGAAACCAATCAGTAAATATATATATATATATATATATATATATATATATATATATATATATATATATATATATATATATATATATAATTAGTTTTACTTGTTTTACATAAGCATTAACATATCATTACACATTCATGAGACAGTTACAAGTAATGAGAGACCCCTTCAGGCGATATTGCTTATACAAAAGTTTAGTCTAGAAAATGCACGCATAGATAATGTTAGCCTGGATCTACATTTCCCGTTTTTTTTGTTGTTTTTTTTGTGTGTACGAATAATATTGATAATTATTCAAAATTAAGCAGTAAACAGTTGTACGTAGATGGTATAGGAAACTGTCAGTCATCTTTCAGATGACTTCAAGCAGAATATTATTACAAACAATCATCAAGAGTTTTTATATATTCTTACATCTATAACTTCTCTCCTCTGTAATCCAAATTGATGCCACAGTAAAAACCAATGGTAAAATCTATTAGGCCATTCTTTTGATATAGTGGATGAGTATTGGTTCTGAGCAGCCAGGTAACAGTGTCCTAATATGTGAGAGCCTTTGCTCAAACATATTGCCATGTTCATTCATCTCATTCCATTACTTGGTTTTTGCTATGAAATATTTGTACATTGTAAGATTCCTGCATAAGTACAAATTTTTACTTAAATCTAGATTTCATATTAGGGCGATAACATGCTCAAAGGGAAATAATTCTCTTTTCTGTAAATGCAAAATTGCCTCCCCTGCTTCAACAGTTATCATGTCTTCATGTGAGAACAACATCAGCCGCCGCATGTCAGCAGCCATCTTTGGATAGAGCAGCGACGCCGCAAGCCACGTGTAGACAATCGGACTAAAACTAAATTTTATGAATAGACTTAAGAACCTTTTCCAACTGGCAAATAAAAGACTTAATTCATACATTAAGTCATGACACATGTACTTTTGTAGATATTAATAAAAATTTAAACTGAAATTGGGAACAGATTTAATTTCAACTTAAGTCAATCGTTATGGTTCATTTTTTATTCTTTCAATCATTGTTTATATTGAACTCAATTTTTTTTCTTGCAGTTTTAGAATTTGCTAATCGCAATAATTTTCAAGGACCTTTTTATATCGATGTAAGTAATTCAGTTAACAAGTTTTGGTTGAATTTCTAGATTTTTAATTTATTAACTTTTGAAAAGAGTAAAGAACACAAAATGTTGTTTCAATGCATTTTTTTCTTTACACATTTTTTTTTCTCATCAAGTTTGCATAGATAATAACTGATAATTATTTTGGAATATTTTTATTTGATTTTTCAATTTTATAATTTTCAATTATGATTTTTTTTTGCTTTGCCTTTTAGCCATATTTAAGCGACACTAGAGCATTTGTGTAAATCATTTGTTTAATACTAAAAAGTATGCATGCAAAAATGAGTTAATGTGTGCTAAACAATATGGGTACATTGGATGTGTAGAGGACTAGGATATATAAATCCTAATCCCGTTACAAAAGAAAATAATGAAACGAATAGAATTGAAGGAAACAAAAACTCAATTGATGGATAAGATAAACGTGTTGTTTATTTACTGTTGAAAGAATGAATGTTTTAGATATAACACGTGTTCATCTTTGCGCGGGTGTAACCATCGTTTGTTGCGGGACTGGTGGTGTAGAAAGAAAAGGAAATGTGTGTTTATCTCACTATTGTTTGTTTGCGCGTGGGAAGAGAAGTGAGTAATATAGTAGAAACGAGAATGATAGTCCAGCGTGTAGACAAAGACAAACGATAGAGGGTTGACATCAGTTAGCAGTCAGCTACGCAAAGGTATTCTCAGGGACAAGTTGTATATATAGAGAGAGAAAGAGTGAGAATGTCAATCCAGTTCATGGAGAGAGAGAAAGCGTATAAAGTGTACGTACGGTTTGTTAACTTTTTGCCCCACATAGTAGCAAATGGCATGAGGCACACATGTGCGTGTGTGCGCGCCTGCTGGAACGGCGGTGGCTGGTGCGCCAACCACTCACCTTGGAAGGCGAGTTGGAAAAGGAAGATGCTGCTTATTGCTCTTTCTTTTATAGGTGTTTCCGGTGGTCTTTTATGCATGTGTGGATTTCCTTTGAAAGGGAAGTGACGTTGCCCATGTGTGCGTTCGTGTGCGTATGTTAGCGTGTGTGTGTATACACGTGAATGTGAGTGTATGTACGCGAACGTGAATATATGTACGTGTGTGGACGTGTGCGCGTATGTATATGACAAGTAATATAGCTTGAGGTGTGAACTTCTGTTTTTGTGTGAGACTAGAAAAGGCTCGCGCAGATGTTTAAAATTAACATGGAATTTCAAGTTGCTAATTCATTCATACGGTGAACATAGGAAGTCTAAAAGATTGGCTACGTCCCACTATAGTCTAAAGACTTCCTCATTATCAAATCAAAAATAAACACTTAAATAATTTTGAAAATGCCTTATTTGATCTAATTCAAGAAACAAGCGAAATTTTTTAACTCTATTATAAGAAAAATCAACAATTTTGCAAAAAAAAAAAAAAAAAAAAAAAAAAAAAAAAAAGTAGAACTCCAATCTGAAATTATTTGTCCCTGTTGATAAAACTAAAAATTCTTGCAAAAGCAATTTTTTTTTTTTTTTGAATAATAAATAAGTTTTACCTTTTGTTGTTGCTAGGGGTTCAACATGGAGAATGAAATCATTTTAACTTTACAACCGAATAAAAACACAGCAAACAAATTTTGGGCGTTTGTTTATGAGAAAAGATGTTCAACTGTTGTCATGCTTGAACCTTCAACAAATGTAAGTTTGAATCAAAAATAAATCTTTTTGTTTCATTAGAAGTGAGGAAGGGGGCACATGTTACGATTTGATTTAGATTTTAATTTTTCAAGTTATGAATAAAATAATATTTATTCCTTCAAAAGAGACAAAAGGAGATGTTAGATTTTTTGAAAATATCAATCGGATGGATGGAAAATATACTTTGTTTAAAGGTTATTCAAAAGAAATCTTTCTTAGCCTTTTTGCCTTGGAACAAAGTGTAGTATCTGTTCTGATGCTGCACTTATTTCAGTCCTTCTAGACTGAGGCAATTTTTATTTTTGTTTCAATCCAGAGTAGCTCTGTTTAGGAAGCTGTTTGTTGCATTTTCATGGCTGAATCGGCTCTGGAGATGATAGTGATGATGAGTTCTATCAAAACAATCATCATCATTTATCGACTGAAGTTTTTCTTTTTGTAAATCGTTGCTGCTTTTATAGACTTGTTCATCATGTGACTTGATCAAAAACAGCTTTTCATTTCTGGCATTTTTACATCCTCTGAAGTATCCCAAAGTCGGTGTTGTTTTGTAGCATGTTTGGCCAGCAAATGAGGAAGACATCTATTTCTAATTCTCAACCACATGTTGTTTTGTAGCATGTTTGGCCAGCAAATGAGGAAGATATCTATTTCTAATTCTCAACCACATGTTGTTTTGTAGCATGTCTGGCCAGCAAATGAGGAAGACATCTATTTCTAATTCTCAACCACATGTTGTTTTGTAGCATGTTTGGCCAGCAAATGAGGAAGACATCTATTTCTAATTCTCAACCACATGTTGGTACAAGAGTTCCCACAAGATTTCATGTTCAACACAAGATTTAGCGATTGGTCGATTTCATCAAGAGGGTTTAAGTTTTGTTTTTTCATACCAAGGTTCATATTTTGACCTAAAAAAAAACAATTTCTTCCCAACATAAGCAATGACACTTGAATAAAAACCAAACATTTCCTGATTCAATAAATAGAATCGTGCTTTTAATTTATTTTATCTGCATTTTTTCTTCTTGATCTTTTTTGTCTGTAGGTTGCAGATGTCTGTTTGCCACAAACGGTTAATTCTACCCAGGTTTTTGGGTCCGTACAAGTTGAGCTGACGAGTATGACTGAAAACAAAACATATTTTCACAGATGTATCAAAGTTTCTTCAACCAAGCAGGTAATCATTTATATTGTACTAGCCTGGGTGCCTGGCGTTTCCCAGGTGTTTTGAGGTGTGTGTTGAGCAAAGAAAAAAAAAGTGGTAGTAGGCAGGCAGGCAGGCTCGAACTTGTGACGTGAAGGTGGAAAAACCTGACGTCTTACTGCTACGTCATAACATGACAGGAAGTGTAAAGCATTCAAATTAAGTGATGTCAATCAAAATGTTGACTTGCAGAAATAGATAGTTAAGTGAATGAGTTAAGCTTTCCGCTTTCTGCCGTTTTATTTATTTGTCTCCCAACGATGTTGGGGAAAACCAGCTCCTCCCAAAAAGGGAGAACTCTGGTAGTGTCTAAATGAATAGCAATTATCTGATATGAAGGGTTTCCCCCACATTGATCAAAGCTAATTGCCTTCAAGACGTCCCGGCCTGGAAGGCCAGGCGGTGTGCCTTCGTTTCAATCAGTTTCACTTTATTTATACGAAAAAGACAAACAAACACATGAAAGGACAGGACGGAGGGAATATTTTAAAAGTCGATCAAAATAAAGATAGAGATGACGTCTGTTTTTGAACCTGAGATATTATAATCTAGGGAGTATAAGGAAAGTTCTCCATAAACGTAACGGATGCAAGAAACCCTGCGGAAAAAAGTCTTTACAAAGATACTCGTGCCCGTTTTGCTTTTTATATATATAGACTAGCGGGGGCGCCCAGCATTGCCCGGGTGTTTGTGGGAGGGTAGATCAAAACAAAAATAATAAACGAAGTAATAAACCTGTTTAAATATTAAAAGAACGAACAAAAACAAAAACAAAAAAATAGCGAAAAAAGTTTTGAGAGGGAGGTAGGCTCGAACTCGAAGCCTCAAGTCTAATAGTCTGGTGAAATAGCATGACGCCATGAAGGCAGGGACTTGAGAACGGTTGAAAATAAGCATTTAAAAACCCAGGTGGTTGAACGTCAACGTATGGTTTTCTAAGTCAAATATCACACTTTAGCAGTAGCAGAGAAACAAATTCTCAACGTGAATTTTGTAAGATAAAAGTTGCTGAAATAAAAGCTAGTTATGACATTTCATAAATCATGCATACAATCTAGGGAGTATAAAAAAGTTCTATAACATAGTACCCCCCCCCCCAGAGAACTCGCTCCAAAAAAGCCTTTGCCGGACATACAGAAAACACACACACACACACACACACACACACATAAACACACTAACACACATTTTGGCTTTTATATATATAGATTATTTCTATTTCTGGAGTGACATCAATGAAGAGTTCTAATAAAGTGGGGTAACTTACAAGGATCGTAATAGAATAAATAATGAAATTGTTGTTTCTGTCACGTATGTGATCACTTGAATTGTATTATTTTTGGATGTTGTATGCTGAGAAGATATGTATGAAGATGTCATGTGATATGGAAGGATGAGGTTTTTTTTTTATCAAAAGCTAGCGTTCATCATCTGTTTTACATGCTCATATGTGCTGAACGGTTTTAAGAAATTGATTTGCAAACTTTGGCCAGGTTTTTATTTATCCTCATTTCCTTCAGGTCCATTTTTATCTCATATTTGTCCTTCTCCTGTGAACTGAATCTGTTATTTTAACCTCTAACTCAAAAAGTCTCATCCATTCTTTCTGTTATATTGTGGGAGTGTATATAACAAATGTGTGTGTGTATATATATATATATATATATATATATATATAATATATATATATATATATATATATATACTAGCAAAAGTACCTGTCGTTGACTAGGTTCAAAAATAGCCTACAGAAAATGGACTCTGATTTATTAAAGTATGATAGGTTATGAAAAGGAAGGGTTGTAAAGAGATAGCTTCGAATTTGGGCGTATCAAAACCAAAGCAAAATATGATGAAAGTAAAAATAAAATAGATAAACCCCATAATTTATTATACCATACCTGTTCACACTGAAACACTTATCACAATATTCTGTGGATCTATATTAAAAAACTTTTTTAATCTTTGTGACATATTTCCATTCTATGGAGGTCAGGTGCGAACGAACACCTCATAATTTTATTACAACATATTTCTTCAAACTGAAACATAATTATTAAAGTATAATTATGCAGATAGATATGAAAAGTCTTTATTAAAGTTTGTGCCTATTTCCATTCCATGGAGGCCAGGCGCGAACGCAGACCCCACAATTTTATTATACCATCCCTATTTAAGTTAAAACATACTTATCAAAGTATTCTTATGTACATCTATATCAAAAACACTTGTAAACGTTTTTTTTTTCATTTTTTATTTCCATACATTGTGGACCATGCACGAACGCAGACCTCACAATTTTAATGAATCATCATTCTGCCAGATCAAACATACCCATTCCTGTGTCTCGATACATCTTCTATCATTATATGTAATCAGTTTTTTTAAAATAGTCAACCATATAGGAGCCTATTCATGACCACACACACACACACACACTCAGCTTTATATTATATATATATATATATATATATATATATATATATATATATATATGAGTATCTGTGATTGTTTAGTGTGCACATACAATAATAAATAGCTTCAACAAATGGGATAAATAACATCTTAGAACCAGTTCCCACAGGACAAATAAACATTGTTGTCTGCTTGTCCAGACAAAGGAAGGTTTTCGCTAAAATCTTTGAGACCTTAATAAATCAAGCACTAGTCCACCATCTTTCAAAAGCTAATCTTCTCTCTGACAAACAGTATGGATTTAGTTAACATCATTCTACTGCAGATATTTTGATAGTAATCTTTGAATGCATATACCATGCACTGGATAAGGTGGGCAAAGCCAGGGCTGTAACCCTTGATATATCCAAACCCTTTGACAAAGTTTGGCACAAAGGGCTGTGAATGAAAATTAAATCATATGGTATAACTGGACGTATACTAAATATAATTAGATCCTTCTTAGACAATAGCACCATCCAGGTTGTCATTGATGGATGTACATCCAAAGAGCATAACATTAATGTAGAAGTGTTTCATGGGTCGCTACTTGGACCACTATTATTCCTGATATTCATTAATGACCTCACTGATAATATTGTGTCCGAGATGGGTATATTTACTGATGATACAATGCTCTATAACAAGGGAAGAACGGATGTACAAAAATCTAAGACAATGGTAGAAGCGTTAGAAAATGATCTCCAGACCATAGTGGAATGGGGCTGTAAATGGATGGTAACGTTTAATGCTAGTAAAACTAAGCTTCTCTCCTTTAACAATTACAAGACGCCTCTCTATGATAAATGACACCCTACTTGAGAATTCCTCCTTCAAACTCCTCGGCTTAACATTCACGGGCAATATGAACTAAAACAAATACATTGAGGACATTGAGAAAGCTGCTGCAAAGAAGGTGGATTCCCTCTATCGTACTAAAAGACTACCCACATCTGAGTGTATCTTATACCTTTACAAGGCCATCATTCGCCCATGCACGGAGTATTGTTGCCACATTTGGTCTATTGCATCTGCCACTAGTCTCTTCTTCTTGGATAGGGTTAAAAAAAAGAGTTTTCAATCTAATAGGTCCCACTTTGTCAACTAAGCTCCAACCTCTGTCCCATCACTGCAATGTTGAATCTCTTTGCCTGTTTTACAAGTATTTTAATGGAATGTACCCTGATGAACTCGTTTCACTTGTTCCTCCTTGACGTACATATCCCCGACAAACCCACTTAGCAGCAAAATCGCACCCATTCACTGTTGAGGTCCTTAAATACCAGAAGGTTTTCTACTCTAATAGCTTTTTCTCTCAAACAGCTAGATTTTGGAATTCCCTTCCTGCTACCTGCTTACGTGACTGTACTGATATACAGAAGTTTAAATATAATGTAAACCAACATCTTGTTAATCTTTCCTACACATGGTCCAAAATAGACCTTTACATTCAAGTGATGATGTGCCTTGTTGGGGGTGAATGTGAGTTAAAAAAAGTACCTTTTTGGTCGCAACCATTACCATATTATTCCAGATGTGCTTATGAAAATGTAAATCATTTTTTCCCCTGAAAATTTAAACAACCAAATTTTTTTCCACATTTAACATTTATTCCTGGTTGCAACTCTTTGTTCTCAGGTTGCATGCCGTCTCTTTTTTTGGGGATGATTATACATTACTGTCTTTCCAGCCGAATACTTCCATAGCTGTCGACTGCACTCCCAGACGTGAACTTTTCTGTCCTGTTTGTTTTCTAACTCCAAGTAATTAACACTATGTGTATCCTCAAACTTCCTCATTCTAATTAAGTTATAACTGCAATGTAGCATTTATGAATCAAATCACCTGATGTTTGTTATGTAATCGATTTGTTATTTTTATTGTTAGCTAAAATTCCTAACTGTTTATTTTAACATAAAATTCCAAAGTTAACATTCCTAATACATATTTTAGCTGACAAAAAATATCTAGATTTCAAAACGATAATAATAATCATCTTTGCTTAGGTTTTGGCATTTTCCGGGAACGAACAAAATCACATTTCAACTTGGCCATACCTACAAGGTCTACTCTTCTTCACACGTCGCCCTATACTGCCCAGATTTAATCTTCATTTTAGACCATAAGAATTAAGCCGCTCTTTAAGACTCACATTATACATCCATCATATCATTCTCATATCATTTCTTTCCATGCAATGCATATCTTCAAGTTTTACTGGCCAGGTTTCACTTTTATACATCATTAAGCCATGTACACATGCCTGATAAACTTTTCCCATGGTAGATAATGAGAAGATTCATTCATGATAACAAATGCTTATCAGATGTGTAATATAGACAACAAGGCTGAAGTCCAAGGGATGCATGTTAAGAAATGCTTATCAGATGAAGTCCAAGGGATGCATGTTAACAAATGCTTATCAGATGAAGTCCAAGGGATGCATGTTAACAAATGCTTATCAGATGAAGTCCAAGGGATGCATGTTAAGAAATGCTTATCAGATGAAGTCCAAGGGATGCATGTTAACAAATGCTTATCAGATGAAGTCCAAGGGATGCATGTTAACAAATGCTTATCAGATGAAGTCCAAGGGATGCATGTTGTGTTAATTTCATACTTTTATTAGTTATGTGCTTACATGTCTGAAATGGATGCTGGCTCGAATCCAGACAGACTGTTTCTCTGCATCACAGCTCTTCAATTTTCATAAGTATAAAGAAATAAGAAAGAAACAAACAATGTCCACTGAGTTTTAGTAGTAGACAAGTTTAATCAAATTGACATGCAGGTTCTTATTAGATCACTAAAGTTAAGCGATATTGAACTTAGCAAGTACTAGATGAATGATCATTTGGGAAACCAATTTTAATCTACCAGATGTAATCTTTCTGTATTATTTGGATTATTCAAATTACTGTTTTCGTATTCGATGTCATTCTTATGTTTCAGCCAATGTAACCTCTAACCTTCACTCACAGGTGTATCTTTTTTTTTTTTTTTACATAGTCATCGCCACTTATCAAGGCCAACAGGGTACTCAAGGATAAGGGTTAAAGATTGTACAGTAGAAATTGGACAATATAGTAATCGTTACTAATGGAAATTCAGTAAATTTGTTAACCCATATGGAACGGCTCATCAATCATCGTATCTTGTCAAACTCGGGAATCTACTTCCATTGATTAAATAAAATTCTGTACAAATTCCTGAGTTCAACAGAAAAATTCCCCAAGTTCGACAAGATCTGCCTAAAAAATGATTGGAGGTTACATCAGCTGAAACATTGTAAAAGTAGTCCGAAGAATCCAAAATTATTTATCCTGATCTAGACCCGTATGTAACTTGAAACATGGTCAATGAGTTTCAGAGTTGCTATACTGACTGCAGAGGCCTGAACATGTCACACTGATGACTTTTTTATTTTTGTTAATATACGGGGTGCCTTAAATAAGTTTCCAGGCATGCCTTTAAAATTGTTGTAAACTCTTGAAAATGCAGTATGTTATTGCTATGCATCTTATGAGATGACTGAATTTTTATGATCTCATGTTCAAATGTACAGCTACAGCAGGAATTGGAATACACCCTAGTAAAGCCTGATTGTCAAAGCTGGTGAATTTCAAAAATGCAATCTGGACATGAGACACTTTAGAAGAACGATATGCAATACAGTTCTGTTTTAAACTTGGAAAAAATGCCACAGAAATGTATGGAATGCTTCAGACTGCTTTTGGGTCATCTTACATGAATCAAGCATCAAATTTTGAGTGACACAAGAAAATCAAGTAAGGTAGGGAGTCTTATAGATAATGAGGTGTGGGAGGGGCAAGGAAGTCAGATCACCTGAGTTAATTGGCCAAATAAAGAATTTCATACATAAGTACCATTGTGTCTATAAAGACAATAAGTGCACAGTTTGATGTCAGTGTGGGAACTGTACATACAATTATTTGCAAGAAACTGAATATGCGGAAGATTTGCACAAAGTTTGTCCCAAAGGTGCTCAGAAGATCAGAAAGAAAGATGTTGCCATAGGCATCAAAACAGTTCCTCATTCTCCCTATAGTCCAAACCTTGTTTCCTGTGACTTTTGGTTATTTCCTAAGCTCAACGAAAACATTAGAGGCTGTCGTTATAAGACAATTGAAGAGATGAAAGAGGCTGTGATGAGGGTCATTGATATGCTCACACCAGAGGACTTCCATGGGGCCTTCCAGAAATTGTTAGAATGGTACAACAAGTGCATTGCAGCCAGAGGAGATTACTTTGAAGAGGACTAGAATTTCATGTGTGTACTATTGATAAAAGTGCTCATACAAATAAAATCTGGAAACTTATTGAAGGCACCTTATATATATATATATATATATATATATATATATATATATATATATAGATGTTTCAATGTTTTTTAACGTTTTTCTTTCTTTTTGTTTTTACTCTAGAATTCATTTGGACCTGTTTCTCTTGTTCATTTCCAATCCAAAATTTGGCAAAGACAAAAGTTTCCGGCTCCTTCTGACCTTATTGACCTCATTCAAGAAGTTACAAAGTGTTGTGGACAGGGAAAACAACTTCTCATATCTGGCAAGTAAGAATACATTTTCTTCTAATCATTTTCTAGTTTCAACCCCCCTCCCCCTTTATGTTTGTGTAAGGACTAGTTATGGGGACTTGTGTTGCTAAATCTGTGTATAAATTAATGTGCCAAATTTCATTTGTACGTTATCACCAACGCCCATAAAAACATGAGAACAATGAAATGTAAGAAAGGAAATTTTCAGGATTTGAATATAAAAACACCATAAAGAGAATTCTGTCATGATGAAAATTATCAGTATTACCTGACATTCATGCTAGGATCAAATGGCCTTGTGCCTAATTTATCTATTATGTATTTTTTATATTTTGTTAAAATAAATATTTCAAAGTGTAGTATCTGTTCTATCCTCAGTTGGACGACAGGCAATGCCAAACCTTAGAATAGAAGAGGTAATGTTGAATATTCCTTTAATTGCCTCTACACAATGACAAAAACACAAATGTGAAAATCCATTTTCCTCAAAAGAGATGGGAACACAAATACGTGTATAATCAATTGGTATTCTCAGGACACTTTACGCAATACCCCCCCTCCCAAATATGTAAAAATAATTGAATTAAAATTTATATTAAAAAGATTGTAACATTGATTTTAATCTCTTCATTTGACAGCTTTCAATTTCTACTTTTTTAATTGAACATCATTCGTTGGACGACATTAAACTGTACCAACTATTTTTGATATCTTTAAAGATTAATGCAATAGAGAAAAGACACTCATTTTTTTTTTTGCCTTTCTAATTGTTGTATTTTATTGTTTTGAGCATTTTTATTTTTCTTTAATTTTTCTGACTTTTGAAACTCTTACCCTTAGAGTAAATACCCGATCAAGACTATTCAAATTCTGACAGAAGGAAGTTCTTGCTAGTATGGCTGACCTTCTTGACTTGATGAATAAACTTATTTCATTATTGATGTTTTTATAAATAAATTTTATAATATATATATATATACACAAAATAAATTGAAAGTGATATATATACATACATATATATATATATATATATATATATATATATATATATATAACTTCAATAACCTGATTTTCAAATGTGAGAATTCTCTTTTTCGTTTCAGAAATGACATTAAAAAAAGTAGCCTTTTTTCTATTCTCTGTGTAATGGTTTGCAAAATTAAAATGAATGACCAATTTAGCATCTTGCGGCTTATTCGGTGGATGAAGAAGAAAACTCCACAACTCATTATTGACTACGTAAGTCTGGCATAATTTCTCTGGGATTTAAACATTGAAATAAGATCAGCAATCAGGTAAGAAAACCATGTTAGAAAAAAAAGAGGCCAACATGATCTATTGGAGCTGAGATAGTTTAAAAACCTGATCCATGCTGATGGATACTTTCCCTCTACTGATTCATCATCATTTTATTCTGTGCGTCATATATGGTCAAATGGTCGATTCTGTCTTGAGGTCTTGCTATAGTATATCTTGTTTTGGACATCCTCTCTCCTTGTCCTTTTTGTGATAGTGTTGTCATTTGTATACAATATATGTACTAATGCAGATGATTCGCTATCACTTTATTTGAGATTGTATAATGTTTATTTAGTTTCTATAAGGAATTTATGCAACAGTGTCAGCACCTGGACGTCTATTTGGATAATTTTAGAGGTTTTTATGTGGTTACTTTGTGGTTGAAATTTGCAAGAGCCATGTTTAAGTTTTAATATTTACACCATTAAATGTGCAAATTGAATGAACATTATCTTAAAAATTGATCCGTTTTTGTTTGATAACTGGAATCCGTAACTGACTATGAATTTGGCTTGTGTTTTATCTATAAACTAGCCGAGGTGCCCGGTGTGTGGAGGTGTGTGTAAGGGTGTTGGTTGACCAAAAAAATACAACTAAAAACAAAACAAAAAAAAAATTAGGAGTAGTAGGTAGGCTCAAACCCGTAGCATGCAGGAGGAAAAAGAAGTGGAAAAAAGCAAATGGTCCTATCGATGTGTCTCCAGTGATTGTGACGTCAAAGGCATGCAAAATAACTTTTATGCGATGTCATTGATGCAAGGTTTGAGTGACTTGCAAAAATGTCAACAAAAAAAAGTGACCCCTCCTTGTAAAAAACGGCCCAGTTGACGGTGAAAGAATTAATCTTTTTGGCTAATGTTTTGATATTTGTCGTCTGAGGCATCAAGCTTTAAAAAGATACCGATTTTGTCACAATCTGGCACGTCTGTCAAAAGTTTTTGGCAAACATACAAACACACACACATACACACATTTTGCCTCTTATATAATAGACTAGCCGGGTAGCCCTGTGAACAGACTAGTGGGGGGGGGCTGTGTTGCCCGGGTGTGGAGAGGTTGGGAAGCGGGAATCAAAACAACAGTAGGCAGCCTGGGTGGAGAGAAGTGGTAAAAAAATGGTAGTAGCGAGGGTGCTCAAGTGTGGGGAAGTGGGGAGGGGGAATCAAAACAACAGTAGGCAGCCTGGGTGGAGAGAGGTGTTAAAATAAAAGGTGGTAGTAGGCAGACAGGCTTGAACCTGTAATGCGAAGGAGGAAAAGAAAGTGAAAAAAAACCCTAATGTTTTAGCTGATGCATCCATCATGTCGAAAAAAATGTCGACGAAAAAAACAACCTCTTCTTGTAAAAAACGGCCCAGTTGAGGGTGAAGGAATGAATGTTTTTGGCTAATTTTTTGATATTTGTTGTCTGAGAGACTGAGCTTTAAAATGGTCCTGATTTTGTCACGTGAAAGTTTTTGCAAGACATACAGACGCACATACACACACACGCACGCGCACATTTTGCCTTTTGTATATTAGACTAGCAGGGCTACCCGGCGTTGCTTGGGACCGTATAAAACAATGAGAAAAATGAAGTTACTTTTGAACATACCTATTATTCTTAGAATAGAGGAATTTTTAATGTCTATGTATCATTTGCTATCTTGAGCAAAAGAATATTTTACCTACTCTAGGACGAGTATAACACATGTATAAAATAATTGTACCTTGTAGGTAATTTACAGCATATATATGAAATAATTTTACCTTCGCTAGGACAGGTAATGTACAACACATATTTAAAATAATTTTACCTACCCTCGGACAAGTAATGTAAATACATATATGAAACAATTTAACATACTCTCGACAGGTGTTGTACAACATATATAAAATAATTTCTCTTCCCACCAAGGCCACTATAATTTTAAGAAAAATTAAGTATTTTTAGAAGATGGATCATTAGGATTTCAAAATTAATACTTAATTGTCTTGGTTAATGATTAGGCAACCTTTGTTTCACCATAAATTTCAACATTACTGGGTTTCTTTCCTTCCTCACTATCGGCACTATAATTTTAAGAAAAATTATGTCATTTTTGGAAGATGTCTTTTAATACTTAAATACATTGACACAGTTAGTGATTAGACAACCTTGCTTCATTATAAAATTCGACATTATTCTGTTTCATTTTTTTTCCACACTACCGACACCAAATTTTTTCGAGAAAAGACGTCATTTTCGGAACATTACTTAACAGGTTTTACAAATAAATACATAAATACTTTGAGAAGCCTAGTGATTAGGCAACCCCTGCTTCACTATAAAATTTCACATTACTGTGTTTTTTTGCCTCTCGACTACCGAGACCATCATTTTTAGTGAAATGCTATCATTTCTTGACCATAACTCAGCAGGTTTTCCAAATAATTACATAAATGCATTGACACAAATGGTGATTAGGCAACTTTAATTTACTATGAATTTCAATATTACTGTAGTTCTTCCCTTCCTACCACCAACAACATAATAGTAAGAGAAATGATGTCTTTTCCAGAATATGATTCTACAGGTATTCTATATTTTTGGAATATGATATTGTGGGAGATTGCTTTGTGACCCCAAAATGGACATTACTCCCTCCAGTCTCACCCCAAAAGAGAAAGTTTGGTAATCCCTAGAGAACTCCAGAGCACATTTAAAAGCAACATAATAATGCTTCTTTCAACCCATCACTACCACCGTGACATCATCTCAGGAAGATGACATTAAAAATTCAGAAAAACATGGATCACCCCTACAGAAACCGGCCCAGTTTACCTTCACAGAACATCAACATTATATGAATTAAAGTATTTTTTCAGATCGTAAACTGATTCAGCCATTTCCAGGACTGACTCCATATCACCCCAATGTTAAAAATATACAAGAAAAAAAATTATTTTGAAATCAGAAACTGTGTCAGCCATTTTCGGTACTGACTTAATATCCCCCCCCCCTGCTAAAAATATACATTAAATAAAGTAATTTTAAGATCGTAAACTGTTTCAGCCATTTCACTGGCAGACTTTATATTACACCAACCTCATTTAATCCCGGGAAACGTCAGGTCTTCTGGTAATATATATTTCCATCTATCTCATTTAATCCTGGGCAATGTCAGATCTTCTAGTATATATTTCCGTCCATCTTATTTAATCCTGTTCGATGTTGAGTCTTTTCTGCTAGTTTCCATCTATCTCATTTAATCCTGGGCAACATAGTATATATTTCCATCTATCTCATTTAATCATGGGCAACGTCAGGTTTTCTGCTAGTATATATTTCCAGCTATCTCATTCAATCCCAGGCATCGTCAGTCTTCTGCTTATATATATATTTCCATCTGTCTCGTTTAATTCTGGGCAACGTCAGGTCTTCTGCTTATATATATATATATATATATATATATATATATATATATATATCCATCTATCTCATTCAATTAAAAAAAGTGTCAGGTTTTCTGCTAGTATATATTTCCATCTATCTTATTTAATCCCGGCCAATATCAAGTCTTCTTCTAGTATATATTTCAATCTATCTCATTCAATCCTGTGCAATGTCATGTCTTCTGCTAGTATATATTTTGATCAATCTCCTTCAATTCCAGGCGAGATCAGGTCTTTTGATAGTATATATTTCCATCCATTTCATTTAATCCTGGGAAACATCAGGTCTTCTGCTAGTATATATTTCCATCTATCTCATTTAATCTTGGGCAATGTCAGGTCTTCTCTTAATATATATTTTCATCTATCTCATTCAACTCGGGTGATGTCAGGTCTTCTGCTAGTATATATTTCCATCTGTATCGTTTAATCCCAAGCAACATCAGGTCTTCTGCTAGTATATATTTCCATTTATCTAATTTAATCTTGGGCGATGTCAGGTCTTTTACTAGTATATATTTTCATCTATCTCATTCAATTCGGGTGACATCAGGTCTTCTATAAGTATATATTTCCATCCGTCTCGTCTAATTCTGCGCATTGTTAGGTCTTCTAGTATAAATTTCTGTACATCTCATTTAATCCTGTTTGACATTAGGTCTCTTCTGCTAGTATATATTTCCATCTATCTCATCTAATCCTGGGCAATGTCAGGTCTTCTGCCAGTATATATTTCCGTCCATCTCATTTACACCTGAACAACATCAGGTCTTTTACTAGTATATATTTCTATCAATCTCATGGAATCCCAGGCTGTTTCAGGTGCTAGTATATATTTCCATCTATCTCATTTAATCCTGGGCAACATCATATTTTCTTGCTAGTATATATTTCCATTCATTTCATTTAATCCCGGGCAACATCAGGTTTTCTGCTCGTATATATTTTCATCAATCTTATTTTATCCTGGGCAACATGCTAGTGTATTTTTCCATCCATCTGATTTAATCCCGGGCAACGGCAGGTCTTCTGCTAATATATATTTTGTTGTATCTCATTTAAGCCCAGGCTACATCTAGTCTTCTGCTAAAACACTTGGTATTCCAAAATAGTCACCCATCTGATACTGACTAAATGCAATGTTGCTTACATTTGGTGATCTACATAAACCACCTGGTATCTCCCGCTTCCTCCATAAACAGAGTTACGATATTATATCTAAATAATGATAAATAAAAATGGCAAGATAACTTGTAGAGAAATGACTACATTTCCAGTATAAGACACAGCAGTTTTAAATTCATAGTAAAATACATTGTTTCCTTTTTAAAACATAGCAACTGTTTTATGTTGTTCTTATCGGTAAATAGTTTCATTCATAATTATTTTTCTATTTTATCATTTCTTGTGATACTTGGATATATTACTATTTAAAACGCGATAATCATGTAGGAACCATTTTCTTTACGGGAAAATCAGGATTTTATTCTATTTTGTAATGTAGAATACCCGTCAACCAGCTATTTAATTAATAGACATTAAAGAGCACTGATGTCATTTCTGGCGACATGAGTCAGCATTTTTTCAAATGTAGATAAATACATTGAATTTGGTTTTAATTATGCAGTAATAACGTGTGTGGGCATAGTTCGTGTTTTATCTGCAAGTGATTGGGTTTGGCTGTGGTTGGGCATGGCTTGTGTTTTACAGAGTGACCCCCAAAAAACAGAGGACGTTCAATTGCTTTTCTGAGCATTTTACAGTCAACGGAGAAAAAAAGGCCAAAGGCCCTAGTGTTTTGATGTGATGTTTTGAATATAATAAACTAGTTATGACCAAAGTTTCATTTAATTCGGAAAAACACTAAGAAACAGGGCCTAATTAGAGTTAGGGCCCGTTTTTTTTTTTGGTCACCCTGTATCTGTAAGTGATTGAGTTTGGGCATGGTTTTATCTGCAGGTGCTTAGGTTTAGGCATGGCTTATGTTTTATCTATCAGTGATTTTGTGTGTGGTTTGTGTTTTATCTGTAAGTAAGTGGGTGTGGGCGGGGCTTATTTTATCTGTAAGTGATTGTGTGTGGTTTGTGTTTTATCTGTAAGTAAGTGGGTGTGGGTGGGACTTATTTTATCTGTAAGCGATTGTGTGTGGTTTGTGTTTTATCTCTAAGTAAGTGGGTGTGAGCGGGGCTTGTTTTATCTGTAAGTGATTGGATTTGTGTGTGATTTGTGTTTTATCTGTAAGTGATTGTGTTTGTGTGTGGTTTGTGTTTTATCTTTAAGTGATTGTGTTTGTGTGTGGTTTGTGTTTTATCTGTAAGTGATTGTGTTTGTGTGTGGTTTGTGTTTTATCTGTAAGTGATTGTGTTTGTGTTTTATCTGTAAGTGATTGTGTTTGTGTTTTATCTGTAAGTGATTGTGTTTGTGTTTTATCTGTAAGTGATTGTGTTTGTGTTTTATCTGTAAGTGATTGGATTTGTGTGTGATTTGTGTTTTATCTGTAAGTGATTGTGTTTGTGTGTGGTTTGTGTTTTATCTGTAAGTGATTGTGTTTGTGTGTGATTTGTGTTTTATCTGTAAGTGATTGTGTTTGTGTGGTTTATGTTTTATCTGTAAGTGATTGTGTTTGTGTGTGGTTTGTGTTTTATCTGTAAGTGATTGTGTTTGTGTTTTATCTGTAAGTGATTGTGTTTGTGTTTTATCTGTAAGTGATTGGATTTGAGCATGGCTTGTGCATGATTCTTGTTCTTTTTTATGATTTTGTTGACCTTTTCTTTATTTTTCTTTATTTTTCTTTTCCTCCTGCCAGGATGCCTATGAATTTTGCTGGTCAGTAGCCGAAATCATCCAGGATGAAATAGCAATTTATTCCAACTGACACTGCGAAACCATTTTCTTTCCTGTACATTTCTGTGAATCATGATGCGGATTGATCCTTTCAATATTTCAGTGCTTCCCACTCATGCACGATCTCCATCAATCAAATCCACCAGTAATACACAAGAAACAGATATCTGTTGCACTATAAAAAAAACAAAAACTTATCAAATTTGTCTTGAACCCCCAACTGTACATATAATTTGTAAATGAAACAGAATCACAAACCTCCAACTCTCCCATGTTCCTCTTATTTCAGACTAGCAGGAATACCTGGTGTTTCCCAGGTCATATAAGACAGAGAAAAAACATAGTTGCGTTTGAACACATCTAAAAAAACAATATTGTGTATGCTTTTCAGCATCCTAAATTCACTTTTTCACAAATATTCATGAAAAAAGTTTAATATCAATTATTTCTTTGTTGCGTATAGACTTATTGTATGGTGCTAATTTTTAAATAGTATTTTCAAATTAAAATAAAGTTTTATGCATAGTAAAAAAAAGTTATGTTCAGTGCTTCACAAATTGCACAAAGTTCAGAAGTCATAAGGACACAAAAACATGCACATTTTCAGCATCCCAAATTCAATTTTCAAAACACGATAATATCATAAATTCATTAAAAAGGTTTAATATAAATTATTTCTTTGTTGCATAAAAATTTATTGTATAGTTTAAATTAAAATAAAAGTAATAAAAAAAATCAAAACAAAATGAAAAGTTATTTTCAGCGCTTCAGAAACTACACAAGTGTTTTTTTTAACCGAAATGAATTTTTTTATGTTTTAAAAATAATTGATGATTACTTATTTTATTATTAAAAGAAAAAAAAATGACTGTGCTGAGCCTGAACCTCAAAAGCAAACACCGTAAAACTCCTTATCCATAAACTCTACCCAGGATATTGAGCACTGTGGATTGATTAACTTATACTCCTTAACATATACGATAATGTACTATTCTTATTTTGGCTTGCAAGTAACACCAAGGATTTTATCTTGTATAGCAAAAACAGACTCCCAACAAAAACTGTCGCAGTTAACACTCACTGAATGAATATAAACATTTTTATTGTAGATACTCTTATTTAAAAAAAGTTTTAAATGGTTACAATTTAAAAATAAAATATTTGTGATTTAAGTAATATTCATACAGTTAATAATAATCAGATCTTTAAATCAACCCTCAGCTAAATCAAATGCCCCTTGTCCTCGTGGGGAACCAAGTAAATAATACAAAGTACAAAATAAAAGATCTAAATTCCAATTTAAATGAACAAAAAAATCTTAATTCTGTTAAAATACAAAAGAAGCAAAATGGCTTTAACTTTGTGGTCATATATTTCAATATGGTCTGTAAACTGCAAAAGTCTTTCTTTAAACATATTTTATGTTTTCAAAAATATGTTGCTGGTAACTTATCACAATAAAAATAAAAAAATGAAACGTCAACCATAAGGTCGGCACCATCACAAAAACTAATAGTTCTGAGACAACCCTCTAACCCATTTGGCTACGCTGACACCCATAACATGATGTTGAAAATTTATGTAATTAACATAATGTGAAGCGATTCACACATGCACAAATGCTGAAATCATTTACAAAGAAACAATTTTACATCAGATTCTGTGGTCGTTAAGGTAGAAAAAAATGAAAAAAAAATTAATTTTTTGTTTTAAATTTCACATATTATGCGTCTGAGACAGTATTAGAATCATTCTTATCTGTTTTGGATTTCGAAAGTTTTTTTCAAGATATACAAACACACATATATAACACACTAACAGACATTTCCCCTCCATATAATAGACTAGTGGGGGGGGGCGTTACCCGGTCATAAAATATGGTTAAATATAATATTTTAATTTATGGAGATTTTATATATGCAAAAGCATGTGGACCTGATCTCATCCCGACTGTGCTATTAAAAAAGTACTCTGCCGAAGTAACTCCAATCCTCTATAAACTTTACAACAAATGTCTTAATAAACCTTGCTTTCCTGCCTGCTGGAAAACTGCTTCTGTGGTACTAGTTTTCAAGAATTCTGGCGAAAGAACTGACCCAGCAAATTACTGCCCCATTAACCTCCTCCCACTTTTTGCCAAAATATTTGAGTCCATAATTAACCAAGCTCTAGTTCATCACCTTACAGATGCTAAACTTCTTACCGACCAACAATATGGATTTAGGCAAGCCCGTTCCACAGCAGACATTCTAACTGTAATCTCCGAGCGTATATACCATTCACTTGACAAAGCAGGGGAGGGTAGAACGGTAGCTCTAGATATAGCTAAGGCTTTTGACAGGGTATGGCATAAAGGTCTTCTCAAGAAAATAAGATCATGCGGTATCACTGGAAGAATACTTAATATAATTAAATCCTTCTTAGATAAGAAAAAAATTCAGGTTGTCCTCAATGGCCGTACATCTAAACAATATGATATAAATGCGGGAGTGCCTCAGGGATCTATCCTTGGACCTCTATTATTCCTAATATTCATAAATGACCCCCCTGACAAAATTGTCTGTGAGATGGGTATATATGCTGATGACGCCATGCTCTATAACAGACACAACAGGAAAACAAATGAACACATATCTAAAGAAATGGCAGAAACACTAGAGAATGACCTCCAATCTGTAGTGGAATGGGGACAAAAATGAATGATCACATTCAATAATGCCAAGACTAAACTGTTTCCTTCAATAACTACAAGAAACCTTCTCTACCACCAATAGCAATGGCCAATGACTCTTTATCTGAAAGTACATCTTTTAAACTCCTTGGCCTAACGTTCACAGGAAACATAAGTTGGAACTATTACATTGAGAGCATTGCTAGGACCGCTGCAAAAAAGGTAGGTTCTCTCTACCATGCTAGAAAGCTACTGACGCCTGAAAGTATCCTATACCTCTATAAGGCCACCATTCGCCCATGTATGGAATATTGTTGTCATATTTGGGCCGATGCATCTGCTACTAGTCTCTCACTCCTAGACAAGGTTCAAAAGAGAGTCGCCAACCTAATAGGTCCTGAACTATCATCCAAGCTTCAGCCTCTATCCCATCGACGCAATGTAGCATCCCTCTGCCTGTTCTACAAGTACTTTAACGGTGAATGTTCCAACGAGCTGCAGGCACTTGTACCCCCTCTACGTAAATACCCCCAACAAACCCGACAAGCAGTACAATCCCACCCCTTCACAGTAGAGATCCCTAGATGTAAGAGAGCCTTCTACTCCAGTTGTTTCTTCCCTAGAACTGCTAGACTTTGGAACTCCCTGCCAGGTTCCTGCTTCCCCAACTGTACTGACATGCAGAAGTTCAAGTGTAACGTGAACCGACATCTTGCTGCCCAACTCCCCACCTAGTACCCCTGTAACCTGTGTTCCAAATAGAAGCCCCCTACTGCAAAGTGGCAATGTGCCTTGTTTGGGGTGAAAATGTAATTAATATATATATATATATATATATTATAATAGTAAATTAAAAAAAAAAACAGGATTTGGATTCCATCAACCAGAATCAAAACTGAAAGCAAAATTTGTAATTAAAAAAATGGAGATACACAAAGAGACACATGATATCAGGGATAAAAACATAAAAATGTAGCTGACCACTTTTCCAATGTGATTATTTGGTGAGTTTAAAGAAATTTGTTAAATGCTGCCTAAACGTTTGTATTTACAGTCTGTAAAGTTGAGAATTGTAAAGCGTATGAGACAAAAAGATTAATGAAAAGCAAAAGGCAAAAGTAAAAACACAGAAATTACTTGTGTTATTGAAAAAAATATGCCGCGTGGTGGGTGCGAAATTTAAGTTCGTAAGTGAACACATTACCGATTGGACGAACATGTCACCAATGTTATCACGTTGCAAATTTATCATTTTAAAATGAAACAATGAACCAACCATTCGCGCATGTGTGATTAACAAACAGCATCGAAAACAAGTTTTTTTTATCTGAAACCACTTCAAACAAAACGACATTTCTACATGAAATAATTGATGATTTTTTTCTAATTTTTTGATATTGCATGTCCGAGAGATTGCTCTTTCTAACAATACTAGGTTCATGCTAGTTCGATGCGAATGACAAAAGTTTTTAGCAGACATACACACACGCACACAGGTGATGATAGTTTCTTTTACAAAACACTTATTTTAGTAAATGAAAATTCATGGTCTTTCTTTACAAATTTATCTTAAGAGAAACACAGGAGCTATTAGTATTTTTGTCACATCACAAAATATAAACAAATTTTTTTGACATTTCATGATGACGGATGCCACTGAAACGAATGGATTAAATGTAATTCTAGACAATTTAAAAGAAATTTACTGAAAGATGAAAATACAGTTGCATAAATGTCATTATTATGTGTGTGTGTGTGTGTGTGTGCGTGTGAGTGTAAAAATATATATATATATGACAATAAAGGGATAAAATAAACTTGATATGAATTTTAAATGTGAAAGACCTAAAAACTCAACGTTTCACTCAGCAATTGTGTGGGCTTTATCAAGAAAGAAAAAAGTTAAAACTTGGCATTAGGATTCGCCATCCTCCTCTCATCTTTGCTTTTGCATATTGCAATGCCTTGAAGTGAAAGTGGCAATGTTGTTTTTGCGCCGTTCTTTTGCGTGTTCTATGCTAAACCTTCCCTAACTTTGCATGAAACAACTGACCCTTGTTTCTCTAAGTGTAACAGATAAAACCTGCAATCTTCCAGGTTAACAAATAGCTGCTACTAATGAGGACTTCATGCAGACCAGACAATACTGAGGCACGATCTTTGTGAACTCAATATAAAAGTATGATTCCTTCCTCCTATTCATATTCATTGTCAACTCGTACTACTATTACTAAGCAAGCAAACTGTTTTTATAAATATCAACATGTATTTATATATAAAAGAATCAAATTACACCCCGTGAAAATCTATATATATATAAAACTGTAACTCTTGGTTCGTTCGTAATAGTCTAAATACTGGACGGATGGCTTCCACATTTTGGTATAATATGTTTATGGTACGCATGCGTGTTTCTATATATCTATTTGTAATTATAACATTATACATAATTTTTCTATAATAAATATTTGGTTTTCTTTGTACGGATGGGCCATTTTTTTTATTTGGGGACAATTATTTCACACCGCGTCTCATCACGTGACATCACTAAACGGAACTTTTATATACCAAATTGACTTTTTTCACTTAAAAATGGAATTATTTCTCTTTCGTTAATATATATATATATTTTTTTAATATTTCGTGTTTTATATATATAAAGTACAATTGTTGAATGTTATTTTCTTGATTATATTTGTTTGGGAGGAGCACAATTAAAAAAAAAAAAAGATTAAAACGGAGCCAAATTTAAATTTCCATTCCATTTTTACTCTTTATGAATAACTAAAGCATTTACTGATAATTCTCACTTTTACAAATATTTTTAACAAATAAATTTTATCAAAGTCAAGATACCGAGAAATTGTCAGTAAATGGCTTAGTTATTTTTTTCGTTTTTTGGAACGCAAGAGTGTTGTATGCTCAATCTGTTAAGTCCAAAGTAGCTGAGCAGAGGCTTGGTTCCCACCAGTTTTGGCAAATAGCAAACAGAATCCTGAATAGAAGCGTGTGCTCCATCCCAACTATTATCAATGGACCTGAGGTAATCTCGTCAGCATCAGACAAAGCCAAACTCTTTGTCAAGAACTTTGCAGCTAATTCTACCCTTTGCGACCAAGACCGCCAACCTCCAATATTTCCTCCTGTATCAGAAAACACGCTATGTGATATACGTATATCTGTACGTGATGTTGCGAAGCTAATAAAAAACCTTGATTCGAGTAAAGCAACTGGCCCTGATGGTATTCCAATTATAGTACTCAAAAAACTTCAACTTGAATTAGCGCCCATACTTACAAAACTGTTTAAACGTTGTCTTAAGGAGAATAGTTTCCCATCTCCCTGGAAAATCTCATCAGTATGCCCTGTATTTAAGAATTCAGGTGATCGCTCATCCCCCTCTCAGTACAGGCCAATAAGTCTCCTGTGCGTCATGAGTAAGTTGCTAGAATCTGTGTTAAATACAGAAGTAATCAAACATCTCAACAAAAATAACCTTCTTAGTGACACTCAATATGGTTTCCGTTCTGCTAGATCTACAGCAGATGTCCTTACAGTTATATCGCATAGGATTAGCAAATCTCTCGACGGTGGCAATCTTTCTAGGGAAATTGCTCTTGACATATCTAAAGCCTTTGATAGGGTATGGCATAAAGGTTTACTTCATAAGATCGCTAGCTATGGTATAGCTGGAAAAGTCTTCTCAATTATTAAATCATTTCTTTCTGATAGGTTCATAAGAGTAGTAGTTGAGGGGCAAAAATCAGAAGCTCACAGTATTAATGCCGGTGTCCCTCAGGGATCCATCCTGGGCCCAACTCTTTTCCTGATCTACATTAATGATCTTCCAAATCATATCCTTACATCATTTGTAGACATTTATGCTGACGACACTACCATTTATGGTACCACATCTAAGACAGTAAACGACCAAGTTCTCTCCAATTCTCTCTCCTCTGATCTTGAGCACGTAGTACAATGGGGAAAGGAGTGGCTGGTTACTTTTAATGCATCTAAAACCAAGCTTCTCTCTTTACATCATCAACATTCTAATTCACATTTGTCATCAATTGAAATGAATGTCTCTCGTCTTCTGGAGGCCTCAAGTTTTGACAAGCTTCTGGGCTTGACCATTACTCCTGATCTTAAATGGAACACGTATATCAAATCTGTTGCCAAGGCCGCTGGAAAAATGGTGGGATCTTTCTATCGATCCAGTAGATATCTCACTGCTGATGCTATTCTCTACCTATATAAGAGCCAGGTACGTCCAAGGATGGAATACTGTTGCCACATCTGGGCAGGAGCTGCTAGAAAGGACTTGTCCTGCCTTGATAGAGTTCAAAATAGACTTCGTAGCCTCGTAGGAGATGTCCTTTTCTCCTCCTTGCAACCTCTATCTCACAGAAGAGATGTTGCGAGTTTGTCTCTGATGTATCGTTATTTTCATGGAAGGTGTTCAACTGAGCTTCAATCTATGGTCCCCCCTCGCCAAACTTTCACAAGAAACACTCGTCTAGCTGTAAACACTATCAATAATTTCCCCCACTCTTTATCTGTGCCTAAACCTAAACGTAGATTCCATGAACAAAGCTTCTTTCTTAGAACTGCACGCCTGTGGAATTGTCTTCCGTTTTCCTGCTTTCCGGCTGACTACAATATGGTTGTGTTCAAGTCTAAAGTAAATAAGTTCTTGATGAGCCGTTCCATATAAGTTATTAAATTTACCAAATTTTCATTACTAATGATTACTATATTGAACAATTTCTACTGTACACTCTTTAACCCTTATCCTTGAGTGGCCTCTGGGCCTTGATAATGTGGTGATGCCTTTGTAAAAAAAAAAAAAAAAAAAATCCGCAAATGCTATTAAAATAAGTCATTTTAAAAGAAATTAAAAAAAAAACAAATGTCAGCTTACCCATCCGCAAATGCTATTAAAAAAAAAAAAGTCGATAGAAGTCATCATTTAAAAAGAAATTTAAAAACAAATGTTTGTAAAAGTGAGGCATTATTAATAAATGTTTAGTAATTTTTCTTTTAATATTCATAAAGAATAAAACTTTTTTTCAAAATAAATGTGACAAATAATCGTTTAGTTACTATGACAACGTCAGTAAATAAATAAAAAAAGTGTTACATGCCCTTGCGTCAAAAAGGGAGCGATGCATGTTTTTTTATGCTGATTGCTATGGAACTCAACGCCCAATGAGTACCAAATTTTGTTTTCCAAAAGAAACGTTTACTACCAACTTTCTTAAAAAAAAAAAAAAGTGCAAGTTTTCCTGAAAAAAAAAGCCTTTCACCTAACAATTTATGGCAAAAATAGCGACCCATAAAAATCTGGGGTGCTTCTACACTTTATTGCCGCAATTGGAGACGCCATTTGTTTTTCACGCACTTGCTATCCAAATCTAGGGGAGACATCATTATATGGTCGAACGATTGCTTCCGGAAAGGGAAAGAATAAATTTACCAAAATTAACACTTATTACTTCCAGAAACGTTAAATTAAACTAAAATCATATTTTATTACTTCCAGAAACTTGGTGAACCGATATTACTGGAGAAAATGAATCTTGACAATTCAAAAAAATGTTTAAAATTATTTATATGTTCGAAAAAAAAAAAAAAACCAAAAAAAAACAAAACGAAAAAACTATTTTATAAAAGTCCAATGTTGCTTAAAAAGTAAATAAAGAAAGTGAAGGAGAACATATATCCGTAATTGTTTAATTGGAAATGTTTCGATTTAATTGATGAGAACGAGAAAGTTTTTCATGAAACAATTTTTTTTTTTTAATTAAAAACAGAAAATTGAAATGACATATTCATAATAGTTTAACCTGGGCAAGCGCCATTTGAAAACCAAAACAAAACCAAAACATTTTTTTTTTTTTTTTTTTTTTTGTTTATTTTTTCGTTTTTTTGGGGGGGTTTTCTTTTCGAACAAATAAATAATTTTAAATATTTTTTTGAATTGTCAAGATTCATTTTCTCCAGTAATATCGGTTTACCAAGTTTCTGGAAGTAATAAATGATAATTTTAGTTTAAGGGAGTAATAAATGTTAATTTTGGTAAATTTATTTAGTTTAATTTATCGTTTCCGGAAGTAATAAATGTAAATTTTGGTAAATTTATTCTTTCCCTTTCCGGAAGCAATCGTTCGGCCTTATAATGATGTCTTCCCTAGATCTGGATAGCAAGTGCGTGAAAAAAATGGCGTCTCCAATTTCGGCAAATTTTGTACAAACACCAAATCTGCTAGCTGAGTGACAAATCTGCTTAAAATATTGAAAAGAAGAAAGAAAGAAAAAGAATAGAAACTCTAGATGTATCAGAAATTTGGAGGAATTTTTGACACCCCTAACAGAAAACTGCGAATAAAATATAAAAAGCTTGTAATTTCTTTTTAAAGTGAATTGTTTATTTTCTATATGGAATATACTTTCAAAATAAACTATTAAAGTTGTTTAAAAAATAATAGAAATATTATTTTTTATTTTTTAAAAAACAGTGTTTACAAAATGTTTACAAAATGTCAGCGTGCCTTCATGCAGCCATTTTTTTACGTAATAAAATCAATAGAATTTTACGAGTTAAATATTTTTCAATTTTTAAACTTTAAAAATCTATCAAAATTTTTCTATTGATTTAATTTTTACGATATTTTCAGGATCAATGTGAAATTTTATGCTCTTTCCAATAAACCAAATATAATATTTTAGACAAACGTTTTTCTTTTTCAAATTCACACCCCCATTTTGAAATGTTTATTAAAATTTTAATGATTAATTCATGTGTCAAAGTTTTATATATCACAAATTGAAAATAAAAGATCAATAAAGAAAATATTTCAATTTAAACAAAAAAGAATAGTTTTTTGGAAATTTACCTGTAATGTCCAAACCTTTTTTAAAAAAAAAAAAACACGTTGATTTTTTTTTTTTAAATGAAAGCTCATGTTATGCGTACATCGTCAAGTAAATACCAGATGCTGACGGCAAATTTTTCTATCTCATTGAATGTTTTCTTGTTTTAGATATTAAAAAAAGTAAAATTAGTTGATGAAGTATTAAAATATATCAATCAAAAACTCATGTATTTCATTAAAAGAATTTTTTTTTAAATCGATGAAGCAGATTTTTGTGTTCTAGTGGAAAAACTTATGAGTGAATGTGCGTTTCTTTTTTAACTACGGAGGATGAAAAATACTAATTTTGGTTAACACACGCAATGAAAAAGAGACATTATTTATGCCCTTGGACGAAACCATACTTCATAAATTTCATTTTAGCAGCAGCAGCAGCTATTTAACGCTTTGCGCAAAACATGTTACAAAAATGCAATTTTCTAGGGCCCTCGCTTTAAAAAATCCTTTTATTTAAAAAATACATGGAATTCAAAATATAAATATGGATAAATTCTTAACAATGAAGAATGGAACTAACCATTTAATAATATTTTTTTTTAGGTAAGTGATTTTTTTTGCATATATATACATATATTTATAAGCAAGTCAAAATATATTGATTTTCTTTATACTTTTTTAAAAAGAAAACCGCTTCAAAGAAACAAATATTGCATAATTTGCTATTAAACCTGTTATTTTTTTAAAATTTGGTATTTGCTCCTTTAATTGAAAAAAAATTAGGGTTTGAATTATATTTTCAAGTAGTTATGAGCTTAAAAAAATAGTAAGTTGAATTATTAAGGTTCTGATCATCATTTTTAATGGCCACTTTCTGATACACCTTTAGAACCTCTCCCAAACATACTGGCAATAATTTGGTTTCGTCCTTCCTTTCAGTGTTTCCAATAAGGGGGATTGATTTACTAGGATTTGTATTAGGAGCTGGGCACTTATTAAAATGATTTAATTGTTGAATTTTTTGCATTTTGGTTAAATTTGTTAGTTTTCTAGCGCTAAAAGCCCACACAAAAAATTGAACAAGACAAAATTAAAAAGAATGATACTCATGCAGAATTTAACTGCCCCCTCCCTGCACCGGATTCACCTGAGCGTTGTTCAAATGTTGAAACACTAAACCAACATTTTATTTATTTTTTTGCAGAATTAATTAATGATGGGAGTATTTTTTCCGTTTATTTTCTTAACATCTATTGACAAAAAAAATTTGTACATTCTCTTGAAAAAAAATCTAACTTTTCTCTACTTTCACCTAACTATTTACAGTGTTCATATAAAACATTCAACTTTTCTTTTCATAATAAAAATTCTGTTTTCAAAAAGAAATGTTTACTACTAACTTTCTTTTAAAAAAAAATTCCTGAAAAAAAACAAACAAAAAAACTTTCACCTAACAATTTATGGTAAAAAATTCACCTTTTCTTGGGAAAAAAACAATTTTTATTGATAAAAAAAAATGCAAAAATAATAAAATAAATAAACAATACAAAATGCAATTTATTATGAGGAATGTGTTCCATTTTAACAAACTGAGCCACAGCAACGCGTCGCCGGGTACGGCTAGTATTTAAATAAAATTTCTGCCATTTTTTAGGCCTAAAAAATAATTAATAAGAATGCTAAAAAATTTACAATCGTTCAATTTAACAGGTTATTTTTCACAAGCAATCAATCGTTACAACAATCAGCAATAAGGAATAAATAAGAAATCTTTGCTTAAAAAAAATGAAAGATTGGTGAGGGGGAACCAGAAATTGGAGCTCAGAAGAGCACTTGCCATGGAAGTAACGATAAAACAAAGACAGGCTCACAACGTCGCTTCTGTGGGAGAGAAAAGGGCATCCTCCACTAAGACACAAAGTCTATTTTGTACTCTGTCAAGGCAGGATAGGCTGTTTTTAGCAGCTCCTGCCCAGATGTGGCAGCAGTACTCCATCCTTGGACATACTTGGCTTTTATATAGATAGAGAATTGCATCAGCAGTGAGATATCTACTGGATCGATAGAAGGATCCTACGATTTTTCCAGTGACCTTGGCAACAGACTTGATGTATGTGTTCCATTTCAGATGTCAAAACATGGAGCCTCCCCAAGACGAGAGCCATCCATTTCAATTGATGCCAGATGAGGATCAGAGCGTTAATGATGTAAAGATAGAAGCTTGGTTTTAGATGCATTAAAGTAACCAAGATCAGAGGAGAGAAAATCAGAGAGAACTTTGCCATTTACGGCCTTTGATGTGTTGCCATAGATTTTGCCATAGATGGTCATGTCATCAGCATAGATGTCAACGAATGATATAAGTATGTGTTTTAGGAGATCAGGATGCGAGTTGGGCCCAGGATAGACTCTTGAGGAACTCCAGCATTTATAATGTGGGTCTCTGATTTCTGCCCATCAACCACTACTCTTATGAGCCTATCAGAGAGAAATGACTTAATGATTGAGAAAACATTTTCAGTTATACCATAGCTGAAAATCTTGTGAGGTAGGCCTTTATGCCATACCTTATCGAAGGCCTTTGATATGTCAAGAGCAATTGCCCTAGAAAGGAAGCTTTTGTGGAGAGATTCACTAATCCTATGTGATATAACCGTTAGCACATCTGCTGTAGAGCTAGCAGAACAGAAACCATATTGCATGTCACTAAGAAAGTTATTTCTGTTGAGGTGGTTGACTACTTAATCTAATATGGATTCCAGCAACTTACTCATGACACACAGGAGACTTATTGGTCTGTACTGAGAGGGAGATGACTTATCACCTGAATTCTTAAATACAGGGTATGCTGATGAGGTTTTTCAGTGTGTTGGGAAGCACTTCTCCTTAAGGCAACGCTTAAACAGTTTTATAAGGTTGGGGGCAAGTTCTGGCTGAAGCCTTTTCAACACTAATTGGAATGCCGTCAGAGCTAGTTGCTTTACTGAAATCAAGGTTCTTGATTAGCTTAGCGACCTCACGCACAGATATTTGTATGTTGCATAATGTGTTGTCTGTTATAGGAGGAAATACGGGGAGTTGATGGCCTTCGTTGCAAAGTTCTTGGTAAATAGTTTGGCCTTGTCTAATGCTAACAAGATTACCTCAGGTCTATTCATGATGGTTGGGATAGAACACACGCTTCTGTTCAGGATCCTGTTTGCTATTTGCCAAAACTGGTGGGAACCAAGCCGCTGCTCAGCTACTTTGGATTTAACGAACTGAGCATATAGCTCTCTTACATTTTGTATTACTCTTTTACAGTGGTTGCTGGCAGTCCTGATAGCAGCTTTAGTCTCAGTACATCTATTACGTTGGTAGCTATGGAAAAAGTGATTTCTGTGCACCATGGCTGGCTATTAGGTTTTCATTGGAATTTTTTGGATGGTATGAATCGGTCTATGTCTACAATTAACCATTCCGTCAGGTCTGATACTATAGAAGACACATCCTTTTTAAACATGGAATGCAGAGGTAGATCTGATATAAATGTACGGAAGCTATCCCAGTCAGCCATAGAGTATTGATATACAGTACGGTGGTGAGGTATGTCTGAAGACTTTATTGCATTTTATTTTTATCTTAGCTGCTACAACTGAGTGGTCGGGAGATCCCAGAGGAGATAGAATGGAACATGAACATAGCTCAGGGCAAGTTGTGAGAAAAAGGTCTAGAAGGCTTGCATACTGACTAGTTGTATCGGGCACACGGATGGATTCGTGAACAATCTGAGTGAGGTCATAGGCAATGGCTAAATCATGACAGAACCCCCCCCCCCTCATCATCTGTCTTGTTTTATTCAGTCAGCCATTTCACATTATGGACATTAAAGTCACCACAAATGTGAATGTTAGCCAAAGGATGAGCAGACAGGATGTGGTCAATTTTCTCAGATATACTTTAAAGATAGGAACTCCACTGTTGTGGGGGCGATAGAGGGTAAATATAAATGTGGTGGTGTAAGCAAGTGCAACCCGGAAGCACATATAAGGTAAATTAGGGTCTTCTCTGGATATATCTCTACCACACGGAAAGCCATCTTTAATGTAGGCACATATTCCATGCCCATGGCAATCTTGGGGGTCAGATTTAGATGTTAAGTTAGAGTTTCCATTAATTATGAACTCATCTAGGGAAGTGGTCGGCCCTATGCCAGTTTTGCTTAGGAAGAATATGTCCGGTTTCATCTCCTGTAATTAGGTTTCAACCTCTGGAAGGTTAGAACATAGACCCCTGATTTTGGAGAAGGAGACATGGTAGTAGGGGGTCTTCATTGGAGGATGGGGTTCTAGGTTTATTCGTTTTTTTTTTCTGGAAATGTTTCATGTTGAGGTTTTGAGATTTGTGGAACAGGTCTACAGACTTGGTTAGAGCAGGACAGAGAGGGAAAGTAAGAGAGAAATAGACAGGATTTTTTTTGTAGCACATGATAAGGTAAAGCCGTAACAATTACCTACTATTATGCCTATTATGGCATCGAGATGTAGTATTTGGAATCCCAGCTTAATTGCTATATAGGTAGTTTTAGAAATAGAAAGTTATGTAAGTATATTTTCATTTCCCAACAGCGGTTGGCAGGGTCACAAAAGGTTAGGTTTGACAGGTATCAATCTAGAGAGAATGCACCAGAAATTAGGGGTAACACGGGAATTGTGGTCGTAGGTTTCCGGTTGACAACTACATGGGCTGAGAGTGGTTTAGGCAGCAGAGGAATGCAGATCGGAGATCCGGCTCTTCGACAACCAGGGTTCAAGATGATAGGCTTGCCTTTAATAAAAGATTGAAGCTTCAAATCCATCTTGTTGTTTATCGATGCATCTGTCTGCAGTGACCACTTCCCAACGAGATAGCAGACCAGCGACCAGAAGATCATCTGCTGGCCAAGGCAACCAGGTATGTATGCATTATACATGGCACATACATGTCTCGAAGACTTTCAAGGCAAAAAACGGTGTAAGACACATATAACAGTGAACTGCACATAACATACGTAAGAGCATACACACCCAAACTAATGTATATAACTGGTGCTACCAGACCAGGCTGTCTATTGGTTCCTGAGACAAAATGCACCTACATTGATTTTCTGTTTTTGTTTTCTATTCTCTTTTGTAAAACTTAATTATGTTCTGCAAAAATAAAAACAAAAACAACAACCCCCTTCCCTTCTCCTTTCCGTTTCCTTTCCTACTTACCAACCCCGTCGCTCCCAACCTTTTTTTTTTTTTTTTTTTTTTTTGCCCTGTTGGTAGGGCACTAGAATAAGCCGACTGCCCCCCTGCAGAGGGTAAAAATCCCTTAAGGGGGCAACCAGTTAGCCGTAGGTTGCTACCCGTAATCTCTTAAGACGTGATCCTGGTGATTGAGCTAACCTAGACCTGGGTGCATAAAAGTCTAGGCACTGCAACACATTACTCCAGCCCTTACTTCGGCTAGACGGTTGGTCGGAGAGGCCCGATCCTGTTATATAGGGGTTTCATTATTATTATTGTTGTTGTTGTTGTTGTTATTGTTCGTTGTTAGGAAGTCTTATTAAAAGTGAGTCTTAGAGAATCTTATTAAGAGAGATGTTGTGTTCTGTGTTCGTGTTATGAAGAGATTCATATATATAAAATGTTCATACTTAGAAGTGTAGTAGAAGCTCTTAGAGTGAGGAGACAGTGTTGAGACAGTCTTAGTGTTCACATTGTAGATATGAGATGTAGAGACATTGGTATGTGAAGACATTTTAAAACACAGGATATATAAGACATATAATGACAATTTCACTTTACCTTTTGGTAGAATTACAACACAAAGACGACGTTTATAAAAACACGTGACACGTTTATTTCCATGGACTGGTCGGTGGTTTTCTTAGTCAGGAATTCAAAGTTTTACATTCTATGTTTCAAAGGTGACCGTCTCGCTTCCAGGCGTTCGACTGTCCATCTCTGGACTCCAGACTGTCGTCTGTCGTCCTCAGACTCTCTCTGCTTAACTCTAAAGTTTCTAACTATATCGAGAACTTCCCATTTTCCATGACGTCATACACATGTTAAAACATGTCTTCTTTCACGTGTTCTGAAAATGCGTGTCCAAAACTTTTTCCTTTGTTTACAAAAGGAATTTTAATCTATATTTCCAGTAATCTATATTTCCAATATGTTGAAAACATGTTTATTAAATTATCCTATAGTTGCATTCCTCAATTCAATTTCATAACAGAATTGACAAATGCACATTCCTTTTCTTAAAACTATTTTATCTCTAAGCTAAACAATGGTTTGTTTTTACATTCCATTTTCTAATTCTCTCTCATAATCTATTTCTAAACCTAAATTACGAGGTTCGAATTTTGTCTATTCTATTTCATTTTTACATTTAACTAAATCTCTCTATTTTTACTTACATGAAAAAGGGGACATACCTTTTTTACAATCTAACAATCCGACCAATCAGCCAGTCACGCCAAGCCCTAGCACTTACACCCAAAGTACCAACTACCACAACAAAGAACGAAACTTAAAGGTATTCCCATCTTTCTTTTTTAAATTTTTCTTCCCCCACTACAAAAAAATAGGCAAACCAAGTAAGTGCTAGAAGGCGGTGGCAAGGGTCAATCAATTGGAAAGACTAGAACTCAACACTCCATCTGAGCAAATGTATTTTTGAGGACATATTGAACAGAAAATATAGTGCTTGAGAACTCCTTACCAAAAGAGTATATCCTCCACGTAGCCCCGACATGGTCAAGGCGAATGGGTTTCCCCCTTACTATGCCCCAATTTTGGACTCTGAGGTGGGTAGTAGGTGTGGTTGATGAAAAATAAATCCCAAAATCCATGGCTGATAAAAACAAAAGCATCCCCCTCAAAACCCTTAAAAGAAACCATTCCTCTGACTCTGACCTCTCAAGCTCAGATGAAGAACAAAAATTAAAAACTAGAAAAACCGTTCCAACTATAGATGAAGGAAATTCCCATGATTCTTGGTTATTGAATTAATCAAAAATAAAAAACATTGGAAATTTATCACCTTTTCTAATAGAAAAGACATTATCCACAAAAGTAAACCAAAAATGATCAAAAAAACAAAAGATGGAAATCTACTAGTTGAGATAACCAATCTTAGAGATGCTCAATCTCTACTCAAAATGAGGAACTTCCATGAGTACAAGTGCAAAGTCTTTCCCCATAAAATACTAAACATTTCGAAAGGAGTAATTTGAACTTATGAACTATCGCTAGCAACTGAAGAAGAAATAAAAACCGAATTAGAAAAAACAAGGAGTAATCAACCACATCCGCATAAACATAAAAAGAAACAATACAATAATAACAACCAACACATATATATTAACGTTTAACAAACCAACAATATCTAAGGAAATAAAAATCGGCTACTTAAATGTAAAAGTAGACCAATATATCCCAGCTCCATTAAAATGTTTCCATTGCCAAAAATATGGACATCATAAAGAAGCCTGTAAAGGAATAAAAATATGTGGAAAATGCGGCAACAAAGAGCCTGACCACACCGAAGAAAAATGCATAAATGAGGTAAAATGCGCTGCAAAGAAGATCACCCGGTCTTCTCTAAAATATGCAAAACATATAAAAAAGAAAGAGAAATTATAGAAGTAAAATACAAGAAAAACACAACCTTTCCAGAAGCCAGAAAAATAGTTGAGACGTACATGAAAGACAACACATATGCTGAGACAACAAAAAAGACAACTAAACCATACCAACATAATGAAATACATAATCAATATAGGGAACTGATAAACAAACTGATTACATTAAACATTAAAGAATGGCCAGAATTTCAAAATAGCCTAAAAGAAAAATACTCAAATCTGGGAAACAAAATAAAAATAACAAATTCAAACAAAGAAACTAATATTCCATCCACAACAGAACCATTAAAAAAATTATCACAGAAACCAACAAAACAACCACCAGAAATTAATAAAAACATAAGCAATGATAAAACAGCAAATAAAGAACGTTCCAGAAAAGAAGAAAACCAAACAATAGATACTCAAAATAGATTCCAAATTCTAGAAAAAATGGAAACCGAAAACACCCTAGATAAAAAAAGAGAAACCACACACAAGTAATCAAGAGGGAAAAATGAACAAGAAGCCAAAACGGCAACATCTCAAGCAAGATCCAGATCGACGTCCAGATCCAAACAACAAAAAAAATTAAACCCAGCAAAACACTTCACCAAAGACACAAACTCCGACAAAAGATAAACCCTCTACTTCTAAAGAGATGGAATTAGAGGAAAACTAAACAGCCTCATGGATAGAAATAAAACACAACAAATTATCCGATGGAATTTTTCCTACAAAACAATGACCATTTCAAAACACCAAACTATGAACAATACAACTATTTTCATAACACAGGCCTTCGTGCTAATGGAGGCACCTCAATTCTTGTAAGGAATAACATACCTCAAAGCAATTTCTCTGTCAAAACAAATCTCCAAGCAATTACAACTCAAGTCACATTACACAAAACAATCACAATCTGCTCAATATACCTCCCTCCTCATGAACCAATAAATGAAAATGAACTAGAAAATTTAATAAAACAACTACCTTCACCATTCATTCTCCTAGGAAACTTTAACTGCCACAGTACGTTATGGGGATACAAAGTCACAAACTAAAAAGGAAACAAAATTGAACAATTAATTAACAAAAATAACTTGTGCCTTCTCAATCAAAAAAATCCCACATACTTAAATCCAATAAACGGATCGACTAGTGCCATTGATCTTCCCATGTGTGATCCATCAAGCTTCTTGGATTATACATGGAGCACTTACGAAGAACCCTGTGGAAATGATCACTTCCCTATTATAATCAATTACAGTAACTCCATCCAAAACCATATACCCAGGTGGAACACAAACAAAGCCAACTGGGCCGAATTTAAAGAACTTTGTTCACTAAAACTAACAGAACATCAAATCCAAAAAATAGAAGAATTCACGGAAGTACTCATAACAATAGCCAAAAAATGCATACCCCAAATTCTCCTCCTGGAAAAAAAAAAAAAAACATGGTTCAATCCAGAATGTAAAACGGCCATTAGACAGAGAAAGGCAGCCTTAAGAAAATTTAAAAAACAACCCACAACGAACAACTTAATAGAATACAAACACCAAAGAGCTAAAACTCGAAAAACAATTAAAGAATGCAAAAGATCCTGCTGGCAACAATTCATCAACAAAATAAACATCACCACTAAACCCAAAACTGTCTGGGAAATGATTAGGAAAATAACTGGAAAATATAATCCGAATCCAATCAAACACCTTCTCACAAATAAACAGAAAATAACTGATAAAAAAGATATTGCTAACACACTAGCTAAAACCTTTGCCGAAAACTCATCATCAAAACACTACAATAGACAATTCCAAATACTTAAGAAACATGAAGAAAAGTACAAAATAAACTTTAACTCCAAATACCAAGAGCCTTACAATGAAATCTTCTCACTCAATGAACTAGAAACCGCCATAGAAAAATCCCATAACTCAGCTGTAAGACTAGATGATGTGCACTACAGCTTCCTTAAAGAAATTCCACCAGAATCATTAAAACTCTTTCTCCAAATTTATAATAAAATATGGGAAACAAAAGATTTCCCAACTTCATGGAAAAATGCAACAATAATACCAATACCCAAACTGGGAAAAGATACATCAAACCCAGAAAACTACAGACCAATAGCTCTCACAAGCTGTCTATGCAAAACGTTCGAAAGAATGATTAACTACCGTCTTATATGGTATCTAGATGACAACAAAATAATTTCTGAAGTCCAGTGTGGATACCAAAAAAATCGAGGATGTATTGACCACATCACTAACCTGGAGAATTATATCGGAGAAGCTTTTATCAATAAGGAACACGTAACATCTGTTTTTTTCGATCTTGAGAAAGCATATGAAACTACCTGGAAACACGGTATCATAAAAGATCTCCACAACATCGGACTAAGAGGCAGACTACCTGAATTCATAAAAAAACTTCCTAACAGACAGATCTTTCCAAGTTCGCATAGACTCAACTTTATCAGACCCACAAAATCAAGGAGTACCCCAAGGCAGCATATTATCAACAACTATCTTTAACATAAAAATCAATAACATTATAAAAGAATTCTCTCCTGATATACATAGCTTTTTTTATGTAGATAACTGCTCAATCAGCTACAGATCTAAATACACTCACACTATTGAAAGAAAACTACAACATAACATAAATAAAATTAATAAATAGGCAACTAAAAATGGTTTCAAATTCTCCAAAACTAAAACAAAATGCATTCATTTCTGTAACCATCGCAAACTCCATCCTGACCCAACCTTACAGATTGAAGGCGAAAAAATTCCATTCGTAAATGAACACCAGCACCTGGGAATCATTTTTGACAAAAAACTAAATTTCATTCCACACATCAATTACATCAAAACCAAATGTAATAAAGCATTACAACTCCTACGAGTCATCGCCCATACAGATTGGGGAGCTGACAAGAACACACTACTCAAACTATATAGAGCATTAATTAGATCAAAAATAGATTATGGTAGCTTCATATATCAATCCACCAGAAAGTCATATCTAAAAACCCTCAACACAATATGCCACTCCGGACTAAGACTAGCACTAGGAGCATTTCCAATCTCCCCTGTAGAAAGCCTATATGCAGAAGCACATGAAACTCCTCCAATGCTCAGAAATCAAAACCTTGGTCTAAAATACTACACAAAACTTACAGCCAACCCCACAAACTCAGCACACAATAGCACTTTAAATCCAAACCGTAAACACCTTTTCGACCAAAAAGAAAATACAATCAAAACCTTTGGACTTAGAATAAAATCGATTTCCAAAGAAGCAAGTCTACCCATAACCAAAATTCATGAAACTGTCCTACTCAAAACCCCTCCCTAGAAAATCGTATCCCCTAACATTGACCTAAGTTTAAGTAAATATGAAAAGAAACATACTCATCCAATAACTTATCATGATAAAATCAAAGAAAAGTATCCAGACCACACACACATCTATACAGATGGGTCTAAACAAAATAACGCAACAGCCAGTGCAGCAATACTCAATAAATCAATCAAAAACCAATCAAACCTCCCAAAAGAAACCTCAATCTTCAGTGCTGAAATACATGTTCTAATCCTAGCTCTCAAACTCGCCTCCAATAACAAAAAAAAAAAAAAAATTATAATCCTTTCAGACTCCAATCTACTCTAAAAACGATTAAAAATAAAAAGATGGACAATCCCCTAATCGCAAAATTACTCCAAAAATTAACTGAATTAAACAGTAAAAAAGAAATCATTTTCTGCTGGATACCGAGCCATTCCGGTATTAAAGGTAATGAATTAGCAGATTTAGCAGCAAAAAATGCCTTAAATCTCCCAATCGATGCCAATTTTAAAATTCCATACATAGATCTAAAAAGACGTATCAACGCATATACAACAGAGAAATGACAAACCTACTGGAATGTACACCCTAACAACAAACTTCACGAAATCATGCCAAAAATAAAAAAAAACAAGAACAAAATACGAAACTAAACAGAAAAGAAGAAGTCAAACTAACAAGAATAAAAATAGGCCATACTCACTTAACCCACTCATATCTCCTAAAAAAAGAAAGCCAACTCATCTGTATACCTTGTCAAACACCACTCACAATCAAACACATATTAATTGAATGTACTGATTTTGTAACAGTAAGAAATCGATTCTACAAAGAAAACAATATTAAAGAGTTATTTGATAAAAACAATCCCCACACGATACTCTCATATCTTAAAAAAATTGGCCTTTATAAAATTTTTTAAAAAGAACCCTTTATACAACGGTCCTGGATATGACCTAAAACTATATCCGATAGTGAGGCCCCACCTCGCGGGCCTTGGGAAGTGTGGAGCTACCCTTTAATTGCCATTGCTCCCAGGTCCACTCTGACCCAGAGTGGTAGTACCTGTTAGGGTCCCAACTATGGGTTAAATAGAATCCGACTTAAAAAACAAATATACTCCATTAAAAAATCGTTGCTCAAAATAACTAGATTCGGCATTAAATAACCTGAAAAAGGTTGATATGCCGTAAAACAAAAACAACCAACCAACGATATATGTAAGAACACAGACTCTTAGTGGTAGTAAACATAAAAGTAACAAGACCGACAATGAAGGATTTAAACAGAGCTAAACAAGTCCTTCATTATTTTAAAGGAACTAAAGAACAGAAGTTAGTATTTAGAAAGTCCCCAAATCCCCTAAAATTAGAATTTTCAGATTCAGATTGGGGAAACAACGAAGATCGAAAAAATATATTTAGATATTGTGCTTCAACTCTCAGAAAATGGGCCTATTATTTCATGGAAATCTAAAAAGCAACAGATTGTATCTCTATGTGTGAAGCAGAATTTATCGCGATTACACACGACGTTATTTAGACTATTAATTACGAACGAACCAAGAGTTACATTTTTATATATATAGATATATATATATTTACTATAATAATTAAATACCTACATAATATATATATATCAGCTGCTGAGACAATATATTTTTGCTGCCGTTTAACATCTTCTTGTCTGGGTCATTTTGACATTTGCTTTTCTATTTTATATTTAATTCTATCACCATTCAATCTTTTTTTTTTCTCTTATTCTTCACTCATTTTTCTTAATTACACCTTGTCTTGGCAGCTGAGTTTAACGCATATCTTATTTTTCTTTTAATAATATTATTGGAATTCTTTCCTCTTTTCCTTACATATTTGTGAATTATTCCATGGATTTCGACCTCTTGGATTATTTTGACCATCTTTTAATTACGCGATTTCCTTGGATTGGATTTTACTTGTGCGAATGGAAATTTAATTAACTTTCTTGGATTTACATTTTTGGATTTTACCAGCATTGGATACTTTACCTTTCAACAGACTATACATTCACGTGAAATCACCTTTTTCTTCACCATATTCCCTCTGCTTCACGTTTTGTTATCGTGACGTTTTGTTATGTACGTTTGGTTTTCAAGTAAGATCTTTGACTTACTTGCAGTTTCATCAAATACTTTTGTATGCAAAATCCAATCCCGCATTTTGCTAATTCCTACCCTCTGATGAGAAGGAAAGTATTTCTTCGAAACTCCATGGATTAAGGACTATCCACTTATTAGTGTTTCCTTTTCAGATTAAATATGTTTTTAACTCTTTTTCAAAGTATTTTTGAACATGTTTTATTAACTATTTACTCTTATTATAAGCTCTATCTCCTATTTGGTTTTATCGAGCTTTTACATCGGGTTGAGATTACTTTATAAATATTAATTCTTTAATATTTATAATATACTTTAGTTTTACCATCTTGGATCATTTTGGTAAATTTAATTTTTATTTTATATATATATATATATATATATATATATATATATATATGGCATAATCGCGTTGACACATCGGTTCTCGTCAGATCACCGAAGTTAAGCAACGTTGAGCCTGGTAAGTATAAGATGGATGACCATTTGGGAATTCTAGGCGCTGTATGTGCTCTCCGCTTATCTCAGCATTTGTTTACAGTCGTCTTATACTTGACTTGCCACTGGTATTTAAGAGGTGTGGTTGGAGATTGCGCACCTCTTGCCACAAAAAATTTCACGCGCAAGCAACCCTTTGTGGGTATCCATAGTCTGCCTAAGACTGAAGGAGCCTGCATATATATATATATATATATATAGTGATTCATAAAATATATATGGTGATTAAGGTACACTGAATATTCCGTGTTTCATCCACTCTAGGATTCTTCAGGCTTATGCGCGAATTTTGTGGTTGGCTGTCGTTTTTATATACGCACCTTCTATTGAGATTTTAGTTAGCCAATCAGCTTTCTAGTATCCACCGCGCCCTTCCTATCAGCCAATGAACATGCACTTATCGGACAATGGCCCATTTGACCTCTGGCTGACCTGATTCTTTGTGTGTGTTCTATTTAGCCTGGATATCTAGTGTTCTGTGGATTTGCTCTGCTTCTCTGTCTCCTTAATATTCAATCTGTGGTCTGCTGGAGTGGAAAAATCTATGATCTGGCAAAACTTTTCCTTCTTGTTAATCATCCAGTCTTCTTGCTTGGATGGATTTATCTGTTTGTATATCCATGTCCCATAGGATTTTGTGACTTTCATTTTCAAGTATTGTTGCCAGTCCATCCTCATATCATTTATCAGTTGTTCAAGATGCAGTCGTCTGCATAATTTCCAATATGCTGCTTTCCTTACTTGATTGTGTCTATTTTTATATTCTTTTTGGGCTAGTTTGCTATGTGGTTTATTGTTTTGTCTCTTTGTCCATAGAGTCTGCATTTACTATTTTCTTGTGTCTTGTTGATCTTTGTTTGATGTTGTTTGTTCTGATAACGTTACTTTGTACAGCTATTATTAGAGATTCAGTTTCTCTCTTTAGGTTTCCGTTTTGTAGCCATATCAAAGTTTTTTCGTTAGTCCTGTCTTTTATCATCCTTATGAATCATCCATGTAGCTGTTTCTCTTCCCATTTTTCTTTTTTTTTTTTTTGTCTTATCCCTTGCCTCCGCTTCTTCTGCCTTACTCGTTTTTCCAGTGTCTTTTGCTGTGATAATCATTCTTTTTGTGTTCTGCATGATGTATTTTTCTATTTTTTCTTTGGTCATTTACAGTCTTCTATACAAATCAGTCCTCTTCCTCTGCCTTTAAAAAAATTTTTTTTTATATAACTATCACCACTTATCAAGGCCAAGAGGCCACTCGAGGATAAGGGTTAAAGAGTGTACAGTAAAAATTGGACCATATAGTAATCGTTAGTAAATGGAAACTCGGTAAATTTGTTAACTTATATGGAACGGCTCATCAAGAACTTATTTACATTAGACTTGAAGACAACTATATTGTAGTCAGCCAGAAAGCAGGAAAACAGAAGACAATTCAGTTCTATGAAAGGAGCTTTGCTCATGGAATCTATGTTTAGGTTTAGGCACAGATAAAGAGTGGGGGAAATTAGTAATAGTGTTTTCTGCTAGATGGGTGTTTCTTGTGAAAGTTTGGCGAGGGAGGGAGGGACGATAGATTGGAGCTCAGCCGAGCACTTGCACTGAAAATAACGATAAAGCAGAGACAACTTCGCAACATCTCCTCTGTGAGATAGAGGTTGCAGCGAAGAGAAAAGGACATCTCCTATGAGGCTACAAATTCTATTTTGAACTCTATCAAGGCAGGATAAGTCCTTTCTAGAAGTTCCTGTCCAGATGTGGCAACAGTACTCCATCCTTGGATGTACTTGGCTCTTATATAGATAGAGAATTGCATCAACAGTGAGATAACTACTGGATCGATAGAAGGATCCAACCATTTTTCCAGTGGCCTTGGCAACGGATTTAATATATGTGTTCCATTTCAGATCAGGAGTAAAGGTCAAGCCCAGAAGCTTGTCAAAACATGAGGCCTCCTGAAGACGAGAGCCATTCATTTCAATTGATGCCAGATGTGGATCAGAGCATTGATGATGTAAAGATAAAAGCTTGGTTTTAGATGCATTAAAAGTAACAAGCCATCTCTTTCTTGCTCAAGATCAGAGGAGAGAGAATCAGAGAGAACTTATTCGTCTACAGTCTTTGATGTGCTACATATTCATTTTCACATTGAGTTGGTCAATATCATTCTTTGAGTGTAGTACATTGTGTATTGTCATGAGTTTCCTGGTCTTCTGGTCAAGATTCCTTCGTTCTTCTTTGGTCGAACTTATATATGGTTCAAAGTATTTACTAGTGACACTGTAAATTAAGCAATTAGATACTTACATAATGACATTTTACTTATAGAATAATGTAAGAATCGGTTAAAAATTCTTTTTAATTCGGAAAAACTATGCTTTAAAATTATACGGCTTTATACTTGAAAAAAATTAAATAAAAACGTTAATTACAGTACTATTGAGAAAATTATTCCATATATATATTTTTTTCTTGGGAGTCACCAGTTATCAAGGCCCGGCAGCCACTCGCGGATAAGGGTTAATGAATGTAAGTTGGTAGTGTAGTAATCATTAATGGTGTAAATTGCGTAGAATTTGATTACATTGGATTTGAAGGCTGCCATATTGTATTCAACTGGGAAACAGGCCAGTGAAAAAGTGTTCCATAGGCGGGCAGTTCTGGGAAAGAAGCTTTGTTCATAGAATCAATATATATCGTTTATATATAAATATATATATATATATATATATATATATATATAAACTGAACAAATTTCAAGCATACAACACTAAAATTTATTTATAATAAGCCGTTGAAAAATACGCAAATGAGTAAAACAAATACTTAGTGTTTTGTGATCATGTTTATTACTAGATATATATATATATATATATATATATATATATATATATATATATAATTATTTTCTACTATAATAATCAAATACCTACAGACACTAGTGTTTCATCCTTTCGGGAATCTTCAGTGCAGGGTGTCACGATTAATACCAGTCGAACGATTCGAACCCCGCATCACGAGACATCTCTGTCTCGATTATATATATATATATATATATATATATATATATATATATATATATATATATATATATATATATATACACACACACACTGTGTATCAAATTATTAACGAGTTTACATTTTTTTTAATATTTAAGGAACGAGTGAATAAAAATCCATGAAACTTTGAGAAAGTGCTTACAATATTATTCAGCTACTCCAGTCAGAAAATAAAAGTATTTAAAGCAGTTTTAGCGAAACTATGGCAGAAGATAGGAATATCTGTTGATTTCAGTGCGTCAAGTTATTAACGAGGTTGAGAAAAAAAAACACAATATGCCCATGACTTTTTTATTTAAATAATTTTCAAAAATTAAATAAACTAGGAAAATGCTTAGAACACGATAACTGCATAGCAATTTCTACGTTGACATAATTAGTAGGGGATATGTGATCCTTTTTTTAGGAATGACTTGTAAAAGACGCTGGTCCACAGAATTAGTCAAATTTTTGATTTCGTCAACAGTTGTTGCTCGCTATACCTCTTGGAGAGCATCCCACTACTCATCTTTGCTCTTAAATTATCGTCCACTTGCATAGAGGCGTCGCTTCATGATACTCCAAAGGTTCTCAATTGGGTTAAAATCTAGTGAATTCGCAGGCCACTCCATCTTCCATAGCCCAGAGAACCCCAGTTGTTGCAAATACTCTTTGCTTTTGTTTGCTGTATGCGAGGGAGTATTATCCTGTGTAAAAATAATGGTTCTTCTGAATGACAACCTTTGCTTCTTCAGCCATAGTTCAAACTGCTCCTTCAGAAAAGCTATGTAAGCATTTGACGTCATTTTTTTTTGCCTTCTGGGACTCTCCATGGGCCAACTAAAGTACCTCCGATAATCCCAGCCCCAATCATTATCCCACCACCCCCTTGTTGGCGCCTTAAATGCTGATGATGACGTTGTCCATCCAGGACCCATCCCTTGCTCCAGCCATCTGGGCCATCACGAGTGACACGCACTTCATCCGTGAACAAAACTTTGGAAAAATCCGTTTTCATGTTGTCCTCTGCCCATTTAAATCGGTTTTCTATGTGATCTTGCTTTAATGGAGGTTTTGTCACAGGCTTAACAGACTTTGCCACTTCTTTCAGAAGGTGACATTGAGTATTTTTTGAGACATTCTTCAATCCAGCTTGGTCAAAGACATTCTTGACTTGTCTGGCCAGGTTTCTTAACTTCACGTTTAATTTGGAGTAGAGAACGACGTGAAACAACTCTAGATTTACCTTTATCAGCTCGCTTACGTACCTTTGCAGGGTCCTTGACAAATTTCTTGACAGTTTGATGGTACCTTTATATTTCGAGGGTAGTTTTACCAGTTGTTAGATGTTCTGTAATAGTACACTTTTCAGAACTACTCAAACCACATTTACGACCCATTTTATTGACCAACCAAACTGCTTTGTTAATAATTTGACACATTTCAAATACCGCAGATTCAGCATTACGATGGCAAGTTGTTTACATTGCGCAGAATAGTACGAAAATTTCACAGCATGCGCAGCTCAGCATTACCAAAGCTTTTGATACGAAACTACAGGTAAGTTTCTGAAACTGGTTAAAAAATGTTATCTCGTTAATAATTTGACATGCAGTCTATATATACTAACAGGCCGTTTGGCGTTGCCCAGTCGTAAAACATGCATAAATATCATATTTTAATTAATACAGAAGCTAAGACATGTGCATGCAAGTATTATGTTTTTCTAAACAGTTCGCTTCTTCATTTATTTATTGCAAACTATTATTCTCATCTTTCTTATTTGTTGTTTCACAACGTTTCGGCCAACTATTCCTCTGGCCTTTGTCAGGGCCCATGGTGCAGTTGATAGAGACATTAAATCTCTATGCTTCCAGGTGAGAATTGTCTGAAGATAGCGGTTTCAATCCTACACAAAGCCGGCCAGAGGCTTACTTGGCCAAAAACGTGGTGAGGCAACAACAACTATGGAAGGCAGTAATTGCTGAGGATGCAGTTAGGAGATTCGGAGTTCCTATCCCGTTGCGGTTACCACCTGACAAAGGCCAGAGGAATAGTTGGTCGAACGTCGTGAAACAACAACTAAGAAAGATGGGAATAATAGTTTGCAATAAATAAAAATTAATATAAATAATACTCATCTCAATAATGAATTCCAATTAAAATAGTATAGTTCGCTTCTTGTAAGTAAAATAAAAAAAAATACTGGAGCTGAAATCGAAACCAAAACCTGAAGATAATAAGTCAAGTACAATAACCATTAGGTCAGTTCTTTAAAAACTGTTTTCAAACCTACTCATTCTTAACATAAGGAATCTCTAATGCGAACCATTCATGCATACACATTAGTGAAACATGTAGCAAACAGATAAAAATCTGATGACCCCTCCACGTACCAATTTTTCAATTCTGATCCGTTAATAGCTTTTTTTTCCAAATAAAAACCGATTAAAAAGTTTTTACATGTCTGAATACACTATATGCCAAATTTCAAATCTGTAGATCAAAAATTTGTTGAGTATATAGGTTGAGAATTATCCTCACACACTGTAGCAGTCACCATAAACTATTTTCTTTTATGGATTAATATCCCCTTGCTGACTGATGCAGCCATGCACTGACTGGTCAGCTACGAGGGTGCATTAATTCTATATGTCTCTTAAGGAACTAATTACTTGTCAGGAACTAGCCAGCAGCCAGCAGAGGAGCTGAGACCACCAAAGAAGATAGACCTCTCTCCTCTCACTCTCGGTCCACTGACCCCCCCCTCTCCAGGCTGCGACTGCTTCACTGAAGACCTCCAATGAACAACCTGGGGACACTACAAGAACATCCTAGAACTTTCTATTCCTTTTCTTTCTTTTACCTCGGACTCAGTCCTTTTTTTTTTAAATAAACCCTTTCGTTGTTTTGTTTTAAAAAGAGATGTTGGTTAATTATTCTGTGTTTCTGTGTTGAAAATTAATACTTTATTAGGGGTTTTGTGCACTCACGCATAAAAAAACTACCAAAAACACGCATTCTCACTTTTATAGATCGATATATTTTTTATTGATTTAAATCAAAGTAAACCATTTTAATTTTTGTGATAAACAAAAACTTTCACATTTATTTATTTGCCAGTGTGTGTCTTTTATTTTAGTGTTATGTATTTGTCAGTTAAAGTTAAATAAAAACAATAGAAAATATCGGAATCGGGAATTTAGTACAGAATCAGTAATTGTATCGGAATTTGGAAAATATTAGAATCGTCCTATCACTATATGTGTATGTGTGTGCGTGTGTGTGTGTGTGTGTGTGTGTGTGTTCCTTATTTTAATGTCCTGTCCTTATCACCTAAATATACATAAAGTGCATGTTACAAATAAAATAGGAATGTGATTTCAGGTTTTTCTTTTTGTTTTCAGCTTCTCTGTCCTTGAGACGCAAAGACCTCAATGAATAATCGCTGAGTTGAGATATCTGCAAAGAAATACGAAAGAGATTTTAATAAGAATATAACAAAAATGACCAATTATTGGTAACATGGGTTTTGAATGAAATCTGGAGAATGAAACATTCATGGGTTTACAGTTCTTTTAGGGATTAAAAAAGAGGGGCTACCCGGCGTTGCTCGGGATAGTGTAAACAATGAGAAAATTGAATTTGGTTTTGTAATATATTTGTTATTCTTATGAGAGAGGAATTTTGTATGTTTATGTATCATTTGTTATTTCGAGCAAAAGAATATTTTACCTACATAAGACGGGTATTACACATATGAAATAATTGTATCTTACCTAGGGTAGGTAATTTACAGCATGTATATGCAAGGACAGGTAATATGCAACACATTTATCTCATCAAATCCCAAGCGAAGCCAGGTATTTTGCTAATATATATTCTTGCCTATTTCATTCAATACCGGGCAACGCTGGGTGTTTTGCTAGTATATATCTCAATCAATCTCATTAAATCCTGGGTGACACAAGGTATTCTGTTAGTATATATTTCAATCAATCTAATTCAATCCAATGCAACGCCAAGTATTCTGCTAGTATATATTTGCATCTATCTCATTACATCCCAGGCGACCATGTATTCTGCTTGCATACATTTGCATGTATCTCATTGAATCCAGGGTGACTCCGGGTAATCTGTAAGTATATATGTGGACTAAAAAATATTTCCTTCATATATTTTGCAGAAACTGCGTTTTATATATAATTGTATTCTAAAATGCTAAGTATAAAAAATTTCATGAAAATCTGACCATTATTTTATTTTTTTTTAATTTTCACCCCAAACAAGGCACAGTGCCATTTTGAAGTAGTGGGCTTCTATCGGGGACATAAGTTGCAGGGATACTATGGAGGGAGATGAGCAGCAAGATGTCTGTTTAGATTATATTTGAACTTCTGCATGTCAGTACAGTTGGGAAAGCAGAATTCTGGAAGGGAGTTCCAAAGTCTAGTAGTTCTGGGGAAGAAACTATTGGAGTAGAAAGCTTTCTTACATCTAGGGATCTCTATTGTGTAGGGGTGGGATTTAGCTGCTTGTCAGGTTTGTCGGGGTATTTATATTGAGGGGGGTACAAGTGCTTGTAGTTCGTCAGAGCATTCACCATTAAAGTATTTGTAGAACAGGCAGACGGATGCAACATTTCGTCGATGGGACAGGGGCTGAAGCTTAGTTGACAGTTCAGGACCTATCAGGTTGGCGACTCTTTTTTGAACCCTGTCATGGAGCAGATGCACAAGCCCAAATCTGACAACAGTACTCCATACATGGGCGAATAGTGGCCTTGTAGAGGTACAGGATACTTTCAGGTGTGAGTAGCTTTCTAGCATGGTAGAGAGAGCCCACCTTCTTCGCAGCAGCCTTGGCAATGCTCTCTATATGTCTATTCCAGTTCATGTTCCCTGTGAACGTTAGGCCAAGGAGTTTGAAGGGTGTACTTTCAGGTAATGTGTTTTTGGCCATTGCTATTGGTGGCAGAGAAGGTTTCTTGTAGTTATTGAAGGAAACAAGCTTAGTCTTGGCAGCATTGAATGTGATCATCCATTTTTATCCCCATTCCACTACAGATTGGAGGTCATCGTCTAGTGTTTCTACCATTTCTTTAGATATGTGTTCATTTGTTTTCCCCTCATGCCTGCTATAGAGAGTAGTTTCATCAGCATATATACCCATCTTAGACACAATTTTATCAGAGAGGTCATTTACGAATATCAGGAATAATAAAGGTCCCAGGATAGACCCTTGGGGTACTCCCGTATTTATATCATATTGTTTAGATGTATGACCGTCGAGGACAACCTGGATTTTTCTCCTACTTAAGAAAGATTTAATTACATTATGTATTCTTCCAGTGATACCATATGATCTAATTTTCCTTAGAAGACCATCGTGCTATACTCTGTTAATTTTTGCAAGATACTTTATATCTATATATCAAGTGTTATCTCTGAGAAGGGAGCCCCTTGGTTTCTGAGAACTTTGACTGAAATAAAATTAAATATATATATTAGTAATGGGACGATTTCAATATTTTTTTCCCAATTCCGATACAATTACCGATTCCAATTCCTATAATAAAAGCAGCCAAAAACCACAGTCATAGCATACAAGTAATATAGACCCCCATTGTTCCTATTGGAACAGTTCATTAAATGGCGTCGATTTACGTAGAAATGTTTCAATATTTGGAGCTTTACTTATTTACTGGAATTCTCTTCCGGGTTCCTGCTCCCCCAACTGTACTGACATGCAAAAGTTCAAGTGTAATGTAAACAGACATCTTGCTACTCAACTCCCTACATAGTACCCCTACAAATTATGTCACAGATAGTAGCCCCTACATCAAAGTGGCACTGTGCCTTGTTTGGGGTGAAAAGGTTATAAACAAAAATTTTAAATCCGCAAGAGAGATAACCTATAACATATTTAAATGGTCAATTTGCGAGAGGAAAATTATATTTTCAATTTCTTTACTAACTCAGTGTTTGAGAGGTAAAAGGGAACTTTAACTTTTCCCAAATTGACCATTTCAATATGTTATAGGTTATCTCTCTTGTGGTAGGAGCTACTATCTCGGACATAAGCTGTAGGCGTACTATGTAGGGAGTTGAGTAGCAAGATGTCTGCTTACTTACACTTAAATTTCTGTATGTCAGTATAGTTGGGGAAGCAGGAACCCGGAAGGGAATTCCAAAGTCTAGCAGGTCTGGAGAAGAAACTATTAGAGTAGACGGCTTTCTTACATCTAGGGATCGCTATTGAGTAAGGGTGGTACTTTGCTGCCTGACGGGTTTGTCGGAGGTATTTACGTCAAGGAGGTACAAGGGCCTGTAGTTCGTCGGAGCATCCACCATTAAAATACTTGTAAAACAAGCAGAGGGATTTTACTGAATTCCAGGACAAGAATTTATCTAGTCTGGTGGAATATCCAGCTTCGTGCTGTTACTTGAGGTAACATTACTTGGAGAAGGTGCAATATCATTATATTATTACGCTTATCGCTCCGTCCGTTATCATGCTGTGCATCCCTAAAAAAGGAAAGTGGAATATTCCAAAAAGTGGAATATTCCACTTTTTGGAATATTCCAAATAAACCTTGTCACCCTTGAAAAGGATTGAAATATTAACAAAAAATGGGTGTCGCTGTTGAGGCAAAGCTAATAAAAATGATTTGTCTTTCTTGGCCTTTTGGCCAAGATCAAAGTGTAGTATCTGTTCCGGCAGATACTGCAAGCTATGACTAGCAAAGACCAGATGTGGGGGCGGCCCCACATGCCTGACCTTTAACCAGCTCCCATTTCCCACCTCTCGGGAGCTGGTCCCCTTTTTCCCTTCCCCCTCCCTTCACTCCTCACATTAAAAATCGGCCTTGTGCCTAATTTGCTCGGTGGGGGAGCAAATAAATACCATCTGTTCTTCAGGTGCTACATTTCAATTTCTTCTCTCTCAGTGGAAGAGAAATCCTTTACGACTAAGACAATTTTTTCTCCACGTTAAAAAAACGACCCTGGTGTCTAAATCTGTCCCACGGGGAGGCATTGTGAATAGGTACTATGTTTAATGTAACAAGGTTTTAATATTAAAAAAGTATCTGGAAAAAGTTATTTCTGATTTAATTACAAAATGCTCTGGAAGAGTTACTCCTGAAAAATTATAAAATGCCCTAGAGAATGTCCGTTCTGATTTTTTTTTTTGTTTACTTGCCTCCCCACAAGGGCAGAATTGGACATGAAGTCGGTTAAAAATTTAGGGGAAAACTAGCTCCCCGAAAGGGGCTCTCTGGTCAATAACAAAAATAAGAATTGTATCAGTAATGAAGGATTTCTTCTCCATTAACCAAGACCAAAAAATGGGGGGATTTAAGTCACTGGAATGCTGAAACTGATAGTACACTCAGACATTCATGTTGAAGCAATGGTTACCTAATTCCTAACCGTGTTAATGTTTTTATGTATTACTTTCGAAAAGCTGCTGAAACAGTTTATGGTTTAAACATTACTTTATTTCAAGTATATTTTAAGCAGTGGGTTACGGGATATGAAGTCAGTCCCGGAAATTACTCAAACCGTTTATGATTTAAACATTACTTTATTTCATTTTTTTCATATTTTTAACAGTGGGGTGGGGGATATTAAATCAGTCCCGAAAATGGGTGAACCCGTTTACGCATTACACATTGTTTTATTTAATGTATATTTTAAACATTGGGGTGGGAAATATGAAGTTAGTTCCGGAAATGGCTGCAACCATTTACGTTTTGGACATTACTTTATTTAATGTATATTTTTAACAGTAGGATGGGAGATAAGAAGTCGGTCCCGGAAATGTCTGAAAAAGTTTACGATTTATACATTACTTCATTTCATGTATATTTTCAACAGTGGGGTGGGGATTATAAGCCAGTTCCAGAAATGGCTGAAATAGTTTACTATTTAGATATTACATTATTTCATGCATATTTGTAGCAGTGGGTTGGGGATATAAAGTCGGTCTTGGAAATGGTTGAAACAGTTTACTATTTAAACATTACATTATTTCATGTATATTTTTAGCAGTGGAATAGGGATAAAAAGTCCGTCCCGGAAATGGCTGAAACAGTTTACGATTTAAACATTACTTTATTTCTTGTATATTTTAAACAGGCGGTTGGGATATAAAGTCAGTCCTGAAAATGGCTGAAACCGTTTACTATTTAGACATTACATTATTTAAATATATTTTTAGCAGTGGGTTTAGGATATAAAGTCAGTCCCGGAAATGGCTGAAACAGTTTACTATTTAGACATTACATTATTTCATGTATATTTATAGCAGTGGGTTTGGGATATAAAGTCGGTCCCGGAAATGGCTGAAACAGTTTACTATTTAGACATTACATTATTTCATGTATATTTATAGCAGTGAGTTTGGGATATAAAGTCAGTTCCGGCAATGGCTGAAACAGTTTTCTATTTAGACATTACATTATTTCATGTGTATTTTTAGCAGTGGATTGGGGATATAAAGTCAGTCCCGGAAATGGCTGAAACAGTTTACAATTAAAACATTACTTTATTTAATGTATATTTTCAACAGTGGGGTGGCGGACATGAAGTCAGTCCAGGGATTGAATGAGATGTGCAAATATATATTATCAGAAAGTGTCGCCCAGTATTGAATGAGATAGGTGGAAAACATATAGTAGCAAAATACCCAACGTCGCCCGGGATCGAATGAGATAGGTGAACAATATATATTAGCAGAATATGCGGCCTCACCCAGGATTGGATAAGATAGGTGAAACATATATACTATGAGAATACCCAGAAATTATTTATTTGTTTGTAATGAAATAATCAGCCCAGGCAATACATCCAAGTTATTATTTAAGTAAGAGGGAGCGACATAGTGAGTTAAAGTTATGAAAATTATTGTCGAAATTAGTTACATATCCAAGAATTATGAAAAATGATGAAATGTGAGTTACTTGATTGGTGTGTTTGTAATGATATAATAAGCCCAGACAATATATCAAATATATTATATAAGTAGGAGGGAGAGGCATAATGTGGGTTTTTAATTATAAAAATTATTGTTGTAATTAGTAACATATCCAGAATTATGAACAAAGATTAAATGTGAGTTAATCGAGTGTGTGTTTATAATAAAATAATCAGCCCAGGAAATATATCAAAGTAATTATGTAAGAGAGGGTGATAAGGATGCTTTAAATTATGAAAAATAATTGTCAAAATTAGTAACATATCCAAGAATTATGAAAAATGATATGTTATTTAATGCATTAGTGTGTTTGCAATGAAATAATCAGACCAGACAATATATCAAAGTTATTATTTTAGTAAATGGGGCGATGATGTGGGTTAAAATGATGAAAAATGATTGTCGACATAAGTAACATATCCAAGAATTATGAAAAATGACGAAATGTGAGTTGTTTGGTGTGTTTGAAATGAAATAATCATCCCAGATAATATATCAAAGTTATTATGTTTGTAGTGGGTGGTTGATAATGTGGGTTAAAAATATTAAAAATAATTGTCGAAATGTGTAACATATCAAAGAATTAAGAAAAATGATGAAGTGTGAGTTAATTGATAGTAATGTTTTTTATGAAATAATCAGCCCAGAAAATATATCAAAGTATTTTTTTAGTAAGAGAGGGCGACGAGGATGGTTTAAATTATAAAAAATTATTGTCAAAATTAGTAAGATATCCAATAATTACGAAAAATGACGAAATGTGATTTAATTGATTGGTGTGTTTATAACAAAATAATCAGCCTAGACAATATATCAAAGTTATTATATAAGTAAAGAGGAAGAAGATAAGGAGGGCTTAAATTATGAAAGATTATTGTCGAAATTAGTAACATATCCAAGAATTTCGAAAAAATGATGAAATATTAGTTAATTGATTGGTGTGTTTGTAAGGAAATAATCAGCCTAGACAATATATCAAAGTTATTATTTAGTAAAGAGGGAAGGGCGAAAATGTGGGTTAAAATTATGAAAAATGATTGTCGAAATAAGTAACATATCCAAGAATTATGAAAAATGATTAAATGTTATTTCATGCATTAGCGTGTTTGTAATAAAATAATAAGCCCAGACAATATTTCAAATTATTATTTTATTAAGAGGGGGCGATAATGTGGGTATAAATTATGAAAAATGATTGTCGAAATTAGTAACATACCCAAGAACTATGAAAAATGATGAAATGGAGGTTAATTGATTAGTGTGTGTGTAATGAAATAATCAGCCTAAAAATATATCAAAGTTATTGTTTTAGTAAGGTGTGCGATATGGTGAGTTTAAATGATGAAAAATTATTGTCAAAATTAGTACTATATCCAAGAATTATTAAAAATAAAAGTGATGAAATGTGAGTTAATTAATAGTTGTGTTTTTTATAAAATAATCAGCCGATACAATATATCAAATTTACTATTTTAGTAAAGGGAGAGGCGATAACGTGGGTTGAAATTATGCAAAATTATTGTCGAACATAGTAACATATTCAATAATTATGAAAAATGATAAAATGTGAGTTAATTGACCGGTGTGTTTGTAATGAAATAATAAGTCCATGAAATATATCAAAGTTATTATTTTAGTAAGGGGGCAGTACAGTTTTAATAAAAAAACTAGAATATGATTGTGCCTTCATTCATGCTGAACAGAACGCTCACAACGTGCCCAGCAACAATATATTGCATAGGAAAAATGCTGCTGTGGAATTTCCACAGGTCCCGCTAGTTTTTAATAAAAGCCAGTGTTAGTTAGCCATACTGAGGAGATCTTATTTGAGCTGTAAATACTATGTGCTTTTGAATATTTAGTCAGGCTTTATTTGTAGGGAAAAATATTGTTGTCCGGACAAATCCTGTACAGAGAGACCTTAGACACTCAAGGATAGTGTCTAGTAGGTATTCAAGTTATATATATATGTATATATATATATATATATATATATATATATATATATATATATATAATTTAACTAACTTTCTTGGATTCTGCATTTTTTAATTCTATGGTGGTCCACTGGACCATTCTTTTGCAAGGAAGGTTACTTTTTGTGTCGCGATTTCCACAAGTCATGCACGCATATAAACGTCATAAGTCACTGTGGTCCGATAGGTGAATGCGGTTGCCAGTAACTCTTTTCCCTTCTTTCCCCCTTCCAAGTTTCAAGTTTGAGTCTGCCTACCACGGCTAATTTCTTAATTTTTTTTCCCAGTCACACGGGCACTCGCTGCTATTTAGATTGAAAAAACTCAAGGATAGTGTCTAGTAGGTATTCAAGTTATATATATATATATATATATATATATATATATATATATATATATAATTTAACTAACTTTCTTGGATTCTGCATTTTTGAATTTTACCGTCATTGGATACTTTACCCTTCACCAGACTATCCATTCACGTGAAATCACTTTTTTATTCACCCTATTCCCTCTGCTTCATTTTTTGTTATCAAGTAAGATCTATAACTTACTTGTACTTTAATTTAACACTTTTGCAAGCAAAATCCGATCTTGCATTTTGCTAA
>NC_136508.1:92383861-92426361 GCF_053919585.1 Euprymna scolopes | reverse complement strand
ATATTTATTTATTTATATATGTGTATATATATATATATTTATTTATTTATTAACTGACATTTTTTACAATTTATGAATAAATATCAAAAATTGTTGTTTTATCTAATTACAGTGGACAAGAAAAAGACAAACCAGGAATAACATTTTAGCATGGGTAATGACCAGGGTTGCGGAGTTAGAGTTGGAGTCGGAAGGAGTCGGAGGTTTTAGCTGGAGTCGGAGTCGGATTTTCAAAAGTACAAGGAGTCGGAGTCGGATATTTTTATCCGATTCCGACTCCTTAAGTCCAATGAATTTATTTTTTTACATGGTTTTCCTGTTTGGTTTTACCAGTTTTTTTTTAAATTACATTTTCTAACCAAACAAGGCACATTGCCACTTTGATGTAGGGGGCTACTATCAGGGACATAAACTACAGGGGTATTATGTAGCGAGTTTAGCAAGGTTGCTCCAGTTCTCTCTAAACTCAATGGAGCATTTTTTAAAAGCACTGCCAGGATGAGATGCGGTCCACATGCTTTTGAGGTTTTTTGATATCGTGTACTTGAAAAGGGGTTTCAGATCATCTGGTGTGGTTTCTGTCCACAGAGGAAAATCAGGGAGGGAATGGTTTGCTGGGTCCAATAACGGGCATACATGTTAGCCTTCTCAGTTGCTGTGCAAACAACCTCATGGATAGTGGGGGTATTGTTGCTTGCCCATTATTTACTACACTATTGTAGATTTTCCAGAAATCATGAGTTCCTAATTTCTGCGCTTCAATGCGTTTCCTGGTGGTTTCAGTATATTCACTCTTAACTGTCGCTACTTCTTTCTTACATTTACTTCTAGCTTCTATATACTTTGTTTGTACAGGACTTATGCCGGATAAATCTATTGTATGTATTGTTGACTCTGGGCAATGGTAGCTGCGCAAGTAGAAGTAAACCATTGGGGAGAGTGGGGTTTACTATAGAACTTCCGTGTAGGAACATGTGCTTCAATTGCTGCTTTGAACCATTCAGTAGTCTCATTTGTGCACTATTCTGCCGGAAGAGAAAAGATATTTCCCCATGGGGCGTCTCTGATGTGATCTCTAATGGCATCCCAGTCAGCCTTATTTTAGTACGTTGTTGTTTTGAGCAATGGCTCTTCAACTTGAGGTCGAGAGTTTAGAGTGATTCTATCATTATCACAGCATGATCAGCATTCCTGAGTGGGCAATCAGCATTTGTTACACAATCCTCAGGATCTCTTGTCAGAAATAGATCCACAAATGAGGCTTGCTGGTCCTGGCGATCTGGGAAATGGGTTGGGAATGTTACTGTCTGTGTCAAGGAATGGGATATAACAAAGTTATGGATGATGCTACTAGCTGTGTTAGTGTAGTTAGAGAAGCCAAGCAAATTTCTGTGTTGGGCGTTAGAGTCACTAAATACATGTATTTGGGCGCTAGTGTCAAGGGAGAGTGCTAGATCTATGCTGTTAGAGACATGATTGATTATAGTTAAGTCCTGGGTTGATGGAGAGCAATAAAGAAAATACAGGTAGATAATGCTATGCTGTAAATTTAGTTTAAAGCATATGAAGACCTGGTCACCTGATTCTAGTTTGGATTTCCAAGACATGGGAAGGGTGTTAAAAATATAAACTCCAAGTCCGTTCCTGTTAAAGTCCTTACAACAAAGTGGAAGATAATCAGACGTTAAAGATGTTAGAGGGGATGGAGGAGTGCAAATTAGTTTCACTTAGTGCTAAGATATCCGGGGAGTTTGCTAGAAGAAATGATTCTACATCATCTAAGTTAGTTCTAAGTCCTCGGATATGTGTAAATGCAAGCCTCAAGGGAGAAGGCGTGAGTGTGTGTCTGGGTTGAACATTTTTTTGGATTGAACTGTCATTTCATTCTATTTCTTAGTTTCAGATCTAGATTGAGATGCTAAGAAAAACGGATGTGCATAGCCACCATCATACAACACGAGTAGACCATCAGTTGGCTCCTCACCCACAGGAATGTAGCCTCAGGAATGCCCACCAGAGATGAGTGCAGGGTGCTTTTCCATGCATGACATGGTACTACAAATATCCCGATATTACACAACTGATGATAGAACAGTCACTCTAAATGCTATCAAAGAGTTAGGACTCCTGTACTGTCAGTTGGAAACAGCAACCAGCAACTGTCAAACCGATACCCTCAAACCTGTCCGACAGGAGTGGCCCAGTCCAATCATGTTAGCATATATGGTAAATAAGCACTTTAAAGATGCCCAGGTACAGGAATAAAGCAAATGTAGGGGACGGCATTCATTGCCCTAGTCAGGAAACAAAGCTAAGCACTGGGCGTCTCTAATGAGTCCTTGTGGCCACACGTCTGCTCCTAGCTAATAGGCAAAGATAGAGTATGGAGTATAGATAGGCCGAGTCTATCTACTCCTTAAGCAATTTAGGTTTGCAAACCAATGATTTGATCAAGTCACCAGCTCTAGGGACGTTGTCGTCCAGGAATGAGGAGGCCTCCCTCCCCTATTTGGTGCCAAGACGTATGAGGTCAGTAGTACAGGTTTACAAATCGAAGTTTTCCTTATCCTAGATGGATGACCTAGCCAGATCTACTGGTCCATCAGCACTGAGAGTGTTTTCCCTGCACCTGGTTTCAAATCAAGGTATTTCTATGCTCCTGCATGGATAGTTAGGATTGATAGAATTAGTATCAAAGAATTAATATCTGCTTTGAAGTTACACTCCTCAGAATAGGATTAAGATTGGTTACGTTTTTAAAGGAGGTATGTATGAGTATGGGGTGTAGATTAAAGATGAATATCTACTAGGGTTAAGAAAAGATCAAATATGGTTTGTGGATTAGTGACTAATTGGAAAATTATAGTATAAGGGTTAGGGTACGTTTCGAAATGTGGTTTAGGTGTGACAATATTAGGATAGGACTCTGGTCTGAAAGAGTTAACAGACCGTAAGTACTTGGCTGGGTTACTAGGTACAGAACAGATTTGGATGGCGGTAGCCATTGCCGATCCTGGGTAAATAAAATAAGATAAGAAATTGAAATGAATGGCCGAGGAAAAAGAATTTGACGAGACAAATGCTGAATTAGCCAAATTCATAGATAATGACTGTTTGAAAAGACTTTCGTTTTTCCTGGGACGTATGTTCCCGTATTGATAAGAAGTTGAGATGGATGACCGAGGAAATAGAATTTGACGAGACAGATGCTGAGTTGGCCAAAATTATAGATAATGGCTGTTTTGAAAAAGGGACTTTTTTCCGTTTTTCTGGGACATATGTTCCCGTGTTGATATAATTAATGGCCCGGAGAAGAGCCATTGCGACAATGTTGTTTTGAGAAAGATATTTTAGGAAAAGATTGTCGGCCAGAAGTTACAATAAGCCGACGCGTGTTGACAGGTAATGGCCACATGGCGGCCACTGAATAATGTTGTTTGGAGAAACTGTATTTCCTTGCGGAAATAGATAAAGAAATATTAATTAGTATTAATATAGACCCCGCCGTTCACCCACATATCCGAGGATCTAAGGTGAAGAAGTAGAGAAACGCCAGGGTGACGTCACTGGGAATAGTGAGAGGATTAATTCCAAGGTGGTTGGAGAATCAGGACCAGCCCCTAGCATACGTCACTGGGAATAGTAAGAGGATCGACTCCACGGTAATTGGAGGTGAGGGGACCGCCCCTCGAGTTATGACGCAAATAACCATTAAGAGGGAATTTCCCTCCGTACCGAGAGTTTTGGTTACCTAAGCAGATTTATACGATAAGAGCCTTGAGTAATGTAATTTGGCAAGAAAATGACATTTGAAAGGAATTGCCAAGCAAGGTTTTATTATTTAAACACCCCGTTTTACGGATCTGCGCGCACTTTCGAACTGGTCAGCCAGCCTCCCGGTCGGTTAGATTGAGAAACGAATTTACCATCCTAATCGTTGCCGATCATTTTTCCAAAGACCAGCTGCCTTGAGATCGGAACCCAGCCGAGTCGCCATATTACCAATTACACACTCACTCCCTTCGTTCGACTGTGCAGTTATTGAACATTGAAAAAACACAGGATAAAGATTTCTTTTATTATCTACATATATAAAACAGCGTTCTGTTTTATTTTACTTTTGTGCCAGCGTCTCCGGTCGTCCGTGTGTTTAACCTTTTTCCTTGCAGGTGTGAAACGTTGCTGCCTTACACTTAAAAGAACACAACGTGGGGTGGGGCAGTGTATGGTCACTTCACTGGAGGAACTCGAGCTGTCTGGAACCTGCGTGCGGACAGCGAAGGTAGACCGGTGGACGATTGTCGACGAGTCAACGCCAAAGACGATCAACGCTGACCACTCGACCGAAGAAGAACAACAATAACAACCTCTACGCGGAGGCGCCGTGGTACATATTGGTGCCGTTATGAACCAGGATTCGACCCTTGGGGGAATCCGACGCGAAACAGTCAGAGAATTCGAATCAACACTTGAGACATTCAACCGTGAAGCGACTCAGCACGTGAGGAACACCAGCCACAAGAGAACAGCGACAGGTAGGACACCTTTTGGTTTCCCCTTTTGATTATTTTTTTTTGTTATTATTTTTGTTTCATCTGGGATAGAGCTCGCCGTGCCTTGTCGCTTGTTTGTTTGTTTTTTTTCCAGCTATTGAGAAAATAGTGTTGTTTCTTTTTGATTATTGTTGTTAGGAAAATTTTGTTGTTTTTTTTATTATTATTATTGCGAATTGAAGGTCTTATTGTTTGTTGTTTTGGATATTGTTGCTAAGGGAATCTTATAGGAACAATGAGTAGGGACGGATCGATAGAGACAGATGTGCCTGGGGTGGAGGAAATAACCAGGGAGTTTAAGACGATACTAACGAATGTGAGAATGCCTTCGTTTGGAGGGGACCCGTTGAAGTTGAACGATTGGCTAAAGGCCATTAGAAAAAAAGAGATAGTGTATAGTCTGTCGGGAAGAGAGTTGGTTCTGCTGGCATTTGAGACAGCAGAGGGGTTAGTGTCCGATTTTATAGACAAGGAGTTGAGTGAGGATCCAGGGATAACCTGGACTCAGCTTCAAGAAAAACTAAAAATGGAATATGCGGGAGAGCCGTCCGCAATTCAGGCCATGAGGAGCCTGGGGCAGGTTAGGCAACGAGAGGGAGAATCGTTTGCCGAACTGGCCGAAAGAATCAAGGGATTGACACTGTTGGCCTTCCCTGAAGATGAAATCCGGGCGAAGCCTGTGCTTCAGACCCGGATGGCTGACTGTTTTATAGATGCCCTCTTAGATGAGGACATCAAGAGAGAGGTCTTAAAGGATAGACCTGACGATGTAGCCAGGTGTGTACAGATGGCCAGACAGAGTGTGAGTGTGATAGAGAGGGCACGTGATGGGGGATCAGGGGCAAGGAAAACCCCAAAAGAAAGGCAGAAAGTTTACAGACCTCCAGTAGGGAGGGGAGTGGGATATAGGCGGCAGGAAAATTGGGAGGAAGAGGCTGACCCAAGGCGCCAGAATCGGTCAAGATGGCGTGGGTTCCATGATCCACCCCAGAGACGCTCCGGACTGATATGTTGGCAGTGTCGGGGAGAGGGTCATCGCTCCATGGAGTGTCCATCGAGGGACAATGGAGGAGGAAGACCATTAGACAGACCCCCTGAGAGAAGGAAAGAGCCTTCCTCAATTAAGCCCCTCTCTAAACAGAGAAACCAGGGAAACGGGAAGGGGCTGCCCCCTCGGAACTAAAAGGGAGGGTAGCCCAGTGTAATACAATTAGAAAGTGTTGGTCTTGTGGTCAGACTGACCACGTAGCCAGAGTTTGCAAAAGAAAGAGATGTTGGCTGTGTCGAGGAGTGGGTCACTTGAAAAAGACTTGCCGTGAAAAGGAAAATTGGGAGAAACTCTTATTGCCAGCTCCTATGTCGCGTGTGTGGAAATCTAGGAAAAGGAAGAATAGAGCAACGGTCTATTCGGCACTGACAGAGCTGAGCGAATTAAGTTGTGAAGCCTATGTTCAAGGTCTTAAAGTAAAGGCCTTGATCGATACGGGCGCTTCAGTCTCACTAGTGAATAGTGAGGTGATAAAGAGGTTGAGAGTTAAACGGACTCTGTTACAACCCGATCTGGATGTGAGCCAGGCCGATGGCAGCCAGATGAGGCTAGATGGGAGGATATTATGTCCCATAAAGGTAGGGGGTGTAGAAGTTGATCACACCCTGTATGTGGCTCCAGATGTGTGTGAAGAATTAATCCTAGGAGAGGATTGGTTGAAAGCCCGAAGAGCTCGGCTGGAGTTTGAACCAGCAAAGCTAATTTTGGATAAGGTGGAAGTTCCTTTGGGAGGACAGGAAATTGGTACTCTGGTGGTAGTAGCGAACAAAGATACAAAGATACCCCCGAGGGTGGTGGTATCCTGTGAAGGTCAGATAAGGGGTATGGGGTTGGATGGTGAGACCCATCAAATAATACCTGTAGATAAATACCGTGATAATGAAGAAGGAATAATGCTGTGTGAATCAGTAGTGCAGGGGGAGGAGATAATCCCTGTGCTGATAGCTAATACGTCCGGTAAAACCGTAAAAATACTGAAGGGTGAGGAGATGGGGTACGCCTTACCACTACGTAACGTTAGTCAAATACGGTGGGACAGGAAGGAAAGAAAAGAATTGACAGAACTTAGGGACGAGGAGATAATAGTGCCTGAGAGATATCGAAATAGAGTGAGAGATCTGTTAAAAAGAAATCGAGATGTGGTGGCTAATGATGATAAAGAATTGGGACAGACTCAGACTGTCTCAATGAAAATTGATACGGGAAATAATCAGCCTATAAGGTTAAAGCCCTATAGGACTCCCATTCATAAGAGAGAAGTCGATGAACAGCCGCTGATGTCAATTGCTGGAGATAGAACCAGTGGAAGTGATTGGGAGTCAGAGGATGAGATACCTCTTGCCCAACTTCGTGAGAGGTGGCAGAAAGAAAAAGAGATACCCATTAAATATCGGTTGAGGGGAGCCAAGAATGCTGAGCCCCCAAAATTAGATTGAGTGAGGAGGTATTGCAAAGTAGACGTGTCTTGGATCGGTTGGGGTTGGCGGTGCTCGGATAGGCTGGTGGGTGGAGAGGGCCCCTCTATTCATTTTGCTTCGGGCGTGGTGGATCTCATCTGGTCCTTGACTTTGTCTCGAAATAAATTACCTGTGTTATAGAGAATTTTAGCTGGCTAGGGAAGGACAAACACTTAATAAAGAAAAAAAGAAAAAAGGTGTACGCAAGTGAAGAATGAATTGTTCTTGCATCTCGTTGCAGGAATGGACCGAAGAATTTTGCTGATGATTGTGATTGCGATTTGCTCGGCAAATGCGTGGAGGAATGAACGAAATACTATCTTTAAGAAAGTTAGTGAAGTCATAATTACCAGGTCGAAGTGGCTGATTACCTTAGTGGTGGACCTTAAACCTTACAGGATGCTGTTGGACGGGTTAAAAGATGAGATCATTGCACTGGATAAGGCCAGAGCACGAGTAGTCAGTAACTATGTACAGGAGGAAGGGTACATGAAGCTATTATCTTCCTTAGAGCAAGAAGCTAGGGTTATGGAATATCAATGGAAGGGGATGAATTTGTATCTAAAAAGCATTGGGCTGTTACAAGCTAGATCGAAGAGGGCAGTAATTCCTATAGTGGGAAAAGCGTTAAGTGTGTTATTCGGCACAGTATCTGAGGATGATGTGAAAACTATCAGGCGAAAGTTGCTTGATGAGGAAAAGAATCAGAAAACTTTAGCTCAGGTGGCTAGAGATAGCGTATCGATATTAAATGTCACGAGAATGGAATTAGCCAAAAACCGAGTACACATAAATTGGTTAACGAGAAATCTACGAGAGTTACAAGGACAATTATCTAATATTACTGAGTCAATGAAATCGGAATTGCAAGAGGTAAGCAGTTTTATGCAGCAGTATTTCCAATTGTTGTCAATTACAGCTAGGGTGCGACAAACTAGCCAGTCATTGATAACCCTATTAGAGCATGTTAGAGCCCAGTTAGATTCACTATCCTTGGGGCATCTATCACCTAGTATAGTGACCCCAAGCTATCTGAAGGCAATACTGATAAAAATACAGACCGAACTACCTCATCATTTACGTTTACCTGTAGATCCTACAGAGGAGTTATGGAAATACTATAATGCATTGGGTTGTGTGACCCTGATAGAAAACGAGAAGCTAATAATAGTAATGTCAGTTCCGTTATTGGATAGAGACAGTACGTTCGAAATATATCAGATAATAAATCTTCCCATTCCCTATCCTAAAGCAGACCAGAAGCTGGGGGCTGTGGCAAGATATAGGTTGGAAACTGAGTACATAGCTTTGAACTTGGCAAGGACTAAGTTCATGATGTTACCTGAGAGAGAAGCAAGCCAATGCAGCGCTGATGCATTGAAGACTTGTACTTCTACCAGCCCCATATATGTGGCTGGTAATTATGAATTATGTGTGTTAGAACTGTTTAAGGGAGATAAGGAGGGCATTAGGAGGAATTGTCAAGTGGAAATCTTGGCTGATGTGGTATTACCACAAGCAATTAGTGTATCGGATGGAGTCTGGGCGGTAGCAACCCAGGGAGAAATAGAATTATCTATGGTTTGTAAGGGTAAGACTACGAGAACAATAAGGGCGATGCCCCCATTAACAATGGTAGAGTTGCCATTAGGTTGTTCTGCATTTGGAACGTCCATGTCTCTCCCACCTTATTACCAAGCTGAGGAGAAGTTTGAAAGGGAAAAGTCCTTTGGGAAATTAATGGGAAATAATCTCAGTGGTTGGGCAGAATTGTGGGAACCGATAGTAAAAAGATTCCCTGATGCAACATTGAGTAAGATTGCCGAAATACTGAAGCCTATAGAGAAGATGGGATTTGAACAATTAAGAGATAAATTGAATACTGTAGGAAAAACCAGTATAGGCTGGATTGGTGGTACCAATATCTTGTTGAGTTGGTCGGCCGTGATTGGAACTTTGATTATTATAATCCTGGTAATATTAGTGGTACGAGCACTAATGAAGCATAGAGAATTAATGATAAAACGCAGGGCGATTGCGAGTGCTCTCCTGGGTGGAACAGGGGAGACAATTGGTGTTCTATTTGAAAAGAATGCAGAAGAAGTGGAAATTAAATCTTCGGGTGGAATTGTGACCACCCCTGATTCGAGAAAGACAATTGAAAAAGACAAAGCAACTAAAAGAGACAGACCCTGAGTGGTGAACAGTTGCAATAATTAGTAAGAGGTGTTGAGAGCCTCTGATCTTGCATGCGAAACCCTTTTGAAAAAAAAGAGAAAAGACTTAAAAGAGCCAGATAATGCATGATGGATAACCATTGGTAATCAGAGTAATTAGTAAGAGGTGTTGAGAGCCTCTGATCTTGCATGTGGAGACATTGAAAAAAAATATACAGGACAATTACTCATTGAGAACTTTTTTGCATGAATTGGATATTGACAAGCATTGTAATTTGATTGTTGTGTCAATTATGGCTAATTGACAAAAATGAAGGGGAGTGATGTGACAATATTAGGATAGGACTCTGGTCTGAAAGAGTTAACAGACCGTAAGTACTTGGCTGGGTTACTAGGTACAGAACAGATTTGGATGGCGGTAGCCATTGCCGATCCTGGGTAAATAAAATAAGATAAGAAATTGAAATGAATGGCCGAGAAAAAAGAATTTGACGAGACAAATACTGAATTAGCCAAATTCATAGATAATGACTGTTTGAAAAGACTTTCGTTTTTCCTGGGACGTATGTTCCCGTATTGATAAGAAGTTGAGATGGATGACCGAGGAAATAGAATTTGACGAGACAGATGCTGAGTTGGCCAAAATTATAGATAATGGCTGTTTTGAAAAAGGGACTTTTTTCCGTTTTTCTGGGACATATGTTCCCGTGTTGATATAATTAATGGCCCGGAGAAGAGCCATTGCGACAATGTTGTTTTGAGAAAGATATTTTAGGAAAAGATTGTCGGCCAGAAGTTACAATAAGCCGACGCGTGTTGACAGGTAATGGCCACATGGCGGCCACTGAATAATGTTGTTTGGAGAAACTGTATTTCCTTGCGGAAATAGATAAAGAAATATTAATTAGTATTAATATAGACCCCGCCGTTCACCCACATATCCGAGGATCTAAGGTGAAGAAGTAGAGAAACGCCAGGGTGACGTCACTGGGAATAGTGAGAGGATTAATTCCAAGGTGGTTGGAGAATCAGGACCAGCCCCTAGCATACGTCACTGGGAATAGTAAGAGGATCGACTCCACGGTAATTGGAGGTGAGGGGACCGCCCCTCGAGTTATGACGCAAATAACCATTAAGAGGGAATTTCCCTCCGTACCGAGAGTTTTGGTTACCTAAGCAGATTTATACGATAAGAGCCTTGAGTAATGTAATTTGGCAAGAAAATGACATTTGAAAGGAATTGCCAAGCAAGGTTTTATTATTTAAACACCCCGTTTTACGGATCTGCGCGCACTTTCGAACTGGTCAGCCAGCCTCCCGGTCGGTTAGATTGAGAAACGAATTTACCATCCTAATCGTTGCCGATCATTTTTCCAAAGACCAGCTGCCTTGAGATCGGAACCCAGCCGAGTCGCCATATTACCAATTACACACTCACTCCCTTCGTTCGACTGTGCAGTTATTGAACATTGAAAAAACACAGGATAAAGATTTCTTTTATTATCTACATATATAAAACAGCGTTCTGTTTTATTTTACTTTTGTGCCAGCGTCTCCGGTCGTCCGTGTGTTTAACCTTTTTCCTTGCAGGTGTGAAACGTCGCTGCCTTACACTTAAAAGAACACAACGTGGGGTGGGGCAGTGTATGGTCACTTCACTGGAGGAACTCGAGCTGTCTGGAACCTGCGTGCGGACAGCGAAGGCAGACCGGTGGACGATTGTCGACGAGTCAACGCCAAAGACGATCAACGCTGACCACTCGACCGAAGAAGAACAACAACAACAACAACCTCTACGCGGAGGCGCCGTGGTACATAGGTGTTAGTTTTCAAGTAAAGATAATCACCAGTACTTTATCTCATCTAATAAAAAAAGATAGTTGCTAGTTAATACAGATTACTTATAATCTGGGCACAAACTGTGGCTATTAGTTATCTATTTCATAGATATTCTTAAAGTATAAATATAGGTTAAGCTAATGTATCCCTTAGCAATAGAAATGTATAGATGTTTAGAATTTATCGATTTTGAAAAGGTCAGCCTACGAAAGTTTAGGACCGGAATCTAAACCCTCCTTCCAAGGTATGTGCAAAGTATGTGATTTTATATCAGCTTGGGGAGAAGAGCAATTGTTTTTTTTGTCCAGTTGAATATCTACTAGGGTTAAGAAAAGATCAAATATGGTTTGTGGATTAGTGACTAATTGGAAAATTATAGTATAAGGGTTAGGGTACGTTTCATAATTTGCTTTAGGTGTTAGTTTTCAAGTAAAGATAATCACCAGTACTTTATCCCATCAAATGTAAGTAAGATATAGTTGCTAGTTAATATAGATCACTTATAATCTGGGCACAAACTGTTTGGTTTGTTGTCCAGTTGAAACAGGAGAGATAATATAACTTACAAGAATACAGCATTAATATACAATATAGATATACAGGGACTTGAGGAGGATTTAAGAGTATAAGAATTTTTAATGTTTATCATGCAAAACAGACAGGAAGGCGTCTTGGAGGCAAAGCATTATCCCTTTAAAGCAGACATTTAGAAATAACATTTGTGCCAGTTATTTTAGTAACATACATCAGTAACAATATACATGTGGCCAGTAAAGGCCTTATATTTAAACATTACACTTAGTCATAGAATGATAAATTATGATTTCCAAAAAGAGGGAAGCAGTATAAGTAAATAAGTATATTTTGTACTGTAATGCTTCCACTTCATCAAGATATTTTGGTCTGTCAGATCACTGCAAATCCTGTCTGGACAGCTGTTTTAGTTTTGGTTATGATATCACACATGATCAATGAAAATTCTGTCTTTGAGTGTGATCACTGTGGATTACATTGGATAGCAATCGGATTGTAGTCTGAAAGTTATCCAGTTACTGAATCAATTTGGCAATTGGATTAGCCGGGATCGATCCGGAATTACAATGTTATCTCCCCCACCCCCAAAAAATAATGGGCATAAATCTATAAGAAGCAATCCATGGCACTATAGCACTTTATAGTCTTTTCCTTTTTTTTTTTACATAGGAGTCATTACTTATCAGGGGCCAAAAGTCACTCGAGGATACAGGTTGATGAGTGTACAGAAGTCAATGGCACAATATCCTAGTAATCGTTAATAGTGGAAATTTGATAAATTGGATTACTTAAGGGGATGGCTCATCAAGAATTTGTTTATGTTGGACTTGAATATGATAAAATTGTAGTCAGCTGGAAAGTAGGCAAATGGAAGAGAGTTCCACAGGCGTGCAGTTCTAAGAAAGAAGCTTTGTTCATGGAATCTACGTTTAGGATTAGGCACAGAAAAAGAGTGGAGGAAATTACTGATAGTGGTTTCAGCTAGACGAGTGTTTTTTATGAAAGTTTGGCGAGGGGCGACCAGAGATTGGAGCTAAGACAGCCACCTCTCATGAAAATAGTGATAGAGTAAAGACAGGCTCGTAACGTCTCTTCTGTGGGAACGAGGTTGCAGGGAAGAGAAAAGGCACCCCTACCAGGTTACGAAGTCTATTTTGAATTTTGTTGAAGCATGATTAGAGTTTTCCAGCAGCTTCTGCCAAGATGTGGCAACAGTACTCCATCTGTGGATGAACCTGACTCTTACTTAGGTTAGAATTGCATCAGCAGTGAGATATCTACTGGAGTACTGGAAGGATCCCATTTTTCCAGCCCAGAATCTTGTCAAAACATAGAGCCTCTCCAAGACGAGAGCCATTCATTTAAATTGATGCCAGATAGATCAGAACGTTGATGATATAAAGATAAAAGCTTGGTTTTAGATGCATTAAAATTAACCAGCCCCATTGAACCACCTGCTCCAGATCAGAGGAGAGAGAATCAGAGAGAACTTGGTCATTTACGGCCTTTGATGTGTTGACATAGATGGTAATGTCGTCAGCATATTTATCTTAGGATGTGATTTGGAAGATTATTGATGCAGATCAGGAAGAGAGTTGGGCCCAAGATGGGCAACTGACGGACTCTGGCATTAATACTGTGAGCTTCTGATTTCTGCCCATCAACCACTACTCTTGTGAGCCTATCAGAGAGAAATGATTTAATAATTTAGAAAACATTTCCAGTTATACCGTAGCTGGAGATCTATTGAAGTAGGCCTTAGTGCCATACTCTATCAAAGTTCTTTGATATGTCAAGAGCAATTGCCCTTGAAAGGAAGCCTCTGTCGAGAGATTCCCTAATCCTATGAGATATAACTGTAAGCACATCTGCTGTAGATCTAGCAGAACGGAAACCATATTGCATGTCACTAAGAAGGTTATTTTTGCTGAGATGTTACTACTTCTCCGTTTCTGGCTGAAGCTTTTTCAGCACTATAATTGAAATGCCATCAGGGTCAGTTGCTTTACTGGAATCAAGTTTTTTGATTAGCTTGGCAACATCACACAGATATTTATATGTCGCATAGTGTGTTTTCTGATAAAAGAGGAAATACGAGGGGTTGGCGGCCTTAGTCGCATAGGGTATAATTAGTTGCAAAGTTCTTGGCAAAGAGTTTGGCTTAGTCTGATGCTGACGAGATTACCTCAGGTCCATTGATGATGGTTGGGATAGAGCACATTATTCTGTTCAGGATCCTGTTTGTTATTTGCCAAAACTGGTGGTAACCAAGCCCCTGCTTAGCTACTTTGGACTTAACGGACTGAGCATACAACTCTCTCACATTCTTTATTACTCTTTTACAGTGATTGCTGGCATTCCTAGAATCGGCTTTAGTTTCGGTACATCTTCCTGTTTTGCCTTTGATCCTCTTTCCATAAAGGCAATATTATCTTTTTAAAAATTGTTCTGTATAATATTTGTCTTTACTTTCCTCTCCTGAAGAGAAGCGTTTGGCTTCGAAATGCCATGGCCTAAAGATGTTTCCCTTAATTTGCCTTTAAAATAGATATTGCTAAAAAATTAATTTATTTTATTGTATTATTTTATTCCATTTCTATATTCCGTACTATCTACCCACTTGAAACTATTTTCCCAGATTTTTCTCGCATGTCATCTTGTTTGTAATATATTAGTAATAGTTAGCAATATATGTAATATATTAGTAATAGTTAGCAATATATGTAATATATTAGTAATAGTTAGCAATATATGTAATATATTAGTAATAGTTAGCAATATATGTATTATATTAGTAATAGTTAGCAATATATGTAATATATTAGTAATAGTTAGCAATATATGTAATATATTAGTAATAGTTAGCAATATATGTAATATATTAGTAATAGTTAGCAATATATGTAATATATTAGTAATAGTTAGCAATATATGTAATATATTAGTAATAGTTAGAAATATATGTATTATATTAGTAATAGTTAGATATATATGTAATATATTAGTAACAGTTAGCAATATATGTAATATATTAGTAATAGTTAGCAATATATGTAATATATTAGTAATAGTTAGCAATATATGTAATATATTAGTAATAGTTAGCAATATATGTAATATATTAGTAATAGTTAGCAATATATGTAATATATTAGTAATAGTTAGCAATATATGTAATATATTAGTAATAGTTAGCAATATATGTATTATATTAGTAATAGTTAGCAATATATGTAATATATTAGTAATAGTTAGCAATATATGTAATATATTAGTAATAGTTAGCAATATATGTAATATATTAGTAATAGTTAGCAATATATGTTAAATATTAGTAATAGTTAGCAATATATGTAATATATTAGTAATAGTTAGCAATATATGCAATATATTAGTAATAGTTAGCAATATATGTAATATATTAGTAATAGTTAGCAATATATGCAATATATTAGTAATAGTTAGCAATATATGCAATATATTAGTAATAGTGAGCAATATATGTAATATATTAGTAATAATTAGCAATATATGTATTATATTAGTAATAGTTAGCAATATATGTATTATATTAGTAATAGTTAGCAATATATGTAATATATTAGTAATAGTTAGCAATATATGTAATATATTAGTAATAGTTAGCAATATATGTAATATATTAGTAATAGTTAGCAATATATGTAATATATTAGTAATAGTTAGCAATATATGTAATATATTAGTAATAGTTAGCAATATATGCAATATATTAGTAATAGTTAGCAATATATGCAATATATTAGTAATAGTATGCAATATATGTAATATATTAGTAATATTTAGCAATATATGTAATATATTAGTAATAGTTAGCAATATATGTAATATATTAGTAATAGTTAGCAATATATTTAATATATTAGTAATAGTTAGCAATATATGTAATATATTAGTAATAGTTAGCAATATATGTAATATATTAGTAATAGTTAGCAATATATGTAATATATTAGTAAAAGTTAACAATATATGTAATATATTAGTAATAGTTAGCAATATATGTAATATATTAGTAATAGTTAGCAATATATGTAATATATTAGTAATAGTTAGCAATATATGTAATATATTAGTAATAGTTAGCAATATATGTAATATATTAGTAATAGTTAGCAATATATGTATTATATTAGTAATAGTTAGCAATATATTTAATATATTAGTAATAGTTAGCAATATATGTAATATATTAGTAATAGTTAGCAATATATGTAATATATTTGTAAAAGTTAACAATATATGTAATATATTAGTAATAGTTAGCAATATATGTAATATATTAGTAATAGTTAGCAATATATGTAATATATTAGTAATAGTTAGCAATATATGTAATATATTAGTAATAGTTAGCAATATATGTATTATATTAGTAATAGTTAGCAATATATTTAATATATTAGTAATAGTTAGCAATATATGTAATATATTAGTAATAGTTAGCAATATATGTAATATATTAGTAATAGTTAGCAATATATGTAATATATTAGTAATAGTTAGCAATATATGTAATATATTAGTAATAGTTAGCAATATATGTAATATATTAGTAATAGTTAGCAATATATGTAATATATTAGTAATAGTTAGCAATATATGTAATATATTAGTAATAGTTAGCAATATATGTATTATATTAGTAATAGTTAGCAATATATTTAATATATTAGTAATAGTTAGCAATATATGTAATATATTAGTAATAGTTAGCAATATATGTAATATATTAGTAATAGTTAGCAATATATGTAATATATTAGTAATAGTTAGCAATATATGTAATATATTAGTAATAGTTAGCAATATATGTAATATATTAGTAATAGTTAGCAATATATGTAATATATTAGTAATAGTTAGCAATATATGTATTATATTAGTAATAGTTAGCAATATATTTAATATATTAGTAATAGTTAGCAATATATGTAATATATTAGTAATAGTTAGCAATATATGTAATATATTAGTAATAGTTAGCAATATATGTAATATATTAGTAATAGTTAGCAATATATGTAATATATTAGTAATAGTTAGCAATATATGTATTATATTAGTAATAGTTAGCAATATATTTAATATATTAGTAATAGTTAGCAATATATGCAATATATTAGTAATAGTTAGCAATATATGTAATATATTAGTAATAGTTAGCAATATATGTAATATATTAGTAATAGTTAGCAATATATGTAATATATTAGTAATAGTTAGCAATATATGTAATATATTAGTAATAGTTAGCAATATATACACAATAGAAAAATTGGAAATACGCATCTCTTTTTTTGTATTTATCCGCTTTGGTTAATGAATTTCTATGTTTTAAATTATCAATACAGAAATCGAAATTATATCGTTTCAATTAAATAAAAGAAGGAAGTATTAAAATCAAAGCACACATTTGGCTCTTAAGGCAGATCCTCTCTCCCTCCCTCTCTCAAATAAATGCTAATCTCTGCACCCCAATTCATTCCACGTGGAGACACTGATCTTTTAGCTAGACCAACATGGGTCACTCGAAGAACACCAAGTTAAGTGCATCTATATATCTGTGTTGTGTGGAACCTCTTTATGTAGATCTAGTTCCACCATTTCTTTTGTTTTCTTTGCTTTATAATCTCTTACATATTCAAATAATTATTAATATCATATTCACTTATTTTAAAACAAATTAGTTGCTAGAGCAGATTGGTTTTCTCACAGTACTTGAAAGATAAAATTTTAAATGTTAGAGGGGAATCTATCTCCAATCCTGCGCTTATTTATGAAGAATAGAGAAAAACTTTAAAGTAAGATACTCAATATCTTCATCCATGTAGGGGCGCAGAAATACCTGGTGTAGAAACCAAGTGCATGGTTAATCTTTTTGGTGTGATAGACGCATAGATCTTGTCAGATCATCTATTTAAGAGAAAGAAATCTCTGATAACAAAACTGAGAGAGTCATGGTTGACAACCTTCCTTGAGCTGGTGACTCAAACAAATTCCCGGCTTGCAAACATAACTTGCTTAAGGAATAGATAAGCTCTTCCCATCGCCAGCTTTCACACTTCTTTGCCTATTAGCCAGGCCAGAGATACAATACCAGGGACTCACCAGAGCCACCCTGTGCTTGGCCTTATTTCCTGACTAGGACATTGAACTCCGTTCCTGTATTCCCTATTTTAAATTTCTCTCTTTCTCTCAGAAACTGAGAAAATTTGCTTGCATGCTACTTGTGCTCACTAGACTTGTTTGGGCCGGTCTTGTCTGAGAGGTTGAGGGTAACTGATTGACAGCTTGCTGCTGTTTCCGACTGACAGTACAGGAGCCCTAACTCTTTGGTCATGCTTAGACTGGCTGCTCTATCATCAGATGTATAATATCAGGATAGTTGTAGTGCCATGTCGCACATGGAAAGGGACCCTGCTGCTATATCTGGTTGACTTTCATGAGACCACACATTCTAGACTAGACTCGGCTAATGAACCACTGTATGCATATACTTGGCGTCAAAACAGGCCCACTTTGCTCAACACTCTTCTCCATAACTAACATTAAATAAAAACATAATTAAATGACAACCCAAACAAATATCACGATAAAACCAGACAACCACCAAAACAAAACCAATTTGTCTCCACCCTTGAGGCTCGCTTTCACAAATATCGGTTTAGGGGTAATCTAGATGATGTAGAGTCTGACATTTTAGTAAACTTCCCAGATATATTAGCATTAAATGAAACAAACTTACACTTCAATCCCCTCCAACTACTTTAACATGACAGGATACCTCCCTCTTTGCCGTAAGGACTCGGATAGATGTATGCATGCACTTAGAGTTTATATTCGTAGCACTCTCCCTTAAACTAGAGAGAAAAATCTTGAATCAGATGACCAGGCTTTTATGTGCTTTCGACTAACATTTCATCACTGCGTTAGCTACTTATATTTTCTCTGCCGTTTTTTCTCAAGTAAGGATTTTACCTTAATCGATCATGTCTCTGATAGTATAGATGCAGCACTTTCTTTGGATAGTAATGCCCAAATACATGCGTTTGGTGACTTTAATGTCCACCATAAAAATTGGTTTGATTTCTCAGGTTACACAGATGCAGCTGGACGCTCCACTTATAGCTTCTCTATAGACCATTTCCCATAGACAGTAATGTTTCCAACTGGCCTACCAGATCGTGAACCTCAGTAGGCTTCATTTCTAGACATATTCCTCACTACAGTACCTGAGGTTTGTGTGACTAACGCCCACAGTCAACTTGGAAATGCAGACCACCTAGTGGTATCAGTTGACATCACATTTAAATCCCAACCTCAAGGTGAGGAATCATTGCTCAAAACCACAAGGTACTACAACAGGGCTTACTGGAAAACAATTAAAGAACACATCCGAGATGCCCCATGAACCGATATCTTCTCTCTTCCTGCTGAACAGTGTGTCAACTGAATGGTGCAAAGCGGGAATTGAAGCACATGTTCCCACACGGAAGTATTATAGCAAGCCGCACACACCCCCATGGTTCACTACAGATTGTGCGGCTGCTATGGGCCAAAGACAGCATGCATTCTGCCAGTTTGTATGTCATCAATCAAATACAAATAGGCAAAATTCGTAAATGCTAGAAATCATTGTAAGAGAGAAATAGTGACAGCCAAAAGAAAGCATGCTGAAATAATCAGGGAACACATAGAATCGCCAAAGATAGGAACGCATGATTTTTTAAAACTCTATACTAATGTACTGAATACAGAACAATCAGTAATTCTTCCACTGAGCAACAACCAGAAGGTTGCATGCACGGTAACGGTCAAGGCAGAACTGCTGTCCTGACGATTGCCTCTAACTCCACATTAGAGCAAACAAATAACTCCCTCCCAAATTTCCCTATGTAGACTGAAGCCACATTAGATGATGTAAAAATCCTCCCTTCTCATGTCTGCAATATCATAAAAAACTTAGACACCTCAAAAGCGTGTGGGCCTGATCTCATCTCTGCTATACTAATTAATAAATGTTTAACTGAGCTAGCCCTCATACTTTTCAAGATCTACAATAAATGCCTGGCTGAATCTTGCTTCCCTAATAGCTGGAAGATGGCCTCTGTGGTAGACCCTCTCAATTATCGCCCCATTAATCTCTTCCCCCTCTTCACTAAAATCTTTGAGACCTTAATTAACCAAACACTAGTTCACCACCTCGCAAAAGCAAATCTTCTCTCTGACAAACAGTATGGATTCAGGCAATGTCGTTCTACTGCATATATTTTAACATTTATCTGTGAATGCATTTACCATGTACTAGATAAAGCGGGTGGAGGCGCAGCTGTAGCCCTTGATACATCCAAGGCCTTTGACAAAATCTGGCACAAAGGGCTGCTAATGAAAATTAAATTGTATGTTATAACTGGATGTATACCAAATATAATTAGATCCATCTTAGACAATAGAAGCATACATGTTGTCATTGATAGACGTACATCCAAGCAGCATAACATTAACACGGGAGTGTCTCAGGGGTCGATCCTTGGACCATTATTATTCCTGATATTCAAAAACGACCTCCCTGATAATATTGTGTCCGAGATGGGTATATTTGCTGATGATACAATGCTCTATAACATGCATTAGGGAAGAACAGATGTAGATAAATCTAAGACAATGGCAGAATCATTAGAAAATGACCTCCAGACCATAGTTGAATGGGGATGCAAATGGATGGTAATATTTAATGCTAGTAAAACTAAGCTGCTCTCCTTTAACAATTACAAAATGCTTCTCAAACCGCCTATATCGATGAAAAATAACATCCTACCTGAGAATTCTACCTTCAAACTCCTTTTCTGGGACTATTTTACCATATTTTACTTTGTGCACAATATGAACTGGAACAAATACCCAGAGGACATTGCAAAGACTGATGCAAAAATGGTGGGTTCCCTCTATCAAGCTAGAAGACTACTCACACCTGAGAGTATCCCATACCTCTACAAGGCCACCATTCGCTCATGCATGGAGTATTGTTGCCACATCTGGGCTGGTGCATCTGCCACTAGCCTCTGCATCTTGGATAGGTTCCAAATGAAAGTTATCAATCTAATTGGTCCCACTTTATCAACTAAGCTTCAGCTCTTGTCCCATCGTCACAATGTTGCATCTCTGTGCATGTTTTAATGGAATGTGTTCTGATGAACTCGTTGCACTTGTATCGTGTACATATCCCAAACAAACCCGTTTAGTAATAAGCAATCACTGTTGAAGTCCCTAGATGCCAAAACGCTTTCTATTCTAATAGTCTCTTCCCTTGAACAGCTAAACTTTGGAATTTCTTTCCTGCTACCAGCTTTCCTGGTCGTACTGATATGCAGAAGTTTAAATGTAACATAAACCGACATCTTGCTAATCTTTCCTAGACATGGTCCCAAAAAAGTAGCCTTTTTCGTCCAAGTAGTTATATGCCTTGTTAGGGGTTAACGTGAATAAAACAAATAAATGAATGAATAAAGCTGGTTGAGTGTACATGTGAGTATATTTATCATACAAGTGAATGCTAAACATAAAAAATGATAGACATGACAAGTAAGTATTATTAATTATGCATGCTGAATAGATGTGGGTGGCTAGTATATGGATCTGCAGAATTGATTTCCACATAGAGGTCAAGGAGTCGGGAGTCGGAGTCTAAGATATGAAAGGAATTGGAGTCAGCATTCTAGGAATTCAAGGAGTCGGAGTCGGACTTTCACCATCTGACTCTGCAACCCTGGTAATGACTTCCTCCTTGGTATTCTGAGAGGTGAAAGAGAATTCCTTTAAAGAAACAAAAAATCCAGAACTTAAGGTTCAATTGTTTAAATTTCCAAATGCGAAAAATCCGGGTTGAAAGATATATTTCAGAGCAGGCAAAACCTGCATAAAAGTAATTTATCTTGTTGATATGCGTTCCTTCCTGGTTTGTCTTTTTCTTTTCCTACATTTTCCGTTTGGTTCATGTATATTTGGTAACTGACATTTTTACAGTTTATGAATAAATATCAAATCGTTGTTTCATCTAATGCATCAATCAGCAAATTTTAGTCTCGCTATAATTATACTTTCCTAATGTCTTACCGTTCTCTGATGATTTAATAGGAGGTAATGCTTGGGAAACTGTGCACTCGGCCTATTCCCCCCCCTCCCCCACAAAAGCGGTGTCATTCTCTTCCCCCACCCCACTAAGTAAATATAAAGTGTGCATCTTTTTTTAGTAGGAGGTAATGCTTGGGAAACTGTGCACTCGGCTTCTTCCCCCCCCTTCCCCCCACAAAAGCGGTTCTAGTCTCGTCCCCCCACCCCACTAAGTAAATATAAAGTGTGCTTCCTCTTTTAATAGGAGGTAATGCTTGGGAAACTGTGCACTTGGCTTTTCCGTTTGGTTCATGTATATTTGGTAACTGACATTTTTACAGTTTATGAATAAATATCAAATCGTTGTTTCATCTAATGCATCAATCAGCAAATTTTAGTCTCGCTATAATTATACTTTCCTAATGTCTTACCGTTCTCTGATGAGAAGAATAGCAAGATTGAAACTCCGCAGAATAAGGACTTAGAAAATTGTCGGATAATAAATTTTATTTTAAAGTTTTAAATTCGTTTATTTTCTCTTACAATAACCTTTATTTTCTATTTGGTTGGGATTAATTCATTAATATATAAATATTAATATTTATATTACATTGAAGTTTACCTTTGATTATATCGAGTAAACAATTCTCTTCTTCTGTATTGATTGTTTCTTCTATGCTCGTTGATGAGAATTTCGATCCCATCCAACAAGGAATATCTCCCTCTATCTGTAAAAAGAATCCCAATCCTCTCTAGGAAGGATTGCATTTTTAAATTCATGAAGGCTTTAAATTCCTTCTTGAAAACGTAAAATGGAAGACTTACCACTACGATCTAAATTCAAAGAAAAATTTCGAGTCCCACAATTCTAAAATTGTTCAATCACAACCAGAATCCATAAAACCATCACCCCCAATCAACTTCCAAATGGAGCAGAAAAAGATTGAAAGGAGAGCAGCTAATTTCTACGGACTTAAATCAATTATACACCCCACACAAAATCCTCACCTTGATTTTGAAAACTCCATGTTTAATCTAGTTAGGAGAATATAATTCAAAAAGCAAAACCGCTCCTAATTCAGTCTCTAGAAAAATTAATAATTTTGCACAAAAAAGTAAAAAAAAGTAAAAAAATATTTTTGTCCTAGCTGACAAACTAAACAATTACTTCAAGCTTGAATACCCGGCTTATAAAAGCCTCAATAGAACTCAATAAGGCTTACAAGGTCATACCTCTTGACACTTTAGATAAGATCAATGCTGATGCTAAACTTCTTCTACAAGCTATGAACATACATAACGTTACTGAAATATTAACTCCAGGCACCCCAGGATTTACCCTAAAAGACCACAAACCTAATTTCCAAGATAACGCAACTATTAGGTTGATCTGCTCCACTAGCTTTGATATTGGGGCTGTAAGCAAAATAATCCTAGATAGAATTATACCTTCTGTGATGAAAAAAGTAGGTTTACCTCTTTGACAAAATTCTGACTCAGTGACTAACTGATTCATTGACGTCAAAGATAAACAGTCTAAGTTGCATGAAATTCAACATAAATAATTACTACCAATCTATTTCACCTATATTTTAAATAAGGTTCTTAATTTTGCAAAACCCCCTAGATTTAATGAACTTATAAATAAAACTAATAGTCCTGGCCAGAAATTCACTCATTTTTTTAACAACAAGCATTAGATCAGGAAAGATACTCCAATAATTTTGATGTCCTTATGGTATCCTCTGACACGGCATAGGTTACAGATTTGGTGGGGCTTTTCCTATTAAAAAGCTCATGATATATTAAACTTGTTAGTTTTTAAATTGTCTGTCTACTTTATTTTATATGCACGACTCCAGATTCGATATCCATCGAGTCTTTTTTATTATTTTCTATATTCTGGCAATCTTATGTTATGTAATGTTAGGCATGATTTATTTTATAATTTTGTAAGGACATGCCTTCTAATTTCCGCATACGACAAGAAGTCAGTTCTTGAGCAAATACTAAAAATTTTAAATTGTCTGCACTGAGGTCTGAAAGCTTGCAATGTTTATTTACTACATCAGTTGCGAAATCATCTTCATTTTCTGCAAATTAAAATCTGTCCAACAAGAAGTTCCAAGATCTCGGCAAACGATAACTCTGAAGCTTTATGTGACAAAATAAAACCCAAAATCTTGTTGTGCTCAGCTGTCTCTAGTTTTCGTAATAGCAAACAAACATTTTTCTGGTTCGACAACTGTTTGCAGTCAATACGAAAGAAATCCTCAGATCTTCGATAATAAGCTGAAAATAATTTCTCTTCTTCTGGTCCATAGCAGAAATTGTCAATCACAATATTGAGTCTTGTGAAAATGCGGTATTATTATCGGTGGATGTATTATTTTTTTATGGCTTTAGTAAGCAACTCTTGCATGTGCTGTTGATTTTCATATTGCTGGGCCTCTACCTTCATTAGTTGTTCTTGTTGTCTTTCATCTGAGCGTTTCTGGTGTTCAATAATCCTTGTTATATGAACCCTGGGGTTATTTTAAATTTGAATGTATTTTGTGAGTTGAAATTCTTTGTCGTCACTGTTATATTCCTGTTAAAAGATTATAAGGAAAACAACGCCGAAATAAGGTAACAACATGCATTAGAAAACATACGAAAAGGTGGTTTGTTTAAACGACAGACGACCTAGTGATCCATCGGGTATTAACCACCACCTTACAGCTTGGTGTCCCGGTATTTAGTGAGTGTGGAATAGTTTATGAATAGAAAACACAACTTAGTTTCGCCACAGCAAGAATTTTAGACAAGTGATAAGGAAGAATGAAAGAAAAGATGGAAAGAAGAAAAAATGATGAATAAATCAAATAAGTAAAAAGTAAATGAAAAAATTACCATGTAAATTGCGGTAATTCTCATAAGTTGACCTAAAAATTAGAAAAGAAAAAACAATTATCTTCATAAAATAACAATCATTTTCTTACGAAATAAATTTTAAATAAATATTCAATTATCAAAATGTAACGCTTAAATGATTGCTATTCGGCGATTTGATGCAAAGAAAAAGATTTAATCTAAAGTTACACTAAAGAGAAAAAAAAAAACGTGAACCACCAAACCCTGAATATGAAAAATGACTTACAGAAAAATTAAATAAAAGAACACAATTTATAGCACAATAAAACGTGGCAATATTTAAATATGACATTGTTGAATAGAAAGTATTTTTTCTATTCTCAGCAAATACTTACTAATTAAAAGATTGAAAGTTTAAGAAATTTTTAAAAAATTGTAATTTTTAGCATGATTAAAAAAATGACAAAAAACAAAAATGAAAATAAAAACTCCCGGACAATGCCATGCAAGTACGGCGAGTAAATAAAACTGGGAAATCCAGCATTAATTATACGTCATTGGTAAAATACACATTTTTTTTCCATATTTAAAGACATGTTCTTAACGCCCGGTAACTACAAGCTATTTCGGCAATTACTTATGGAAATGAGGTTAATAGATGTAAAAATCGACTTAAGAACGTTTAATTGATCTCTTTAGTTTGATATACTCGCCTGTTTTCTTTGTCCACAGCATCTGAAAAAAATCCAGAAAATTTCGAGTAATTATTGATGAAAATAATAAAAGATAAAAAAAAATGTTTTTATAAAAACTTCCACTAAAAATGAACACTTTTTATTAATAAAGATGAATTAATTTGTTATTCTCTCTCTCTCTGTCTCTCCCTCTCTCTCTCTCTCTCTGTATATATATATATATATATTTAGCCAGTAGAGTTTAGTTTCCTAGAAGTACATCCAATGAAACAACATGCGTCTACCAAAGAGTGCTCAATGACTAAACAGAGCAGGTATATGAAATTTATTTATACAAACATTGATGGCTACATAATTCTTGGCCTGAAGACGTAATCCCCCAACGTGGGTGATTACAGAAACATGTATGCACATATGTAGCCATCAATGTTTGTATAAATAAATTTCATATATATATATATATATATATATATATATATATATATATATATATATATATATTGGGGACAGACTGTAGGAGACCACATCACTCTGAAAAACACATTTAGTATCAGTAGATGTAAAATAACATTTCAAACTCTAATTTAAAAAAAAACTTTTTTGCGAAAATATCTGAAAAGAGCTCAACAAAGCTTGAAACGCGTTATAAAAATATTTTAAAATTAAAAAAATGAAAAGAGGCTGAAACACCCACAATTGTTGATTCTTTTAAATATACATTTTTTTCTCTCGTTGGAACTACACAACCATCACATTAAATATATATACACATATGTAAATTTATATATATATATATATATATATATATATATATATATATATATATATATATATATATATATATATATATATATATATCCAGTATCGGCCATAATATAAGGAACGGAAAAAAATTACAATTATTCATGTATATTTCAAAAATTAGGACAAGGATTTTTCTGAAATACTCAGAATAAACAAATAGAACAAATGTGTATAAACTAGTACTAAAAAAAATACGATTCAATATTGAGAAATATTTTAGTTTTAAATTATATCTGTGGATTTATCCTGGCCAAAAGTTAAGGAACGAAATAGAAACTTTATGTTTTTTTTTAATGCAAATGTTTTAAAAAAATAAATTCATTCAATATTTAGTGAACATCTCTTTATTCTTTATGACCTCACTGCATCTTCGACCACAAGACTGGATTAGTTTCTTGCAAAATTCAGGATTTATCTTTTCTTCCTCTTCCTTCAATAAATCCCACAAATGATTTTGATTTTGGGGATTCCTCGTCTGTGCTCTTTCTCCAATCTTTTTCCAAACATTTTCTATCGGATTTAGATCCGGACTCTGCGCTGGCCAGTCCATTACTCTTATTTCTTCTTCCTCGAGGTAACTTATCACTTTTTTAGCTTTATGGCAAGGGGCGTTATCATGCATAAAAATGCTTGGCTGATTAGGTGAAAGGCGTAAGCTCTTAATGACATGTTGTTGAAGGAGCTGCTTATAAGTCTCCGCATTAACCCTACCATAGATTCGAACTAGAGGGCCAACTCCTTCCGAGGATATCATACCCCACACCATTACACTTCCCCCTCCGAATTTAAGTGTCTTTTTAACACATTTGGAGGATAATCGTTCACCTGCTTTACGCCGGACATGCTTCTTTCCATCAGATCCAAACAAATTAAACTTGGATTCATCGCTGAAGTGAACCTTAGCCCATTGTTCATCAGTCCAGACGACATGCTCATGGGCAAACTTCAAACGGCTATTTTTGTTCTTCTTGGAGATCAAGGGTTTAGACACTGGCACCCTGGCATGCAATCCGGCAGCTGCTAACCAACGAGAAACAGTTTTTCTAGATATATTTTTCCCAGTCTGTTCATTAAAATCACGAGGAATTAATGTTGCGGATTTGAATCGGTCACTAAGAGCCTGCCTTACCATAATTCTATCTTCTCTTTGAGACGTTTTAAGGGGTCTGCCGGTTTTAGGGGATGCTTCTAATGTATTTTTATTCTTATATCGAGCTATCACACGATGAACAACACTTTTTGATCTTCGAACGATATTAAAAATTGTTGAAATTGATTTCTTTTCTTTGTAATTGTCTAAAATTAATTTTTTTCTTGGAGAGACAGAGTTTTGCGAGTCGGTGATGCCATTTGTCTTTGTTGTGCTTATCAGCAGTTCCAATATTAAAAACTAGCTATTTTTATGTAAAGTTTAGTCTCTTAAAAATAAATTTTCTATTTCGTTCCTTAACTTTTGACCAGGATAAATCCACAGATATAATTTTAAACTAAAGCATTTCTCAATATTGAATCGTAATTTTTTTTAGGTACTAGTTTATACACATTGGTTCTATTAGTTTATCCTGAGTATTTCAGAAAAATTCATGCACTAATTTTTTAAATATACATGAATAATTGTAAATTTTTTTCCGTTCCTTATATTATGGCCGATACTGTATATATGTGTATGTATGTATATATATATATATATATATATATATATATATATATATATATATATATATATATATATGTGTGTGTGTGTGTGTGTGTGTGTGTATATATACGTGTGGGTATATGCATATGTACATATCTATGTATATATATATATATATGTTTGTGTATATATGTGCATATAGATATGTGTGAGTATGCATATATATAAATATGTGTGCATATACATATATAAATATATATACAATCTATATATATAAAAATGTAACTGTTGGTTCGTTCGGAATTAATTGTCTAAAACACCACTGGACGGATGGCTTCCAAGTTTTGGTATAATATGTTTACTATATCCATGTGTGTTTTTATATATTTCTTTTTAATTATAACATTATACTTAATTTTTCTAGGATAAATAGGTGTTTTTCTTTGTACCGAGAGGCAATTATTTTAATTTAGGGACAATTATTCATTACCGCTTCCTGCCACGTGACCAGTGTTACAATTTAGCGGTTTTCCTGCTAGATCTGGAGATTTCGTTTGCAATCTAGCGGGAAATTCTAGAAAATCTGGAGATATTTGGCACCCACACACCCGCATTAGATTATTAAAAAATAAAGAAAACCCGAAAAGCGATTGAAAATACTTTAAAACATAAAATAAACTCATTCATGTAAGTAAAAAAAAGTAGAATTTATTGCCTTTGGTAACAATGATTTATTGATTATTTGTTTTGTTTTTCACCTTTTTTTCGACTAACCATTCTTAAATCTCACTATAAAATCGATTTTTCCAAGTACATTTTAGGTGGGGGGGCATTCCAACCTCCGAAGGGGTTTGTATTACTGTACACATAGATTCGAAAAAGTTGTCAAAAAACAAATATATAACAAATAAATGTTATCAAAGGCAAGATAAATTACTTTTCTGCCAAACTGGATATATTTTTCGGGCTTTGTATTACTGTACACATAGATTCGAAAAAGTTGTAAAAAAACAAATATATAACAAATAAATGTTATCAAAGGCAAGATAAGTTACTTTTTTGCCAAACTGGATATATTTTTCGTGTTTTTATTCGATGTAACATATTTATTCAGCTCGAAAAACATACAGTGTTTACCGATGTATTTGAAAATTCAAGATGGCGTCTCACACTCTCTTTAACACCGTAAGTTTGGAAAAAGGTGTTATAAATAAAAAAACTATACAAAATACTATTAAAAACCCGCCGAATATATGTCAACCTATGTCACAGTAACATGTATTGAGCGAGTTTTTAACAGTATTTTATCCGTTTTTTTTAATTTATAACATCTTTTCCCACACTTACCGTGTTAAAGAGAGAATCAGACTCCATCTTGAATGTTCCAATACATCGGTAAACACTGTATGGTTTTCGAGCTGAATAAACATGTTACATTGAATAAAAACACGAAAAATATATCCAGTTAGGTAGAAAAGTAACTTATCTTGCCTTTGATAACATTTATTTGTTAAATATTTGTTTTTTGACAACTTTTTCGAATCTATGTGTATAGTAATACAAACCCACCGACTTTTTCGTTTAAAAATGGAATTATTTATTAACATTTTTAAAAACATTTTTTTTTTAATAAATATTTTGTGTTTTATATACATAAAGTACAATTGTTGTATGTTACTGTTTTGATTATATTCGTTGGGGGGCACAAATAAGAAATTAAGAAAGATTAAAATGAAACGAAATTTAAGTTTCCGTTCCATTTTTACAACAACCGTAAAACAGTGCATACTCAGCAAGTTTTATCGTAATTTATAAGCATATTGAAACACTAAATCAACATTTTATTTATTTTTTTGCATAATTAATGATGGAAGTATTTTTCTGTTTATTTTCTTAACATCTGTTAAAAAAAAATAATTTGTACATTCTCTTGAAAAAAAGAATCAAACTTTTCTCTACTTTCACATGTGTTCCATTTTAACAAACTGAGCCACAGCAACGCGTGGCCGGGTACAGCTAGTATCTATATAGAAATCTATATATAATACCTATATATAATATTCACAGATATATATATATATATATATATATATAGAGAGAGAGAGAGAGAGAGAGAATATATATATATATATATATATATATATATATATATATATATAGCATATCTATCTATTTGTATAACATATATATATGTGCGTATCTATGTATACATATCTATATGTATATATACACATATCTATATATATACATATCTGAATATATATTTATATATATCTATGTATATATACATATCTCTCTCTATCTCTCTCTCTCTCTCTCTCTCTCTCTCTATATATATATATATATATATATATATATATATATATGTATATATATGTATATATATGTATCCGTATATATATATAATATCTATGTATACATATATAGATTATATACATATAAATGATATCTATATTTATATATATATAACATCTATCGATATATATATGTAGCATCTATCAATATATATATATAACATCGCTATATATAAAACATCTATATATACACACAACATCTATACCTATATATATATATATATATATATATATATATATATATGGATATATACACGCAACACCTATCTATCAATATACATATATACACATCTCTCTCTCTATATATATGTATACACAACATCTATCTATCTATAAATATATATATATATATATATATATATATATATATAAATATATATATATATATTTATATATATATATATATATATATATATATATATATATATATATATACGTACACATACAACATCTATATATACATACATCTATCTATATATATCAGGGCTCTATGGATAAATTCATCTTAAATTGACATTTGATAACTAAATATTTTTGTTTACTAGCCAAATAGAAAATTTACTAGCCAGATCCACGTGAATTTTGGAATATGACATTTTCGTTCCGTGACGAGTACATACATCATAAAGATTTTTTGAATATGTTTAATAAGTGTTATTCTAAATAAACACCTAATTTTATGTTGAGACTTGAAAGTATAAACATTTGTATTTCTTCAGATGTTTTTTTTTGAACAACCTTCATTTAAAAAGAGGAAGAGTATATTGTTCTATTAACCCTTGTTTTGTTTAAATAATTTGACTTTGCTCGATTTATTTAAAAAGAAAAAGTTGAAAAAAAAATTTTCACTCCGTAATGAACTTCGGAAGATTGTCAGTGAAAAAAAAAAATCGCCACAACATAAGCGTATTATTATTTCTAGTCGCCACTTTGAAAAATCACTCGCAAATGGGACTGTTACACTCGCAATGTAGAGCCCTCTATATACATACACATACAACATCTATATGTATATATATACATACAACACACACACATACATATATATATACACACACATACACACAACATCTACCTATATATATATATATATATATATATATATATATATATATATATATATACACACACACATACAACCTCTATATATACATGTCTATACTATATATATACATGTGTATATATCACTATACATACAACATATATATGTATATATATACACACACATACATGCAACATCTACCTATATATATATATATATATATATATATATATATATATATATATATATATATATATATATATATATATAAATGTAAATGTTGGTTCGTTCGGAGTTAATTGTCTAATACTTAATTTTTTATGATAAATAGCTGAATTTCTTTGTATCGAGAGGCCATTTTTTTATTTAGGGACAATTATTTATTACCGCGTCCTGTCACATGACCAGTGTTACAATTTTAGCGGTTTTCCTGCTAGATCTGGAGATTTCGTTCTTTTTTTTTTTTTTTTTTTTTTTTTTTTTACAAAGGCGTCACCACATTATCAAGGCCCAGAGGCCACTCAAGGATAAGGGTTAAAGAGTGTACAGTAGAAATTGGTCAATATAGTAATCATTAGTAATGAAAATTTGGTAAATTTGATAACTTATATGGAACGGCTCATCAAGAACTTATTTACTTTAGACTTGAACACAACCATATTGTAGTCAGCCGGAAAGCAGGAAAACGGAAGACAATTCCACAGGCGTGCAGTTCTAAGAAAGAAGCTTTGTTCATGGAATCTACGTTTAGGTTTAGGCACAGATAAAGAGTGGGGGAAATTATTGATAGTGTTTACAGCTAGACGAGTGTTTCTTGTGAAAGTTTGGCGAGGGGGGACCATAGATTGAAGCTCAGTTGAACACTTTCCATGAAAATAACGATACATCAGAGACAAACTCGCAACATCTCTTCTGTGAGATAGAGGTTGCAAGGAGGAGAAAAGGACATCTCCTACGAGGCTACGAAGTCTATTTTGAACTCTATCAAGGCAGGACAAGTCCTTTCTAGCAGCTCCTGCCCAGATGTGGCAACAGTATTCCATCCTTGGACGTACCTGGCTCTTATATAGGTAGAGAATAGCATCAGCAGTGAGATATCTACTGGATCGATAGAAAGATCCCACCATTTTTCCAGCGGCCTTGGCAACAGATTTGATATACGTGTTCCATTTAAGATCAGGAGTAATGGTCAAGCCCAGAAGCTTGTCAAAACTTGAGGCCTCCTGAAGACGAGAGCCATTCATTTCAATTGATGACAAATGTGAATTAGAATGTTGATGATGTAAAGAGAGAAGCTTGGTTTTAGATGCATTAAAAGTAACCAGCCACTCCTTTCCCCATTGTACTACGTGCTCAAGATCAGAGGAGAGAGAATTGGAGAGAACTTGGTCGTTTACTGTCATAGATGTGCTACCATAAATGGTAGTGTCGTCAGCATAAATGTCTACAAATGATGTAAGGATATGATTTGGAAGATCATTAATGTAGATCAGGAAAAGAGTTGGGCCCAGGATGGATCCCTGAGGGACACCGGCATTAATACTGTGAGCTTCTGATTTTTGCCCCTCAACTACTACTCTTATGAACCTATCAGAAAGAAATGATTTAATAATTGAGAAGACTTTTCCAGCTATACCATAGCTAGCGATCTTATGAAGTAAACCTTTATGCCATACCCTATCAAAGGCTTTAGATATGTCAAGAGCAATTGCCCTATAAAGATTGCCACCGTCGAGAGATTTGCTAATCCTATGCGATATAACTGTAAGGACATCTGCTGTAGATCTAGCAGAACGGAAACCATATTGAGTGTCACTAAGAAGGTTATTTTTGTTGAGATGTTTGATTACTTCTGTATTTAACACAGATTCTAGCAACTTACTCATGACGCACAGGAGACTTATTGGCCTGTACTGAGAGGGGGATGAGCGATCACCTGAATTCTTAAATACAGGGCATACTGATGAGATTTTCCAGGGAGATGGGAAACTATTCTCCTTAAGACAACGTTTAAACAGTTTTGTAAGTATGGGCGCTAATTCAGGTTGAAGTTTTTTGAGTACTATAATTGGAATACCGTCCGGGCCAGTTGCTTTACTCGAATCAAGGTTTTTGATTAGCTTCGCAACATCACATACAGATATACGTATATCACATAGCGTGTTTTCTGATACAGGAGGAAATATTGGGGGTTGGCGGTCTTGGTCGCAAAGAGTAGAATTAGCTGCAAAGTTCTTGACAAAGAGTTTGGCTTTGTCAGATGCTGACGAGATTACCTCAGGTCCATTGATAATAGTTGGGATGGAGCACACGCTTCTGTTCAGGATTCTGTTTGCTATTTGCCAAAACTGGTGGGAACCAAGCCGCTGCTCAGCTACTTTGGACTTAACAGATTGAGCATACAACACTCTTGCGTTCCTTATTACTTTCTTACAATGGTTGCTGGCAGTCCTAAAAACGGCTTTAGTTTCCATACATCTATTACGTTTGAAGCAGTGGAAAAAGTGATTTCTGTGCGCAATGGCAGCAGCACATTCTGGAGAGAACCATGGCTGGCTGTTAGGTTTTTGCTGAAACTTTTTAGAGGGTATGAAATGGTCAATACCTACAATTAACCATTCAGTTAGGTCTAATACTATAGAGGACACATCCTTTTTAAACATGGAATGCAGAGGTAGATCAGATATAAATGTACGGAAGCTATCCCAGTCAGCCTTAGTGTATCGATATACTGTACGATGAAGAGGTACGTCTGGGGACTTATTACATTTCATTTTTATCTTGATTGATACAACAGAGTGGTCGGAAGATCCAAGAGGCGACAGAACAGAAACTGAACATAGTTCAGGGCAAGTTGTGAGAAAAAGGTCTAGTAGGCTCGCATACTGGCCGTCATTATCGGGCACACGGGTAGGTTCCTGAACAATCTGAGTGAGGTCATAGGCAATGGAGAAATCATGACAGAACCTCCCCTCATCATCGGTCTTGTTTGAATGGGTCAACCATTCGACGTTGTGAACATTGAAGTCTCCACATATGTGAATGTTAGCTGAAGGATAAGTAGAAAGGACTTGGTCAATTTTCTCAGATATGCTTTGAAAGATAGTAACTCCGCTGTTGTGGGGGCAATAGAGAGTAAATATAAATGCAGTAGTGTGAGCTAAAGCAACCCGGAAGCACATATAGGGTAAGTTAGGATCTTCCCTGGAGATGTCCCTCCCACATGGAAAGCTATCTTTAATATAGGCACATATTCCATGCCCATGACGATCTTGAGGGTCAGTTTTAGAAGTTAAGTTAGAGTATCCTGAAATTGCAAATTCATCTAGGGAAATAGCCTGTCCAATGCCAGTTTCACTTAAAAATAAAAGGTCTGGTTTAGTCTCCTGTAATTGGGTTTCAACCTCTGGAAGGTTAGAACGAAGACCCCTGATGTTGGAGAAGGAGACATGGTAGTAGGGGTCTACGTTAGAAGTTGGAGAACCGGGTTTAATCGTGTATTTTTTCTTGAAACTTGTCATGATGAAATTTTGGAATTTGTGGACTAGGTCGACAGATTTACTTAGAGCAGGACAGAGAGGGGAAATTAAGAGAGAAAAAGAAACGAAGAATGTTTTTTATTTGTAGCTAATGATAAGGTAAAGCCGTAACAATTACCCACTAGTTTACAATCTAGCGGGAAATTCTAGAAAATCTGGAGGTATTTGGCACCCAGACACCCGCATTAAATTGCTTGAAAATACTTTAAAACATGAAATAAACTCATTCATGTAAGTAAAAAAAAGTAGCATTTATTGCCTTTGGTAACAATTATTTATTGATTATTTGTTTTGTTTTTCACCTTTTTTTCGACTAACCATTCCTTAATCTCACTATAAAATCGATTTTTCCAAGTACATTTTAGGTGGGGGGGGGGCATTCCAATCTCCCCGAAGTGGTTTGTATTACTGTACACGGGTTTGTATTACTGTACACATAGATTCGAAAAAGTTGTCAAAAAACAAATATATAGCAAATAAATGTTATCAAAGGCAAGATAAGTTACTTTTCTGCCAAACTGGCTAGCAATTTTCTGGACATTTCTTTCTCCTGATCTCGCGGTTTTTTTTAAAAATCTCAGTTGACAACATTGCATCACTAAAAAAACACCACAGGCTTAATGTAAACAGAAGGTGTTTACAATATCGGTAAATTTTCAATGGGTTTATTGATAATGTAACCATGTGATTGAATTTTAATTTAAATTAACCACACGTGGTCGAAAAATGAATGCCGACGCTCAAAGTGTATACACATTTTGATTCCTCCCTTTACTTAAAAATTCACCAAAAATCAGAAAATTAACGAATTTTAATGAAAATTGCAGTATTTTTCAAATAATGATCGCAGAATATAATGAAGTAATTATTTTTACTTAACTCTTGGTAAAAATGTTTTATTTTGTTTAAACAAAAAATACCTTTACTAAAGTTATGGTTTTCAGTAGTAAATAAAAAACGCAAGAATTTATTTTTGCTTTTTTTAAAGCATCGTAATTTGTAACAATAAAACATAATTTTTACAGTAACATTACGAAAAAAGCCCCTAAAGTCCGTATTAATGTATTCGATATAACTCGAAGAAAAATGAATTATCGGATACTATTCAGGAAATTAAAGATTCAATTAAATTCCTATTTCAGTCACCTAAATTATTTAGGGTGAAATGTGTTTAGGAATTTATAGCCAAACCTAAATATTTTTTTTTTGGTAAATATCCAGATACGCTACTACAGAACACCGACCACTCTAATTTGTTTTTGGGGGGAGGGGATGTGATGTTGGGGCGCGCGCGCCAACATCATATCCGCTCCCCCCCCCCGCTCGCGCCCCCAATGTACAAAGTAAAATCTTCGGAAAATGTTAAATGGTGTTCTAATTGGTAAATGTCGGTGCGTTACTTACGGAAAATTTGAAAATTCGATGTTCCAGGTAAAAAAACAAAACAGATAAATTACCCCCCCCACTCCAACTTGGTGTGCTTTCCTTTTCTTATTTTATTTCTTTTTCAGCTAATTTTAAATTTTCCACCCAAAAAGCGCTATAATGTATTTTTGAAAATTAGAAAATTCTATGTCCTGGAAAAAAAAATCCCCTCCCCCCCAACATAGTTTGCTTGGTGAAGCCGTCGTTTATGCTACAGCGTGCATGCGCGTAGCATAAACGGATGCTGCAAAATGGTGGAAAGAAGTTCGTGGGTTCAGGGGTAAATACCATGCAAACGGTAAATTTGCCCCAAGTTTGACTATCAGATTCGTTGTCAGCGACCTCAATTACCTACAAAAAAACAAATTAGAGTGGTCGGTGTTCTGTAGTAGCGTATCTGGATATTTACCCTTTTTTTTCTTGCTTAAAAAATAGCATTAATACAGTAAGTTAGGTAAACTGACTTTTTCGTTTAAAAATGGAATTATTTCCCTTTCGTTATTAACTTAAAAAAAAAAAAAATTTCTTTTTATAATAAATATTTTGTGGGGTTTGTACACATAGATTCGAAAAAGTTGTCCAAAAAGAAATATATGACAAATAAATGTTATCAAAGGCAAGATAAGTTACTTTTCTACCAAACTGGATATATTTTTCGTGTTTTTATTCAATGTAACATGTTTATTCAGCTCGAAAACCATACAGTGTTTACCGATGTATTGGAACATTCAAGATGGCGTCTGATTCTCTCTTTAACACGGTAAGTGTGGGAAAAGATGTTATAAATAAAAAACCGGATAAAATACTGTTAAAAACTCGCTCAATATATGTTACCGTGACATAGGTTGACATATATTCGGCGGGTTTTTAATAGTATTTTGTATAGTTTTTTTATTTATAACACCTTTTTCCATACTTACAGTGTTAAAGAGGATGTGAGACGCCATCTTGAATTTTCGAATACATCGGTAAACACTGTATGTTTTTCGAGCTGAATAAATATGTTACATTGAATAAAAACACAAAAAATATATCCAGTTTGGCAGAAAAGTAACTTATCTTGCCTTTGATAACATTTATTTGTTATATATTTGTTTTTGACAACTTTTTCGAATCTATGTGTACAGTAAACAAACACCCATTTTGTGTTTTATATGCATAAAGTACAATTGTTGAATGTTACTGTTTTGATTATATTCGTTTGGGGGGGCACAATTAAAAAATTAAGAAAGATTAAAATGAAGTGAAATTTAAGTTTCCGTTCCATTTTTACAACAACCGTAAAACAGTGCATACTCAGCAAGTTTTATCGTAATTTATAAGCATATTGAAACACTAAATCAACATTTTATTTATTTTTTTGCATAATTAATGATGGAAGTATTTTTCTGTTTATTTTCTTAACATCTGTTAAAAAAAAAATAATTTGTACATTCTCTTGAAAAAAAGAATCAAACCTTTCTCTACTTTCACATGTGTTCCATTTTAACAAACTGAGCCACAGCAACGTGCGGCCGGGTACAGCTAGTATATATATATAAATGTAAATTGGATTCGTTACAAGTGAATAAAACCATATTTCTACGTTACCAATTTATTTGAAATTTTCAGACAACCCATCTTTAGAGTCGAGGAATGTTTTTATGTTATTAAAATAAATTTACCTCACGAATTATTAAAATATTAAATAAAATAAATATATTTTCGTAAGCTGTTACTGCGAATCTGTTCTGTTGATAAAACTGAACTTCCGGTTCGATTCATTTCACAGCCACGAATTGACAAAAGATTTCATTTTCTGTTACATCGATAAGTAAAAAAAAACATAATTCATTTGTTTATCTTCCAAATTTTTTAATTTACACATTTTTCTTTATTATATAAGGCCAAAAAAAAGTTTGTCACTTGCTTTTTGAGTTTTTTTTTTATTTTTCGATATAAGATTGGTTGGTAAAGTCCAGTTTTTTTTTTTGTCCGCGCTATTTTTTAAATCGTATTTCCAGGTTTAATTACAGTTTTATTATATGTTTTTTATTCAATTGTAAGGTTAAAATACACCCTCCCCTCCCCATGTTAAGAATGGCTTTTTAAATATTAACGTTATTATTACAACACGGATCACTCTCTGCATGAGTACTGTACTTTCACCTAACAATTTAATAAACAAAAGATGGTACTTATGCAGATAAGGTACCGTGCTGAAATAACGCTATTAAGAAAGCCATTCTTAACATGGGGGAGAGTGTTCTGTAACTATTTTATATTTTCACCTAATAATTTAATAAACAAAAGAGAGTACTTATGCAGAGAAGGTACCGTGCTGAAATAATACCGTTACTTAGAAAGCTATTCTTAACATGGGGAGGGAGTTTTGCATCTATTCTAAAATATGAATGCTTTTTCTTTATTAAAGAAATTGGGTACTCGTGCACTTATTGATCCATGCTGAAATAATAACATTATTATTTAAAAAGCCATTCTTAACATGGGGAGAAGATGGTGTTTTGTAACTATTCTGGACTTTCGCCTAACAATTTAATAAACAAAAATTAAACTTAAGCAGACAAGGAACAGTACTGAAGCATTAACATTATTTAGAATACAATTGAATAAAAAAAAAAAACTTTAATTAAACTTGGAAATACGATTTAAAAAATAGTACGGATCGGTAAGTGCATTAGCACCATAAATTTGTCTAATTCTTAACTTCTTATGTTATTGAAAAAAAAAAGAAAAAAAAAGGTAAATATGAGGAATTACTCCACCCTCGAAAATTCCTTTAAAATTACCACTCCGATAGGTTTTCGGGGTCGCTGAAAACGAAAATAACCTTTATAATTAAGGCAAACGAGTAGTTTCCAAGATATGAAGAAATGTTAGTTTAAAAAAGTGAAGGATCACTTTTCCATAATAATTTAACGTAAAATGAACTTGTGTGGCCAAGATTTTTGGGGTGGGGGCTTTCTTTCTACCCTTGGAAAATCCTTTAAAATTACCTGCTTAAATTGGTTGGAGGGGCGGGGTGTCGGCCGCCAACCCCCCCCCCCCCCACACACAGAAAAATGCCCCTCTCTGAGGTGGCCAGAAAGTGGATGCTCATTTTAAGTTAAATTTAAATTGAAAAGTGATCACCCACTTTTCGAAAAAGTAATTTCTTCATATCATGAAAACTTTCTTTTTGCGACGGAAACGGTTTGCAGATTCGTTTTTAGTACACTGAAATCTACAATAAAATATTTCGTTATATACGAACATGAGACGGGCCTTAAAGTAAAATAATACCGGATTTTTGGAGCAGATTTGCCATTTAGTTGTATAATATCCTCAAACCAGGTAATCACTAAAAGGGACTCTTAAAAGTTGTTACCTGTATCGATCAAAATTTAAAACCACTGATTATATGTCAGCCTACATCACAGTAACATATATTGAGTGACTTCCTAAAAGTATTTTGTATAGTTTTTTAGTTTAAACTCATTTTCCCAAAATTTCCCCAAACTTAACGTGTTCGATACAGTCTGCCGCCATTTGTATTTTTCAAATATACCGATAAAAACTGCATGTTTTTGAACTGATTAAACATTATACATTACATAAAAACACTACAATCTTATCCAGTTAGATAGAACATTTACTTTTCTTGCCTTTGATAACATTTATTTGTTATATATTCATTTTTTGACAACTTCTTTGTATCTGTTAATACAAACCCTTTTCATTTAATGTAACGTTTAGTCAGCTCGAAAAACAATGTTTATCGGTGTATTTGAAAGATACAAATGGTGGCGGACACTGTTGATTATGTTAAGTTTGAGAAAGTGAGTTAAAACTAAAAAACTATAAAAAATACTGTCACAAACCCACCGAATATGTCAGCCTATGTCATGGTAACATATTCGGTGGGTTTTTGACACTATATTGTATAGTTTTTAGTTTTCAACTTCATTTCCCAAACTTAACGTATTCAACAATCTGCAAACATTTCTGTTTTTCCAGCCGATTAAACATTTTACCTTACATAAAAACACTAAACAATTATCCAGTTAGGTAGAAATGTAACTTACCTTAACTTTGCTTTCATTTGTTTTTGGACAACTTTTTCGAATCTGTGTATAGTAACCCCCCCCCCGTCACTCAAATATTAATTACTAATCACATTTTTGTATACAGAAAAAAAAAACATTTAGCGTTTCAACGTTAGCTTTATCCACTGATTGTTGTTCGAGCCCAAGCAATGATTGACGGTAATCCTGAGGATCAGGATCCAATTCTGCAAGAGTACCATTTTTTTCATTTTTTTTTTTTTAGAGTGGATTGCTGTACTAAGAATATAAGAAACATGCATTTTCTCTTTTTATTAGAATTTTCCATTACACCAAATTTAGCCACAGCAACGCGTGGCAGGGTACAGCTAGTATATATATATATATATATATATATATATATATATATATATATATATATATATATATATATATATATATATATATATAACGTACATCAATATATATATTATATGGAAAAATGCGCGCATGAAAAGTAATATTCTTAAGATTTTATTAAACCTGGAAAAGTAAAGGACAAGAAATTCAACCTGGAAAAGTAAAGAACAAGATATTCTAGTAAAGTAAAAAATAAGAATTTTTTAGACTTAAAATATTGCAGCTAAAAATAAAATTTGAATATTGATGAATATTTTATTTATTATTTGCATATGTTGTTGTTTATTGTTGAGTTAGAAAGGGTGTCAGTCGCTGGATTGAACTTATTTCCCCCCTATTATTTGCATATATTTATGTAGTGAAAATTGTTTGAATAAAATTAATTCATTAGTTAGTTAGTTAGTAGATGGAATTAATAATTTTATAATTTACATGAAAATTAATAATTTTATTATATCATAATTAGGATCATTTAATTCATTAATTAAACAACAACATATGCAAATAATAAATAAAATATTCATCAATATTCAAATTTTATTTTTAGCTGCAATATTTTAAGTCTAAAAAATTCTTATTTTTTACTTTACTAGAATATCTTGTTCTTTACTTTTCCAAGTTGAATTTCTTGTCCTTTACTTTTCCAGGTTTAATAAAATCTTAAGAATATTACTTTTCATGCGCGCATTTTTCCATATAATCCATGATTTTTCCAGGCATTGCTATTGTATTAATATATAAATTTATAATATTTATTAATGATTGTCAAAAAAAATTTTCATGCGCGCATTTTTCCATATAATATGTATATATATATATATATATATATATATATATATATATATATATATATATACAACCCCTCCCTTCTTTATATGTAGGTACAAATATGCTCAGAAACTGAGCAAATATATTGTATTGTGGGGGGTGTAGATAAAACAAACAAACAAACAAACAAACAAAAACAATTGCGCATCTGATTTTAAGATTGAAAATGCGAATTTTGAATGTGTCTTATTTTTTATCTTTTGTGTTTTGAAGTGTGAAATTCGTTAATAAAAAATTATGTATTTTCATTATTTTTGCGAAAGACACTGCTTTTATTTTGAAAAATAAATTAACTTTCTCTTAATGAGTCCAATATTGCTAATATGCCATTAAATAGGAAATGCTTTGAAGAATCGATACCAAAAAAGAAAAAAATCAATAAAAACTTCGAATTTTACTTATTTGTCTTTTTGCATTTTTTGTTTTTTCATTTTCCATTTTTCTTTTTCTTGTATTATTTTGAAGTTCATTTTTTTTTCAATTCTTCTTCATTTAATTAATTACCCACCTCATAATTACTTCCATTATTACTATTCTCAGGCCCTGGATTTAACTTAATATCCATTGTCATCGACATTTAAAGTGACGTCTGCTTTTATCCTTTTTTTTTAATTTACCTTAAAAAAAAATCTCCTTCAGACGATTTTTTTTTCTTTTTTTTTGTAAATAAATATATATTTATTATCATTATTATTCCAAGTTCGTTGTTAATATTATATATATAAATACACGCAAAGAAAAATACAGGAATAATCGACAATGTTGTCTGTTTTTCTAAAAAAAATATTTCTCTTTCATTCCCTGATCGAATGAGATAAATGAATAATAAAATAAAAATTCAACAATCTTTAAACTATTTTCAGTATTTCCTAGTAAGTTTAAATAAAGTTGTGTTGTTTTTTCTTTCAATTCTTCTAATAAAATAAAATAAAAACTAAACCTTTTATTTTATCCATTTTTTCCGGCTTCTTCTGATTGTCTCTGCCACTCTCACTAGTATTTTCTTCTTTTTAGTCTTTTAAGTTCACATGTATTATTCGACTTATTTACTTCCGAAACTAGGCAAGCAGGTGCACTGCTGCTGATGATAATATGGACAAGACACGATCTCACAGCAGCAGC